>NC_139248.1:7833104-8433104 GCF_977018435.1 Lepisma saccharinum | reverse complement strand
TTAAACATCTTCTGCACAACTTGAATATTCTATTAGATTTGTCTAGTTGTGTTCTCACTAAAGCTAGAAGATTATGTATCAGAGTGTAATGGTGTGTGTCATCCCCTTCAATTAAGAGCAAATCAATCGGAATAGCAGAATTATCATCAAATGTACTAATTCTGAGAGGTGCTATCAAGCAATTGCCACGGCCAGTGGAACAAATATATACATTAATAGATAATTGTTTGCCATTCATATCCCGGGCTCTTTTTTCAAATTTATCAATATTCTGAACAGACATTGGATATTCTAAACCCTCCATTGCATCGTCAAAAAAATGTTCATGTTGTTTGTAATAAGTTATTCTCTGAGAATTTCTTGAAACTGGATACAAAGCAGCTAAAATACACCACAAAAAGCATTTATTATCATTATTTTCTATATTAACCACGGCTGTTTTGTTTTTAATATTGGCAGGTAATGGCAAATATGTGGAACCTTGTAATGGGCTGAATTCAGAAATATTAACATATAACTTGTGCGGAAAGCCGCATAGGCTCCATCCAGATTCTTTTGCCGCAAATTCAGAGTGTTTAATATTCAATTGATCTATCAACCTGCTTATTATTCTGTCCGAATTTGCATTTGAATATACCGGTACAGTTTCTGTTATGTGGGGCTGTGTAAATTTTGTGCCATTTGGCTTCTTATATTGAGTATACAATTTGAGAGAGAGCTTATAAGAGCCATTTTGTGCATTAAGAATTGCCTGCAGATCAGAATTTATACTGTTCAAAAAATTCTCAATGCCACATCTTGGCTCTGATACAAACCGATAATCCCTAAGTTGAGCATTAAAACTGCTATGGATGGGTTCATAGCGTGGCTGCTTTGCTGCTCTGGCATTAAGAGGTGCTTCATACTTTCTTTTCAGACCAGATGTGGATGGTTGTGGGGGCAATGTTGATGACTGTGCAGAGCAAGTACCTTTATGTTTATATGTGAAATATTCCATGCTATATTTTCTATTGCATTTGGGGCAAATTTTCGTGGGAGTTCTGTATTTGTCTGGGTTACAAATCTTTTGGTGTCTAGCCCAATTAGAGCTAAATATATTTTTATTGCACTGATTGCAATATTTTTGTTTCGGCATTTTTGTTGTTTGTTTATTATATACAATTTCCTGGGTTTCAATTCAAAATTCTATGCTGGATCAGTTGGGTTCAACACTGTGCTGTGTGTGTGTGTGTGTGTGTGTGTGTGTGTGTATGTGTGTGTGTGTTAATATTTTCTGGCTTTGGTATTTATATAAAATTTCCTGGGAATCAAATCAAAACTCTATACTGGATCAGTTGGGTTCAGTGCAGACAAAAAAACTGCATAGCTCTATGTCAATTAGTTCTTGAGATATTGTATTTAGGAACCACTTTGGCCCCCCTGCCAAAAATTGGCTTTTACTGCATCAGTGTATATTGTTTCTATGATCAAAATTCTATGCTTAATCAGTTGGGTTCAGTACAGAGAAAAAAACTGCATAGCTCTATGTCAATTAGTTCTTGAGATATTAATTATTTTGTATTTAGGATCCACTTTGGGCTTTCCCCCCCCCCCTGCCAAAAATTTGGCTTTTATTGTATTAGTGTATATTGTCTCTATGACCTTACTTGGGTTATTCCGCCAAATTATATGCTTCAAGTCTCCTATACTTTGGTGGAGCCTGTTCAGGTTCTATCCCCCGCGATGTGGGTTCCTCTGCCGATCCAGCAAAGGTGAGGAATCTGCACTGTGCTCTGCCTTATATAGTTTTACAGAGCCAATAGAAAGCCTGCTTAATCAAACCAACCAGAAAACACCACATCATCACATGTCATAAGCATTTAATCAATTAATATTGCACAACATAATGCAATAGAACTGGACTGGGAAGTAAATATGTATGGATGTGGGTAGGTGGGGGTGGGGGTGTGTGGGTGGGGGTGGGGGTGGGTGGGGGTGCATCTTGGCTTAGTTTTAAGTGCTGTGTTCAAAATAAAAATATAGTGGCTGGTAGCTGTATCCAAGCCCTATTATAATTTTTGTTTCTCTATTCTGTTACTAATTTTGATCCTAGGATAATTATATTTATGGGGGTGATTCTACATAGCTGGAGTATTTTCTCCTGTGCGTACCTCCCGTTTCTCTGCTAGGTGTACATGCAATCAACACGCAGCGCCATGCCCCCGGGACTCTCAGGAACTAATCTATCAATCTGCAGGGGCTTCTAATAGAATCGCTCGAAATCAATAGAACAGCCCAAAGTATTGACCGGCCTCACTGCGCAGGAACTGCTCCAGCCCGCACGGTACAGGAATTGCCCAAAGTATTGATCTTATGTCTCTGCTCTATCCCACAGCGCCACGGGAATTGGAGAAACTATAGCCCCAAACATTGATCCGAGGTGCTTGCAGCGATCCGATGCTCACAGCACCACGGGAATTGGAGGAACTAATGTATTGCCTGCAGTCTTGAGAATCAATATATTAATTCTCCCCGGTACTAGGGCATTGAGACTCTTCAGACTTGTGGCTCATATACAAACATCTGCTTGGCCCCCCCCGAGCAACATACTGAAATTTTGGAAAAAATCGATAATTTTGTTTCTCTTATATCTTCGGAACCATGAACCCTAGAGACATGGGGTTTGTTGCTTTGGCCTCAGCACGGCAAGATGCAACTTTTTGATGTCTATAAATTTTTCAAAATATCTTGCTGTTCTCTAGATCTTGAATAACTTGCCTAATTTTCAAGATAGGAGCATGGGGGTTGCATATTTGAAATCTAGAGGCTGTTTAGAAGTTTTGTTAAAAAATCGATAATTTTTTTAAATTTGAGATTTTTCAGAAACTATCAATACTGGAGACTTGAAATTTTGTAGACATATTCTATTCGAGATTCTCTACATTTTATGTCTCTATAATTTTCCTGTTATATGCAATATTTAAGCTACAAATCTCTGATTTATATCTGTTCTATAAATAGAATTTTCTGAAAAGTGCAATATTAACAAAGTTGTTAATATCTTCGGAACCATGAATGCTAGAGACATGGGGCTTGGTGATTTCTCATGGGCATTTCAAGATGCAACTTTTTGATCTCTATAATTTTTCAAAAATCTCTTGCCATTCTCTAGATCTTGAATAACTTGCCTATTTTTCTTGAATAACTTGCATATATCATACAATATCAAGAGGGGCATATTTTTGACAGGATTATGGACAACAATCTCACAGAAGTGCCTTTTTGTAAGTATAGGCACATCAATCTGAGGGGGCTCTTCCTTTCTCATGGAATCCATGAGGGCTTTTTTACAAAAATCTTGGATTAGAGGGGGTTCCACACTTGAGCAAAAAGCTCATATGGGCATGTTGAGCTAGGTTTAAGTATAGACAATTCTGCTTGAGGGGGGCTCTTCCTTTATCGAGCTGGTTATATCACCAAATACACTACTAATATTGTATTATAAAATTATGAAATGTAAAACAAATGTAACTGGTGCATAGCTGAAAAGTTACAACCAAATATACATTTATTAAAGAAAAAAAATCCCCACTAGGTTGCTTGCTCTACATGCAATGTTTTTGTATACGAAGAGATTATATAGGAAAATAGGAAGTGCACCATCCTTTTGATAGTAACTTGTTTTAACAAAATATAGTTGGAGTTTAGAGGTTTCATTAAAGCTGAGCTGAGAATATACATAATTGTACTTAACATAATGTAATGTTTAAGGATCCTTTTCTTATGGTTATTCAAGTCCAGTGATTTAAGTAAACAGTATAAAAAGAATATCGATAAATCGCTTGTGCCAAAATTAGACTGTGTTGCAATGATTAATCGATTAAATTAAAAGTGTTGGATGCGTCGGCACATGTGGCCATTCTGCACCCTTCACTGTATACGGGGAAATAGCCCTTTATCTAAAATTCTTCCTTTTAAAAATGTTTAAACAAGGGGCGTAAGACGTCCCTTGAGAAAAGTTAAAGGCAGGGTTGTTATAGGTCCAGGAATTTTAAATAAATTCAATTCCGGTCCAGGAGAGAAATTCGGCAAGCGTAAATGGGTTCTGGACCGGAAAGAACCTTTTTTATCTGTAAAGCATTTTAATTCCGTCCAGGAACCTTTTTACCAGCTACATTTAAATACGGTCCAGGAACCTTTTTTTGCGGATCAATTTAAATTCGGTCCAGGAACTTTTTTTTAATGATACAATACGCAACTTGGACCGAGGGTTGTAAAGAGACCTACACAAGACAAACAAAACACATTAAAAAGTAAGAATCAACTAAAAAACTTCCTCACAGACACTGGGAGACACCAGCTCTTCCTAAAAAAGCTGAAAGCATTTGTTAAAACACTGTCTTCATCTCCTAACAGAAATAACAAACAGTTGGGAAGATGAAAAGTCTGCCTCAGGAAAGCAAAATCTGCTCTGTGTTCGAATTCGAACAAGAAATTGGAAAACGCTTCTAATCAGTGCTTAAGAATCACAGCAACTGGGGAAAAAATCACCGTTTATCTAATTTGACACTTAATATTTTCATACCATTTCCAGTACATAATAGGCCGTGCTGCAAAATCTACGGAGTCGTTAATTTTGCCGAAACAAGCCCCACATTTGGGTCACCTTCGATTTGGAATCTTTCGCAAGATACAAAAGCATTGTCAGGAGTAAAACAATCCGACCTGTTGCATAACTTGGTTATGCTTGCTGCTTCCAACTAGGAAAACCTTGGTCGTTTATTTACTCTTGCCTTTTTGCTTTGAACATGACAGATAAGAACACGCTCGACTGATTCGTGAGAATATGTGTTCCAATGTTTTCACATGTAATCAGGTCTGTATTCTCTAGCTTTGTATAGGGACAATTACTATCTGATTATGTGTCTGAAGAAACTTACACAACCTGGGGCCTCCCCGCTGGCGCACTGGTAGCGTTGTCGCCTTGTAATCAAGGGGTCCCGGGTTCGATACCCGGTGGATGCACATGGTGGTTCGGATCCCACTTTAAACTGTAGGTGAGGTCCCGATAAGCCTTACCGTGCATAAAGTGGACTTAAAACAGCAAACCAATCAAAACTTATATAACTATTATAAAAATGAACTTTCAGCTACACACTTAAAAATGACAGACAAGTGATGTATTCATGTGTTATACGGAGATTCCACGATTTATTTTAGAGGAATAGAAAATATTTGGGCTTCCTTACAATCTAATGAATTGGATTCGTCATTTTCCTACACATACAACCGACCCTTACCGATTGTGCCCTGGTAACGCTGTCGTATTATCAAGAGGTTCCGGGTTCGAGTCCTGGAGGAGGCACAGTGGTTCGGATTCAACTGTAGTTCCAGTCTTGATTAGCCAATCAGAGTATCACGTGGACTTTAACCTTCACTTTTTGATGTAAATACAGACCTATATGCAGGGTGTTCACGAACAACGTAGACGATCAAACGTATATGCAATCAGAACAGCAGTTTCGTGCAGTTCTAAGTTCCGATTCACACTATCCCATCAAAATAATTCTGTACTCTACTGTCGTGTGTTGGGCCTGGGGCATACAATCCCAAAAATAAAGCTGTTTCTTCCATACCAATCGTATGAGATATGTATTTTAGGACATGAAATCAAGTAAAAGGAACACAATTTGTTGTACCTTTTCGTGAGATTAGCACATTTATATCATTCTTACCCCCTGTTTGATGCTTCCTTTTCTTTCATGTTTTGTTATAAAATTGGACAGAAAAATAAATGATTTTCACTCTTCTTGAACAGCTACATAAAATCCTATAGTCTCATTTTGTAGAACAGAACAAGCGCTATAAAATGGTATAATATAATCATTGCAGCCCCAATAGTTCACAAGATAACGTAGCAAAACCCGCGAGAGAAAACACAAACTTCAGCAAAACCTATTCGACAGAACCATAGTTCTCTATGCGGTCCGCGCTCATTATATACAGAAGGCGCAGAAAAAGAGATGATTGAATAAAGGCAAGGAACATTTTCAGAACCTTTTTTCACTCCTTCCCGATCATACATTTTAAAATCATTTCCCTAATTATTACAATTGATTCATATATTTCGTATTATTACCAGAGAGCACTGAACATAACATGTTGAAGGTTAAAATAATAATAATTATAATAAAAGTTTCAAAATTAGCGTTTCCTTTCAATTCCGAAGTGTCTCCGAGGCAACGTTCATTATGTTTAATTAAAAAAAAAACTGGGGGAACGACTTAAGATGACCGGACCCCTCTCCGATTTTCTTCACATTTGGCATACTCACTAATTGAAGCCTCCTAATCACGAATCTGAAGTTAAAGTTGTCGGAAACGTATAGAAATTGCAAAATAAGCTAAAATAAGGCGTCAGTTTTCGGAATGAAAACCGTTGATTTTCGCGAATGTTTTTTTGTTTCACAAGGAAATATATATATTTCTGATACTATAGATCGACCACAAGGGAAAAAACCTTGGGACGAGAAGTCCCCGCGCAGCTTTCTCTTCTTCCCTCCACCTCCGGACATGAGGAAGCATGGTCCACTCTCCCCCTCCCCTACTCGCGAGAGTACGGTGCACAGGAATCGAGCGTCTGCGCAGCTTGTTTTGCTCGTGGTTCCACTATACCACGACACCATATTTTAACTATGTTTGCCTAACCTAACCGAAACTAACCTAACCACACGTCAATGGTTCGTGGGGTTAGCGCCAATGGTTCGTGGGGCTAGCGTCAATGGTTCGTGGGGCTAGCGTCAATGGTTCGCAATTATTTTGCAATTTCTAGATCCTGATACTACCACGACACCAAATTTTAACTATGTTTGCCTAACCTAACCACACGTCAATGGTTCGTGGGACTAGCGTCAATGGTTCGCAATTACTTTGCAATTTCTAGACCTTTCCGACAAATTTTAACTTCAGATTCGTGATTAGCAGGCCTCAATTAGTAAGTATGTCAAATATGAAGAAAATTGGAGAGGGGTCCGGTCATCTCAAGTCATACCAAACTGGACATGTAGAATATCTATCAGAAGGCAATTTTAAATCATATCCAATAGCATGTTCTATCATAATTTATTTTTATCTACTTGTCATTAAATTTTGACACTCGATTGAATTTACATTGTTTCATATAAAATGAAATATTTTCGCTTCATAATTTCACTTTATAATTAAACGAAAATCTAATATTAATTATTTTTCATATTTGAACACGACTTTTACGTGGTATTTCGTTTAGAATACGATTTCAGTAATTTTGGATATTTTTAAGTGTCAAAACAATCAGATTAGATGCTTAATTGGAAGCAGCAAATTGTTATAAACTAGTAAGCCGTACACAAACAATTATTTTTATCTGGCGCGAGACCTCGAACGAATGCCAGAGTTACCTGCTCTGTCTCAGTGAATTGCACTCATAAATTGTGTCGACATATAACAACATAGGAACGAAGTAAAATGACTACACGAACACAAAACTTTTGAACTAGTATCTGGTAACGTTCTCTTAATCACACCACTATTTGAGTAAAATTCAACTCCGTTCAAAAGTGTGCAAGAACCCAACTTCCCTCCATTTGCTCAACTCATACACAACCCGGTTAAAAGCACTCAAGCGCACTCTCGCGACATTGCGAGCAATATAACGGAATCGATACGAATCGAATTGGGTGTAGCTGTGTAACCTTGTCAATGTTGCCAACTCCCTTGCCCCCTTCCCCACGCCATTATCATTTTGCGTTCGATGAACCGTCACGATCTTGCGAATTCAGGTCAACGTGTCAAGACTTGAAGCAAATTCCGCGGTCGCAATTGCAGATTGTTGGAGCTGTACCTTCGGCAGCAGAATATTACGATAGAAAAAGTTGACTGAATGAGAATGGTATACGCTGTCATCCTGTCTTAAGGTTCCGTTGGGATCTGTCTTAGCAATATTTTGAAAATGTCACGTTTCTGGAGTGACTTTTCTAATTCTTCTTCGAATAAAACTGTAATGCATTCATAAATATAATAATTCATCAAAGAGTGGCCAAGGCCACTTCTCACTGTTAATATATAGGCTGTTTGGGGAAAAAAGTATTTTAGTCAAAAAATGCAATTTCATAGCAGACATTTCATGTTTTAATAGCAACACCGCAGCCATGATATACATGTTGGTTTATCACAGTTTAGAATCTTTACCACATGCCCAACATAAAATAATACTTATAAATATATTCTTTATTTGATTCAGTTTGTGACTTACGTGCTTTTCCGGAACACCCTCTTTGTACAAAGAACTTCTTTCACGGATTTCATGATAATAAACTGCAGATATCTGCTTCTGCTTATGTTAATCTGAAACAATACACCTCAACAGACGTCATTACAAATCATCCAATTACAGTACACTATCAGTGGCTGGCCCAGCTGTATGTATTCAACTTAATTAGACGAATAATAAACTAGGATTACAAACTCCCTATGTACCATGTGTAGTTTGTGCCTACCGACTCGTTCGAAACTACTCTGGGGTTGTTAATATGGGATTACTATGTGAACTCGTCAGGCCAATCACGTTTAAACTCATTCTTATTAACAACGCAAGAAAACAAGTTTTCTTAATGGTGTTATTTAGTATAATAATACATAGCTTCAATAAATATCTTGTTCGATACAGAAATTACACTAAATTCAGATTCGTTTAACTGCCTAACCTGCCACCTGGTGGAGCTTTCCAAACGAGATAAATTCTTTGTACGGCCCATAGCTTCGAGTTTGCTGTACCAATTCATGCCAGTGTGCGATGCAATTTGTGAACTGTTCGACTTAGATTATGCTTAACAAAAATGGGCAACTTTAATCGTTGTGAGCGATCACTTTTTCGAAAGAAAACACACAATTAGCCACAGTAAAGATAAAAAAATATGACAAATGAATGCGTGAACCTACAACACCCCTCGATTATCTTTTTCTAATGTTCCAAACCTGCTATTTTCCTTTCTTCGAATCCTCATTTTTCTTTACGACCTACGCTATTTCGCACGCGATAACTTTCCATTACATTGCTAGTACTACAGATATGGCTTAAAATACGTTAACATTATCAATGTTCCAAACATGTAAATTTCTCAAGGGTGCATTCTGCTTGCGATTGCGAGCAGCAATCTTGGATATGGCCTGATTACGCTCACGGGGTGAGTTGCAGTACATCCTTTTATCTTGGAAGTATTACTGAGGGCAAAATTAAACGATTCCATTGCAGAAGTTGAAGACTTGTTTTGCTGAACGATGCACTTTTAACTTCATACTTCTTCCATGTTTTCGTGATAAAAACAAGTTTCGTTTTAGTTTATGACGACAGATAAGTAATCTCCCACATACACAGTGGGTAATATCGCTAAACAGTTCACGTTGTCGTCGTGTGACCCATGTCGTTGAGTGCTCGACTCACGATCTAGCTTCTGACGCAGTAGGAGGGGGGCTAAATGGGGTGCACCCAAACTGTCACTTAAATAACATTCTCTCTCACAAGTTCCATATAACTTTTTGTAAAATGGCTATTTTCAAAACTATTAGTCATTTAGTTTTACCGAACCATGCATTATAAAAACAAACGTTACTCGTGGAACGGGATTTATTCTAATATGAAAACTAATGTGTTTTTCTTTATCAATACGCATTGGCGTACACATAGGGGGCTGATGAAGCTCCGAAATTTTGAGAAAACCAAAATTTTCAAACAAAACTCAGAAAAAAAACACGATTGGTAAATGCGCACCCCCTTAAAATGGCACCCGATTGCCAATTTTGAGAGGCGAGGTTCTAAATATACGAAATATCTTATTGTGTATGCCTTTTCCCTCGAGTCCTCCGTACGCCGTATCGACACGCAATATTCCCAGGCCTAACACACGTTATGTTGAAAGAAGCTAAAATATTACCAAGGGCAAAAGTTTATTGTAATAAGAAAATTTCTGCATGGGATCATTTCAACTAGAGGTGAAAAGTTCACAATTGATAGGATTTCATTCTAAAATTACGTTGAAATTAAGCATGTAATCCAGTTTCTTGTGAGACTATAGCTCATTTTCACATGTCTCATAGCCCACCTTTCTATTTTTAAAAATACGGTAAAATATTAACAAATGTTATCTTTCCAACATCAGGAATGCTTCCCTAACCGTATTTGTTTTAGATACGTGTTACACTTACGGCCCGCCTTGTACATTAAAAACAACAAGCACTGTACTGTTCTGAAACAATAGTACCTTTCAATTTATCAACATCATTTACTCTGAAGGTTCCCAGACCGGACCATAAAAACTTTACTCTTGAAATATGAAATCTTTTAACACGCCAATCTGTAACCGAATATTCGACGGGTACCGTAATTAAATCAAGATGAAATATTCAAATTGTACAATTGTAACAAATTGTAAGTTTTTGTATCAATAAATCACACGGTGAATACCTACAATTTATACATTATACAATCTATATGGTAATCTTACCTTGCACTTCCATGTAAGATAGTAGGACTCTTTTTTCATGGATATAACAATTCGGCTTACCTGGAAGTAAATAAAAAAACGAATGAAGAATCTGAAGTAGAGGTCTGTATTATGATATATTTGCAGTATATTTACATGTCAAAAGCTGCAGAAAAGTGAAAAAAATCAAAAACCTTCGTTTCACAGTTGCATAAATCCTCAGTTAAAACATATTTTTCTCATAACGCTTTAGAGAAAATGCTACAAGTAACAGTATATAATTTGACGAGGTCAAGAGTGTGATTGGGTGCGTGTGTTTATGAATTTGTGTGTAATATGTTCATTGTCATTCTATGTATATGCTTGAGTGGAAGAAATGGTTTTGTACGGCCTTAACTCCGCCATTCAAAATAAGGCAACAATAATAAATATTTATTTGAAAATAAATTTCCTCGGAAAATATTTGGTTCTAAAAGGGATGAGGAGACAGGTGAGTGGAGAAGGTTACATAATTTAGAACTGCACAATTTGTATTCACGTCCAGATATTATTAGAATAATTAAATCAAGAAGATTACGTGGGCAGGCCATGTGGCACGAATGGGAGAGGAAAGATGAGTTTACAGGATTCTTGTTGGGAAACCTGATGGTAAGAGACCAGTAGGAATTACAAGACGAAGATGGAGGGATAACGTTGAGATGGACCTAAAGGAAATCGGTAGGGATGGATTGATCTTGCCCAGGAGAGGGTCAGATTGAGGCTTGTGTTGCTCCAGCCATAAACCTTCGGGTTTAAGTAGGGTTGAGAGTTAGTTAGTTAGTTAATAACAAACATAACACTTGATTGATTTGATTACTTTACGTAGCTTTTCTTCCACTTTTGGTTAATCGCGACGATGAGGATGAGTGATAATATGATGAAATTGATGAAGGAACACTGGCACAGAACATCTACGACCAGGCAGGGATTCGCCGGGACCCTTGGCATCGTAGCGCGCTGTGATAACCACTCCGCCACTACAATAATAGTACATACAGAGTGTCCCACAAAGGGGTTTACACTATTTGAATGTTAATAACAGAGAAAGTATTACAGATAACCTGATGGAACTTGTTCTATCTGGATCTGTCATGATTAGTGCTTGTTGCCATTCATTTGTTTTTCTTTCATTTCAGTTCAGTTGCCAGTAGTGACAAGTAATTGACAAGATGGCTGGGAACCTTTCCGTTGAGCAACGGAAGTGGATTTTAAAGTGTTTTTGGAAATGTGAGAACATGAAAGAAGTGCAGAAACGATGGCAGGCAGAATTTGATGTATGGACTTCTTGGGGGATCTTGTGAAAGTTTGCACCACTGCTTCCATCCCTCTTTCGTTCGATACTGATTTCTTCCTGCCACACCGTCCCAGATCACATACAGTTCCTTCCCTCTTAAATTGTCGCATAATTTCGTAATTGTTACACGTGACGATGACGCCGTATCAAATTCTGCCCGCCATCGTCTCTGCACGTCTTTCATGTTCTCACATTTCCAAAAACACTTTAAAATCCACTTCCGCTGCTCAACGGAAAGTTTCCCCGCCATCTTGTCAATTACTTGTCACTACTGGCAATTGAATTGAAATTAAAGAAAAACAAATGAATGGCAACAAGCACTAATCATGACAGATCCAGATACAACAAGTTCCATCACGTTATCTGTAATACTTTCTCTGTTATTAACATTCAAATAGTGTAAACACCTTTGTGGGACACTCGGTATAAACATTTTATACGCTGCTTACGTTGGGGAAAATTTCTTACAATAACACAGTGCACGTGAGATATGGACCTAGCAACACGGGGTTATTGATTGCAGAGTCCATTCTTAATACTGTATTTGCGTATTCTATTGGGTCGAAACGGTGATAAAATGTCTCTTCACACGACGACGCCTCCTCGAGAGTTTTCACCGACTTTGCAAAGAAACCGCGCAGTGTGTGAGAAGGTAGTATCGACGTATTTGTTGACCCAGAAATGCTCGCATGTGAATAATTCATAATCTCTGGCGAAAGCATTGATTGCGAACACTGCTCGATTTCCCAGCGTTGCTTTCCGGGGGGCACCGTTGGCGCCATCTTGTGACGGTGCTGAAACTTTGCACTTAATAGTCCTGTCACTTAATATTTATTCCAAATTTGTCAGTAAATGCTTCACACACCTTGGAATCAGGGTTGTTAAAGGGTTCAGGAATTTCAAATAAAACTCAATTCCGGTCCAAGAGAGAAAATCAGCAAGAGTAAATGAGATCTGGAGTAGAGTGCGAAATCCGGGGGACGGGGGGAATTCCCCCACCAACAATCTTGTCCTGAAATTTCCCCCTCACCAAACTCTCGAATATACTTGACTGGAATAATATCGATAACATACAAAAAGAACGGTCAACGAAGAACCTCATATCTTATGACACTGAATCCAGCAATCCCGTCCCTCCTTCCTTACGCAAATCATTGTTCATAGCATCATCAGTAGTACATCAAAATCTTCAATTTGCAATTACATTTTCAATGAAAGACAGTCGATATAATATATTGTATATTTTATAATATAATTTGATTATTTAATAATTGACACATATTTCATGACATTATATTTTATTTTTATTTTGTTTAGCTTTATTTTTAAGATAAACATGCAAAAAACGAAGATTTTTCATGGAATTTGTACACTCCTGTTCACAAGAAATGAGTCTTTCTCTCGCTAGCTGCAGCAACACAAACCTTCCATCTGTCCCTATCCTGGGCAAGATCAATCTAATCTGTTTCATCCTTACCGATTACCTTTAGGTCCATCTCAACGTTATCCTTGCATCTTAGTCTTGGCCTTCCCACAGGTCTCTTACCATCTGGTTTCCCAACATTTCCCAACACATAAAGTGACACATTTTATAATGTGTTGAAGAACGTGCCACTTTTTATGAACAAGAGTGTACAATCACGGACACTTCTAGGCTGTAACACTCCAATTAACCTTCAATGGAATCATTACAACCCAGAAGTGTCCGTCACTGTACAATTATCGCTTTCCCACCTTAAATTAATTGCTATTATTTACGCTACATCGTATAATTTATGTTCATGCCTGTTCGGAAACAACGTCCGAGAAATTCAAAGCCTGGGAAAGAAAATACACGATGAAGGGTGCCTGCTTCCCTCTTCCCCATTTGAAGTGCACTATCCTACAAACGTGCTTACACCAACTTCAAAAGTGTTTATGTAGAAATGCTCATATCTACCGTTCTCATTATGTAGAAACGCTCATATCTACACCGTTCTGTTCATATCAAACACAGAACGAAACAAAACCGAGCGCTGTATATACAGAAAAAAAAGAGCATCACATAAATTCGTCTCTAATTGGAAGGTCATTATGTGTTTTCTCCCATGGAAACGTTGGCGGTTTATCGAAGCAATGGAGTGACTGCACGGAGCGTAACAGATAATGGGGCATCTGCCCATCGAAGTCCCACTGGAAGTTGAAGGAACCATGCATGGCTGACGACGAGGGTTGCTCACGGGATTATCATATAAGTGGTGGAGGAGTGGGGTTTCACAAGTGGTGGTTTTTCAGCGATTTCGCAAACGCCGGCACCACAAAAAGAGCAATGGGGGAAAAAATCATTATTTAAGAATGCTGTTGACAGGCTTGAATGTCCGCTGTGTGAAAAAGTGATTGCAATTCTGTACTCTGTGCTATACTTTTTTTCTCGTTTATTTATCTTGATTTTCGTTTTTCTCATTCCCTTTTTCATCTGGTTTTATTGACTTCGTTTATTTTACTTTGCTCTTCTGTCACTTTTGGCTAATCTCGAAGATGAGTAATGATATGATGAAATTGAAGACGAGGCGCTCACAAAGTACATACATGCCCAGACATGGAACCCTGGCGTCAGAAAAGAGATGTCGGCATCTTACCAACTTTCGGTTTTATAATTTTTACTATTTTTTTTATTATTTCGTTCCTTGTCCTTCATTCCCTAATTACGTTTATTCAAAACGATATTTCGTGGCTTTTAAAAATTATACAAAACCTTTTCCATCGATATTATTTATATATGTATGTATGTGTGTATATATGTATGTATGTATGTTTGTTCCGGCATAACTCTCGCGAACGCCTGGAGCAATTTCAACCAAACTTGGTACACATATGACTTACAATCTGGAAAGAAATACTGTGGATGTAAGACACCTCTGGCACCCCTATGGGTGGGGTGGGAAGGGGGGCGATATGTAAAAATAATCGAAAACGACGGATATTAGTGTGGAATTCATATCTTTCGGGGTCGCTAAGATGAATAGTGACACTCCCAATGCCGTTCAATGTATTTATTCTTGCTCCTGGAGATGAAACTAAAAATGTTGTTTATAATCAAGTTTCGAGTTAAATTAATATTCTAGTGAATTTGTATACTGTACTTATACTTTTAAATACCTGTAAATAAAATTAGTTACATTCTACACTATAGTTAGAATTCATTATTATCCTGTCTGATAGAAGATTGGGATAAATAAATATCCGGGTACCGGGTAATCAGATAGTATGGAAAAACGCACGCAAACAACTTCACGTGATAGAACAGATTCCCTAATTGCCTAAACGATATTTGATGGGTATAAATCACATGTACGTAATTTTAATTTGTTGTTGTTCTTCTTTATTGTTATTATATTCCAATGGATAATGGCTAATACTGTATTAGGAATCCTCTGTTAAATAAATAAATAAAACATTTTCCGTTGATATTATCAATATGTATTAAAGACATACAAACAATTCCATATGACAGAACACTAGAGATAATATACATTTAATTTTCATTGTCTTGAAATTATTTTCATATTATTTCTTTAATTGATCATTTTGACAACTGATTCTTTCCTCTGATATCTTCTTTTTCTTCATTTATCTTAGTATATTGGATGATAATACTGCAATATGCAGTGTAAAATGTTGTGTAGACGCATGTAAAATGTTGAACCGCACTTTCCCGTTTTCAGTTTCTCCTCTGCAAGAGTATATTTTTTATCCTGTTTACGTCATTTTGTATTTTACACACAAAAGCATGCCCTATAGGAGATACTTTTATACACGCACAAATACAATGGCTTACGCAAACTTGTTTAACATTGATTGTTTTGTTGTTGGCTCTCATCGCATATCCCTTGCGGTTTCTAGCCATCGTTAGAGTTTAAATTGGATATGTTATTTGAACGGAAAACCCAGTAAACAATCACTCAATATTGCTGTCTTTATTTATATTGATTGTTACCTTCTCACCCCCTTGAACCTTTAGGAAACAATTCCTTCTGCGCTCTGAACACTTGCTTACTCGAAATGAAAAAGAAAAATCAATGGAGAACATCGAGTCCAAACAAATACACCTTGTATAAAGCATTGCACCTTACTTCGATATCATGAGAACATTACATCGGAATTCATTCGAACAACAAGAATCGTAAAATAATTAGTCTTTCCTAACTGTTGTTGGCCGCTTTTATTTGAACTTTTTAAGTTATTGTTTCCCATCATTTAGTACTGCACATTTTGGGGGGATTTTTCGTACGTGAATTCAATCTTGAGTGGAAAGCACGCGGGCTGAAGAAACAGGTCTTGTACAGGGTCAACGAATAATAAGTTCTGTTTTATACAGCGTATATTGATACAGTTGTATTTTGAATTGTATCTTCTGCAAATATGCTGTATAAGGAAACAAACTGCCGAAGTACTTAATTGAGGCGAGTGTACAGTGTTGCTAAGTTAATAAAAAGTTTGTATTTAAATCCACTTAGTGCTCAAGTAGGTTAATCGGGAATGATCCTACTGTTGAAAGTAAGTTGGTTTGGTTTGAATTGGTGTTTTAAGTACACTTTATTCACAGTATGGCTAATCGGGACTGGGCCTACAGTTTAAAGTGGGCTCCGAACCACTATGTGCCTCCACCGGGTATCGAGCCCGGGGCCCCTTGATTACAAGGCAAGGACGGGGAGGCCCTGAGTGTTGAAAGTGAGATCTGGATCATTTTGCAACATGTCTCTACAACGGAGGTCAAACCAGGGACCCTTTGATAGCACTCGAATTATGCCACCGGGAAGGACCATTAGAGAAAACAGGATTGGTAGAGAACACACTTAAAAAGTTTTCTGCCTATAGAAACACCGAGGACATTGGGTCACACAATTACTTCAAAATCATGCATTGAGTTTATGTTGTAAGATTTCTGCACGTCTGGTTTTGATCACTGATTAATAGGACCCAGGACTTTATGTCCTATAAAACTGTAAAATATGTATGTAATTATGTCATGAAAAATTACAAATATGTCAGAAAATGCAGAAATATTCCCAGTAAAGCCAAAAATATGCACAACAGTACTCTCGATTTTTCCCATACACGATAGAGTAGAGTAGGGGCTGTAATGTACCGAATGTTATTTTTACTTTTGACTGATTTTTGTGAAAAGCGAAAAAGGCAAAGAAATGAGAACGAAACTTCTTTACTTCCCGTGTAACAATGAGAGAGAACATTTTTCCTCAATAATGTTTGCATGGATATCAATTGTGGGCGGGATAAAAAAAAGTGGGGTATTATTGTTCTGTACTAAGAAAAGACGGCACCTTTCTTCCCCCGTAATTTCCATATCCTGTCATCGACAATATGAACTATCCGTTGTGCTAAAGCTACGAAGAAAAAAAAAATGAAATAACAGATTATGTGCGAGAGAATTACGAAATTATACAGAAATATGTCTTACTACAACAAAATTGAAGAAATATGTTGTAAAAATGCGAAATTGGTGAAATATGTCAAAATATGCTTTGTTACGTTTGTCTATTTCGACTGACTTTCATCAGATATGTAAAGATCTCACCCCAATAATAGATCCGAAGCCAACTGAAAAAAAAGTTATAACAAAGTCCCAGGCCCTACTGATTAATTAAAATTGATATAACTAAAAACAAAGTTGCTAGAACCAATGACGTTCAAGGAAAAATACATTTTTTCAAATTACTGTCCTTGCAACATCTAGGACCGCCGGGAACTGATAAAGGCACAATTTCAAGGTAGCGCTGAAAAATGATGATTTCGTCTGTTGAATTATGACAAAGATGGGCACAAGTGTGGGAAACTACGATGAATAATCCCCTCCCCCTGGCAACAGGTTCCGACTTTTCCTTTAACTTCTCCACACATGAGCATGAAATTAAGTACTTGCTCTCCTCAAACAAAGTGTTCGAAGTCATCAACCATGTGTTATGGCGTGATTTATTCCAGCTCTTTTGACAATGCATACATGAAAGGCTTAACATCAATTTGTCAGTAGAGCCAGTAGAGAAACAATAAAACAGGATTGGAAGGCGAGATAAGATTCAGACCTGTCATAACACATTCCTCAACTATCAAGCAGTGTTGCCAGTGGCTCGCAAATTATTGGACACGCTAGATTTTTTTCCTGCTTCGTTATATCGGCCCGGATATTTAGAATTAGTTAAAATACACTAAAATGTAAAAATATCTTTGTAATATGGGCTAAAATACAAAATAGGAACAACAACAGAATCAACTAATGACAATTACATTCATACGACATGAAAATATTGTAAAACATGTGAATTACTAAAGAATCAAATATGCATGTACACATTATTTACCGGTTAACAAAACGAAATAAGCTTTACAATATCATTATTTAACTTTCTGAAATAATACAAGAATTATATGAACTATAGTATAAGCTACACTGCAGTAATACATTATTTTAGTTTTTGAAGAGTGTAATCTAATCCTACACGTGGGATTTTTCTTCTGATCGAGTGAACATTTGTCTTCTAATGATATTGCCTATAACAGGGTAATGTTTTTGTTCGGTGAGGGAAATTTTCTACCAGCGTGGGAATTTTTCACCGAGGAAAATGTATTCCCGCAAGGAAGATAAATTTCCCTCCGCCGAATTAAATTTCCCATTTATCTAGTGTATTTTTTCTTTATTGGTTGGCAACACTGTTGATAGTTTGTCCTGATGCTGCAGAAAACTTCTCGCACCACATAGCAACATGGCAACAAAGGTTCACAGGGATTGGAAGGGGAGGGGGAAGGGTGTCTGACTGACTGCATATTTGTCCTTCACTACACACGCACAACGACAGCTGAGAAAAGATTTTTAAAAAAAGCAATCCGCGACAACCTATTCTCTCGCTCTTCAGGTACAAATTAAAAAGGGCTTTAACTCTGACAGTGGGATAGTCAAAAAGGCTTGACTTGTTCATTGTAAAACGGTAAAACATTGAAAACAGTATTATAATAAGTTTTGCATTATATTCGCATTAGATTGATTATATACGACTACATTGGGGGTTAACCAAACGAACGCCTTGATAATTTTTTTAGGGCAAATTGTCCAACCCCCTGTTTTGTTTTAAGGAATTTCTGTTCATACAAAGCAGATGTTGCCCTCTGCCTATTGACGTTTTTACTTCAACTCATGATCATCACATTGTGGAAAGCGGACTGAATGAAAATGGTCATGGACAATTTGCCTATTATTTCTTTCCCGTTCGGTGTACCACACACATTTGTTTATTGAAAGTAAAAATATAGTCACTCCAATGTGAAGATTAAACAAATATAAACCCGAATATAGTCATATGTAATCTAATCAGTGGCGTATGCTGAGATGTGACGACTTGTTTTCTTCGCAAATTCGCAAAGCCAGAATAGGTTGCCAACTCCTGAAATACAACCGTCTTATTGAAATGAACAATGTTATGCACACTTCTGCTGTGTTTTAGTCTGTAGACACCGGGCTTCTCAGATAATCTGGCTAGCCTGGGATATACTCACCTGAATCTAATGTGTATATATATAATATACTGTAGGCTAACATAAATAAAACGGTCATTATTATTGTTTGTAGTAAATGACAAATTGCAAGACAATTGCATTATATGAGGGTATAAAATCTGTGAGAGCTGGTATACTTTGCTCACACAGAATACAAGTTCACACTTGAGTGACTCTATTTTTGTTTTAAAACAGCGATGTCTGTGGTTCTTGGTGCGGGACAATTCGCCCTCTAGAATGTTACCCAAGGTGTTCGTCCTTGTTTTTACATTCACACCATTCAATTGTCAGTACCAAGAGATCACTGTTACGGTTCAGAACACAAGCGCGATCTGTTGGCGTAGCGTTTATTTACAAGACCTTTGGCTGTTCCGTACATCAACGAAATAAATTATAGAATTAACTACCTCTCTCACAGCTATGAAAATAATCTAGCCTTAGTCGGAACATTTAATGCGGGACGTAAGCTTGGCCAGATTGAACCAAAAGATTGTTCTTTGTAGGTCCCCCTGGTCTTACAAAGCACACAACGCTTTTGTACTATTCGACGCTATGCACTGTTCTGAAGGCTTAACGCAAATTATTCTACAATTATAAACAAACACGGAAGCAGTGTGTGCGAAAGAGCAAAAGGTCATTAAAACCACCACTAGTCTGTGTTCCTTAGTAGGAAAAAAGTACTTAACATCGCGAAAGTTCTAAGTATTCGCGATACAATGCTCAAATGTGGTGTACTTGGTTACGGATAAAGTGCTATTGTTGTTACCGTCAGAATTCTATAGCATACAGAGTTCAAGACTATTAAAACTCGGATACGTTTTGTTAGTTTTGGTGCTCTCTACTTTAGCTATAAACACAATGGACTTCTGCATAAAGGGAAGGTAATAAGCTGCTCCCCAATGGGTTTAACTTGACCGCGCATGGAATTATGGGTCGGCATTGCTGTACAGCGCCACGAGGTTCAGATTGAAGATTAACTCCCTCTCATTGTACAGTAGTATTAACCGAGTTTACTTGTCTTTATGATTGATTGATTTAGTTTATTTTACTTCGCGTTTTGTGCCTCTTGGATAATTTGCGAAGATGGGGATGAGTGATGAAATGATGAATGGACATTCACAAACAACCAAACCCGAGCGGGATTCGAACACGGGACCCTTGGACTTTGATTTGATTTGATTTGATTTAGTTTATTTTACTTCGCGTTTTGTGCCTCTTGGCTAATTTGCGAAGATGGGGATGAGTGATGAAATGATGAAAGTGATGAATGGACATTAACAAACAACCAAGCCCGACCGGGATTCGAACCCGGGACCGACCCTTGGACTTGTCTTTATGAATCGCTCTCAGTCTAATCTAACGTTTTTAAACTTAGAAAGTGTTTAAAAACGTTTGCCCTTGTACATTTTGTCATTAGGTTGCTTTATCATTGCGTCTATTCACTTATATGACTGTGCAACCGTCAACACCTTTATATTAATTCGGATAATTTACATGATTTATTTACAACAAACATATAATTCTATTCACTATTTCAAAATTTTAAATTATAGTGTTCTTCCACATCCGTGCTAAACAACTAACGAATATGCATTTGCTTTCCTGAGATTCAAACTTTAAACGTTTACTTCCTTCCTTTTTTTCGAAGTCTCTACACAGTAACAGGTAATTCGAACATAATTTGCACAAAGAAAAGAACATAAATATAACAATACAGTTTCATATTATATATTCTATATCATATATTCTAATATCATATTCATTCACGACTGTATTTTGAGATGGCAAGGGTCAGTGTGCCAGATCATGTAAAACATAAATGTGCTGCATGCATCGACCAAAGAAACAACGGTAGCCTACTTTCTTAAATCGATAAAACACTAGTCAAGATAATCACTCGCTTTTTCAAATTCATTAATTGGTGTTTCGAGCTTAATATTTCATTAATTCAAGATTCGTCATTTCGGGTAATCATTTATTATTTCGAATTCATTACTCTGCGTTTCGAGCTTCATAAAGCGTTATTTCAAGTTAATGACTCATTAGGGTTGGACAAACAATCAATAGCTATGTAAAATATTTCCAATTGATTTATACAATTTTCTGATATTGTGAGCAGTTAAGGAGCGAGTTGAAGTTTTAAATGTTACTAAAGATCACACTTTCCGTTGTGCAACTTCTGAAATCACTCTTGTAAACGTTACTTCTCAACACAAGAAAAATGCAACGCACGTACTCGTGAGGAAAAAAAAAAGTAGCCTGAAATTCATCCTGGCAGACTCAAGTTTCTGGGATGAAATTACCTCCAGAACTTCAAAATGCGTCATGGCTCCTGCGGTAGGGGGGGGAGAGGGCTCGTAAAGCAGGCAAGGAGAGCCACTTTTAACATCAACGAACCGAAATCACGCATCCTCAGCAAAGCGAAACTTTCCCGAAATAGACATAGACGCTCAAGATGTCCGCCAGCCCCCCCCCCCCCCCTTTTCCTTGTGTTTACACAAAAGCTATTTTGTAACCGTGGTCGGCTATTCGTCGAAAAAGGGTTGCTAACCACCTTCTCACTTTCACAACAACAACCGTTTTGCTTTATCGGTAACCTCACTCACTCCCAACCCCCAAAGTACGTTTGGAACGGAAATCAGCAATTTATCGTTTTTATATCTTACACATTTCTAGATATAGGGTGGCCAAAATTACAGTTTCTCTACTAATGGAGTGCGTTCGAAGTATCGGAATGCAGTGAAATTGGTATAGAGCAGTCAAGGACGTATTTAGGGGGACAACAGGGTCCGGACCCCTCCCCGAAAGATTTATCAAGTATTAAAATTAAATAATGAAAAAATGTATTTGTTTAACCGTTGTTATATAATTTCCTCTAAACTTATTGTAAGACAAGGATTATATTAGGTTTATACGGCTTTGAAGGACGTATTTCGGGGGTCCGGACCCCCTCCCATACCCGAAAGACTTATTAAATATGAAAATTAAATAATGAAGATATACTCGTTTAGCATTTGTTGTATAATTTCCTCTGAACTTATTGGGATCATACGGCTTTCAATGACAGGAAGGACGTATTTTGGGGGGTTCAGCGGTCCGGACCCCCCGAAAACTTACCAGGTACTAAAATTAAGTAATGAAAATATTAGCATTTGTTGCATAATCGATGGTTATTAATTTCCTCTGAACTTTCTAGAAGGCAAGGATTATATTGGGATCATACGGCTTTGAATGACATTACAAAGATGATTTATGTACACTACTCAAAATAATATGCATAAAATATTAATCAGAAACTTACTTTTCTCCAACTACATGTAACATCATTTTTGTGATTCGATAAATATTCAATTATTCATCTATCTGACATTAATTCATGGCCAGGGCACTTGTTTTTATGTAAATTATTCCAATCTTAACTACAGGTAAGCTACGTAATGAATATGCGCTGTTATATCTCTATTCTTATACAGACTTTTTACCTATTTGTTTAATAATAATACAATATTAATTTGTGTATTGTAATTAGTATTAATTTGATTTAATATAATTATTTTAATTTGATTTAATATAATTATTTTAATTTAAACATTATTATTATTCCTGAGACACTTGGTCCGGACCCCCCCCCTCCCCCCCCCCGCCGAAACATATTTCTAGATACGTGCTTGAGAGCAGTGGGTCTCAACCTTTTTCAGTTCGGGACCCACCTTGAAGAATATTACACTTCGTGGGACCATAAACATGGGCGCCGGCAAAATTACTTGTAGTACCCAGTTTATAATCATATTGTTGCTAACATCGAGTACTTTCAGAACCCTCTTTTATTATATATTTTTTTAATCACCAAACTAAGAAAGGGGTGTGTTGGGTTCAATGGTGTGTAAGTCGTAAATTGAGTGCGCGTCAAGTCCATTTGTGCACTTGCGTTTCACTTGAATCAGAGATGAAAATAACTTTTCACACAAA
This sequence comes from Lepisma saccharinum, assembly GCF_977018435.1. NCBI lineage: Eukaryota > Metazoa > Arthropoda > Insecta > Zygentoma > Lepismatidae > Lepisma > Lepisma saccharinum. The sequence goes on along the minus strand of NC_139248.1, from coordinate 8,409,759 downwards.
TATTTATTTATTTATTTGAGAAATCCTGAATACAGAGAGAATCCATTTTATATCAGGATATCAACAGAGAAAATAATAGAAATTAACAAATGAGAAACACGCACACATATATATGTAACAAGAATAAAACAATAACTAGAGTATAACAAATATTAATTACTCTTCAGCTGCTTGATGCACGCCTTCCTGAAAGCCTGCTTAGATAGATGGAAGCCTGGAGTATCATTTAGTGTATTGTACCTTGTTTGTAGCCTAAATGACCTATGTTCTAGGGATAGCCTTCAGGCTTTTGTGTAAAAGAAGTTGTTGCATTTGCTGTTGGTACGTGGGATCCGGATGCGAAGATGTGGCATCAACAACTTTAATGCCTTATCCAAACGTTCGGGATACATCTTAAAAAAATCCAAAACTTTGTTAAGTCTGAATCTAAAAATGTAGTTTTAATGCCAGAATCACACCTGATATCACACAGTTGTTCTCTTAGTTGTCAATACACAACATGTTTAAACCTTCAAAATACGAGAATGGGCCTCGATTCCAATTGAATTCACTGTAACTTTGTGGAAAGTAATTTTTAAACTTGTTACCGAAAGCAGAGAGATGAGATAGTACAGAATTGAAAACTCACTGGGTAAGGAAAAGTACACTGACCACAAACGGATTTTTTTCTGAAATGCCTCGACTGTCATAAGTAGAGAGCGGAAGTTGATGAAATGTCATTTTTTTCTGACATCTCGGACACGATACCCATTAAATATACACAAGATTACACTTCGTCTAGAACCCAAAAAACATAATTTTAAAGTGCATTTTTTTCCCAATTTTCAGGTTTTAGATAATTTTCCCAATTTTCGGTATTTTTCGCAATATTCGGTGTATTGTTTCGTCATATTTTGTCACTTCTTTCATTTTGGTAATATTCTTGAGTCTTTTCACCAAGGTGAACATAGGCCTGTATATATCTCGCAGGATTGCAATTTGCGAGCAAAAGAAATGCTGAATTGGATACAGTCTTTGTTGTGTAGAGGGGAACCACCAGGTGTCCGTCTGGGGCAAACTCAGATCCAAGATCAGATAAGGAGAGGCTGGATTGTTCAATTTCCTTTTCATTTCAATTTTTAACCTCAAACTAACAAATTTAATGGTCATTTTTTGCATTTTTTACGTCATTTTTCCCATTTTTTAGGACATTCTATAGGTCATATACCTATATTTTTTACGTCATCAACTTCCGCTCCCTAGTCATAAACTTGGAACAAAGTAAATACATTTTCGAGCCCGACTTCACGACCCACGAAATGACCCATCGGGACCCAGTACTGAGTCGCGCCTCATACGTTGATAAAAAATGGTATAGACGCTATGGATATTGTTTATGTTACAGTCAATCCACGAGTGATATCTGAGCTTATTATGTGTGGCTGCCCATATGTCTGTATATTCAGGATAAAAGTCCGTTTATCCAGGGTTCGTAGCGTCGAATTGAGACGTCAAACAGCAAAACTTTATTTATTTATTATCAAAACTTTAATTATTTATTATTTATGGAGGGACCGGAATTCGGACCGGGAATCCCTGGCGTCGTAGTATGCTGTGTTACCCATTGCGCAATGGACGTCGGTAGATAAAGCATCAAAAGCGCTATCGATTGGGGGTTTGTGGGGGAGAGGGGCGTGAAAGACGTACGAACAGGACATCAACTGTAATAAATGAATAATGAAAGGAACGGGGAATTATAACAAACAAATTCAAGTAATAAATGATATTAACAAAAAAACGAAAGAAACTTTGTTAAAGATTCCAGATTGCTTCTCCGTGCGAAGTGATTTACATAATGTAATCTACACATCTGAAAAGCAATGCGGCACGTGGAATATTGCATGACCTTGGATTTCTATAAAACACCATTGCCGTTTCTACGTCGTAATGCAACAGAAGTTCAACGTTGCAACAAGTAAAGATTAAAATCCAGCGGAAAAACTAAGAAATCGTGCCACGACACACAAGCAAACTCGTTATCTTCAAATCCAAATGATTACATTCAATTCAATTGTTTAAGGGAGTCCAGAACGCACAATTAAGCATCGGGCGTATCTCTGCTTGAATACAAGAAACCATTATGTGCAGTTGGGAAGGGGAGGGGGAAGAACATGCGAGGAACAATGTGCTCGGCAGCTGATATGCATCATATACAACTTTCAAAGGAATCGGTGGAACCACAACATAGCATGGGCGACTTCAAATGTTTTCTTCTCAAAACAGCCAATAGCAATAGAAGCAATGCGATGCGGCTCATTATTATTGACAAGTGCCAAATTTTTTGCTCAATAAACTACAAGTATGCGAATTAGATGGTACCGAGAACGTCACATATCTGTAAAATCGAGGAAGGATCCTTCAAGTGTCGAAGGATACGATACTTGAACCGAGAGATTAAGTTGGAACTCACTAGCGCCACCACGCGGGTGGAAGGCAAAGATCAGCTGTATATCGTGGACAATTACTAGTAGGTCTTGCACTGGTCAGGCCTTTTGATTTTCGCCATGAACAGTAGAGACGATCGAAATTTACAGTCCAACAGTATCGTCTCGTTCGAGACTTGCGTCTCAAGTAAAAATATAAGGAACAGAAAAATTTAGTCTAAATCGAATGTGTTTTATCGGGTGCAGCACTTACGTATGTATACATCTATATTAATTACTTTCAGACACGCAATGATTAATTATTTCTATTTTATTTATTATTATTTTTTACATCTTATGACTTGAAACCGATACAGGCTTATTCATGCTCTTCTTATGTGCGGTTGTAGCGGAATTTAGTAAAATCCTATACTCAAAATTTCACCAACAAGCTCATATTATCCCTCTAACCATGTTATTTTGTGTGATAATAGCTACAATAAATGTCTACTTACATGCAGAGATCTCTTACAAATTCTAGGTTCTTATTAGTATTACTGAATGGCAGTATTAACTTTTGTGTTTTGCTCAACCTATTGAGTTGCCATCTGGTGGCGGGTTCGAAATTGTAAACTGTTCACTGTCATCTTCCGCCCACACTTTCAACTGCTGATAGGTATTTGAACTTTTGTTGTCGTCGCCGATGAGGATGAGTGATCGGTTAAAACGTGTGAAAGGGACACTAACAAAGAACACCTATATCCAGGTAGGGACTCGAAACTGGGAACTTCGATGGCGATATCGAAAGTCGACTGACGCGCTCGGGCATCGAACGGCTCAACACTACCGATAGGGATGTCCAATTGTTTTTATTTTTAATGAGGGTTGAAGTGTGCTACAATCACGTTCAACTTAATCGATAGTAAGCCAATAATATGTTACTTCGTGAAAAGAAGCTACATTAAGGTCTAATTCGATATAGAAACTAATGTCACCAGTTTCATTTAACTTTATTACTGAATATTAGAAGTATAGAATTCATATGATTCATTTTGGCTGAATGACCTGCCATCTGGTGGAGCATTCGAAATTAGACATTAATTAAGCAGTTTGCTTCGAGTTTTCATCCTAAACGAACCATGGTAATGTTCCGTTATAGAATAGGATTTTTCATCTTTGTTCGTTACATGAAAACTAGCTGTTAGTGGATCAACAACAGAATAACATGCTGACGACACAGCTTGTAAAAAGGTCTCCCGTAGCAAGAATTATTGCAGTGCCCATTGCGTCATTTTGTGGATGATGACATGTGAAAACAATGCTTCCACAGCAAAGTACAGCGCGGTTGTGACAAAACAGAGAAGCGTTACAGCACTTTTAAGAAACACAAGAAAGCAAGTCAAGGTCTTTCAGAAGTGGTATCGTTGGTATGAAAATTCTACTTATCTCCACCACAACAGTATAGATAATCTTTATCTGTTATCCTTCTTTCGGGAAGCACAGAGCTTACACAGATATATCGCAGCGAAAATGACACGTAAAGATTTATCCGGATATTTCTGTATTTGTTCGTTTAAATTCTTCTTGGTTCCATTACAATGTTTACTCGCATTACGGGATGTTTGAGTCTCAATTTTACTCAGTCAGCGATTCGTACATTAAATCATTTATAAAGCACAGTAAAGTAGGGATCAATCGGAAAAAAAATACTATTAGCATTATTTTACAGAGAACCACTGAACATAACTAATGCACAAATCAAAGAAATATCTTACGATGTAACTTTGTTATTAGTGAAGCTCTAAAACTTTTATATAGATTTAGGCAAGAGGGTAGGACAGAGAGAATTTATAATAGGAAGGATACGACACTTTAATCAAGACACACAAAAGTGAACCTCACTAGCGCCGCCACACGGGTGGAAGGCAAAGACCACCTGCAAATAGCGGGCAATTGTAGGTCTTTCCCAGGCCAATGAAAATTGTTTAGGGTTGTCTACCATTAACTTGGTGTACGTACAGTGGGATCAATGAATATTGCCGTGCAAATTGTCCATGACTATTTTCATTATTTTTTCTCTCACATCCTATGTATTTTTAAGCGATGGATATTTATGTATGCTTGTGCAGGCTTGTGCAGAAGTTGTCAACAGCTTGGTTTGAGTTTTGTTTTAATTCTTGAAGCTCTTATTGGGTCAAATAAAGTACAAGAACATGGAGATAGACAATTTGCATGGCATGTATCATACTGTATACAGCTGGTGTTGAACGAAACACTAGTAGATTGGTAGTGTCTTATACTATTACGGGTTTCACTGTTGCATTTTATTGTTCCTGTATTTCTCAACTATACCTCGTTGAAATCAATTTGTTTCTTCTTGACAATAATACTGGGTATCGAAGTTTTTCATACATTTCTAACTGGTAATTTTTGTGACTTGTTTAATCTATTTGGTCTCGCTAAGCATCCATTTCTCATTTTTGTGCGTTCTTAAATGGCTATTTCATACTTAGAGTGCACACTCTCGCTCTTTTAGTGCGAGTTAAGTATGTGTTTACCCCATTTCCACATCTATAAACCAAACTTCATAAGGTACTTGGCGTTTTGGATATTGAAGTGGTGATGTCGTTGTAGAATTTTGATTTGGCACCTAAGCCAACAAGTAAAAACGATGAGAACATAATTTCTAGATTTGTTTTCTGGATCAAGTAATGTGTTTTTAAAGTTTATACATCACTTTTCTACATTTAATGGTTCACTTTGACAAGGAGAGTTTCTGATGTGCTGAAATACGATATCGGAACAAATACAAAGTCTTACTTGCGAGTTGAACCCATGACTTTCGGTTTAGTACGGTGGGGTGCATAAGCATTGTTCGGTAAATTAGCCATTACTAATTTGATTAATTTTTCTATTGCATCTGAAGGGCTTTAAAGGAATGGATTTTTACAGTGCATGCGAACATATCAACCTGGTTTGAACCTTCCGCCCTCAGATCCCCAATGCAGAATACGGCCCTGAATCCCCCTGAACAATAAAGACGAGCGTCCTCCTGTTTTAAAAAAAGTCACGATTGGTGTCACGTCCACGTGACTGTCGGAACGCTGCAACCTACTACTGAAATCCTTGACCAAATTGAGACCATCCGATCGCCCGTAAGCCCCGCCCCCGTGTCTGCCTAGCGCCTTCATTCATCGCAGATCTCGAGGTCACCTTGTTCCACGGCAGGAGCTTATCAACAGCAATGCAACGGTTGCATACCCAAGAACTCCAAGCACTACATTCAAGGTGCATCGTTGTCAATTTTAGTCACCGTGCGAACCCGCAAGGCTGTCCCCGTTATTGAACTCACACCTTGATTACAATGCGACAACGTTAAATCACTACGCCATCGGCAAGACACCACCACATGTAACAAAATAAAGATATACAGGGTGTTTCCGGGCTGATGATACGGGCTGATGATACAAACTTACAGGGATGATAGACAAGGGCACATGTATCAATTTCTGATAAGGCACCCTGGTCCGGAAACGACTTAGTCGAAAGTTATAAGCGAAAATCGGTGTACGAGGATGTAATACTTACAAAGTTCTGGCGTACCCGTTGGAACAACCCCGGGCTCGTTCGAGGCAGCGAGAATTCTTGCCAGGATATCCTCTTCAGTCTCGACAGGTGTCTCGTACACAAAACTTTTCACATGACCCCACAAGAAGAAATCAAGTGTGGACGCCACTTCGAACAACTGTTGTGAATGTAGCAGCTTGTGAAACTTGTGCAGGTTATAAAAGTATTACATCTTCATACACCGATTTTCGCTTATAACTTTCGACGAAGTCGTTTCCGGACCAGGGTGCCTTATCACAAATTGATACATGTGCCCTTGTCTATCATCCCTGTAAGTTTGTATCATCAGCCCGGAAACACCCTGTATATCCGAGTAATTATGAAAACTCGTTCAGAGGTGGTTAAGCATCCAAAAGTCAGTCTCCCCTCTACGTAGAACACCACCATGCACTGAGCTTTTGCAGACATGAATCCCAGTTTTAAATCAGATGGCGCAGTGGCAGCGTCGTCGCCTTGTAATCAAGGGGTACCGGGTTCGATACCCGGTGGAGGCACAAGTGGTTCGAATCCCACTTTAAACTGTAGGTCCAGTCCCGATTAGCATTTCTGTGCATAAAGTGGACTTCAACACCAACTAAATCAATCAACCTGTTTTAACCCTGCAGTGCTACTTTGGGGTCCTGAGGACCCCAACTGATATGTTTTTTGTGACTGCCACCAAATGGCTTTGCTCTGCAGACTGCCCATCTCTGTAGTTTCTGACATCTGGTGAAGAGTTTAGAAAAGACATTAGTTTTGCAGGAAAGCCAGTCTTGTTCACACTGTTGAGTAAGTGGGGTCCTGTTGACCCCAAAGTACTGTTTATGTAACTTTTTTGTAGAAGTGTCCAGTGTCTTGAAAACGATCAGGATTCATTTTCTTGCAAATTTATTCAGTTTTATAAACATACGATTGCAAACAAATCCATTAAAGCAGTGGTCCTATACATTATAGCTGCATTTTATATTTGGGGACCCCTAAATACCATTCACGTATTTTCTTTTTAGATGTAGTACTCAAGGGTTACATCCACTTTATGCAGAGATATAGGCTAATCGGGACTGGACCTAAAGTTTAAAGTGAGATTCGAACCACTATGTGCCTCACCGGGTATCGAACCCGGGACCCCTTGATTACAAGGCGGCGACGTTACCACTGCACCACCGTGGATGCCCGCTTCTGCAGACTAACGAGGCTCTGGCGTCAGCTCACAGCCAGTGTAATCCTCCTCTTGGCCTGTGCTGCTGTGCTCCCTTCATCAATTTTATCACCACCATTCATTCTCATCTTCGCGATTAGCCAAAAGTGACGAAAAAGCGAACTAAAATGAAACAAATCTTTCAAAAGAAAATAGGTAAACCGGATTTTTCAGGGAAAAAAACGAACAGAAACTTGCAGTTAAGACACCAATAAATCCTTAGGATCGTGCACATGAGACAAAGCCTAGTTTCCATCCCGTGCGTTAATATTTCTCGCCTTTTTGCATAAAAAACTCGGCCATACGCATACGGAATGTGCATCACCACAATCCTTTTCCTCCATTGTTACGGACGGCGGACGCGAGCCGCACTGAAGGGCTATTAGAAACGCACGAATGTGTGAAGAGTGTCCCACGCTCCTCCGGGACCTTTCGGCGCAGGAATATCTCCGCTACTCTTTCGGGAATAGCGTATTCTTCATGTGCTGAAAAGCAAGTGGAACGGCCGAGTTATCCAAGTTTCTTCATGTGTGACTCCCGTGCGGTGAGACTTGGGAGTTTCTCGGGAAGATGAAAAGCGAGGCAACAGCTTCGAATGCATTTTCACCCATGTAAGTGCACTGAAATTTCTCGTCGTGACGTTCAGTGACCGATTTGATTTGATTCTTGATATTCAACGTCGTTCTTCGGCCACTTTTGGCTAATCACGACGATTAGGATGAATGATGGTGATGAACGGACGCTCGCAAAGAACACCCATGCCGGGATTTGAACCCGGGACTCCTGGTGTCTTACCGTGCAATGTTAACCACTCCGCCACGGAGGTCCGCAAGAATAGTACAGAGACCGAGATGAGAAGAAACGAGATTTAGTATCCAGGACTTCCAGTCTCGATAACTACCGGGTGTTTCAACAGAAACCCCGTGATTTCAAATGACCCTAAAAAAATATTTAGTATATTCACAGTAATAATTTGTATATGTAATTTGTATATGTTATGATTGACAAAAGTCTAAAATTTAATTTTTGGCAACCTATAATCCACATGAACGAAGGAGACACCTCTGTACGCACAAAAGGTTTTGGTATGGTGGTGTATCGAAACGTGGCTTGATTGGACCTTTCTTTCTTGATTGCTATGTCACATCAGAAAATTATTTGCAAATGCTGCAGGAATACTTCATTCCTGGTCTTCGACGGAAACGTTGTCCAATTCGTCAGCAATGGTTCCAGCAAGACGAAGCTAGGCCACATACAACTGAACCTGTCCTGACAATCGCTACACACATTTATTTCAAAATGGTTTAGAGTGGCCTCCAACTAGCCCTGATTTAAACCCACGAGACTATTTCTTGTGGGGTTTCCTAAAGCAGGGAGTCTTCAAACGAGGACCGCGATCACTAGATGATTTGAAAGAAAACATCGAACAGTGTACTGCACAAGTTAGTCGTGCACCCCTTGGTCAGATATTTGACAACATGTGCAACCAGGTGCAAGAAGTGATAAAGCGTCAAGGTGGACATTTCCAAACTTTTGCGTTTTCTCTATCAGATTATGTAATTAATTTTTTTTGAGTAGTTATCATAAATATTTTAAATGCCATTTGAAATCACGGCGTTTCTGTTGAAACATCCGGTAGAATGTATGATATTCGAAAATTTTACCTAACCCACAATTACCTTGCCAGTTTTCCTGATTACTTCACTGTATCCAATTTTACTACTGTTCACAATCTCCTATTTCTCTAGTTTCATCCGAATCATTTTCCCCCTTTCTGTTCTCATCTGCACACGTTTTGTTAACTTGCATCACCCTGATGGTAAGAGACCTGTAGGAAGGTCAAGACAAAGATGGAGGGATAACGTTTTGAGATGGGCCGAAAGGATATCGAAAAGGATGGAAAAGAATGGATTGATCTTGCCCAGGAGGATAGATGGAAGGCTTGTGTTGCTGCAGCCATAAACCTTCGGGTTTAAGAAAGCTAGAGTTAGTTATTAGTCCATTCATTTTTTCGAAACTGCAACCTTTGTTGATGAGACTGTGGGTCAACTGCTCGACCCGTGGTAGATATAATGGTATAACTAATACAGCACAGTACGGTACTCTACTGAAACACATGCTCCAGTACTACGTAACACACATTTGCAATTTTAGTTCAATATATGTGCCAATTCTGTGTAGTTAAACTGTCGCGTTATTTTTACAAACATGGCCCACCGATTTTACTTTCAGGATACAAGAAAGATAAGTTTCCTCTACAGCAATCGGATCAAAAATGGCAGGGTTCAAGGTGTGACGTCAAATTACTGACGTAATACGTCAAGTTCTGACTTTCGTGTCGTGTGCAAAAGGGAGTGTGGGTGATAAAACTGTGCCACTGCACGATATAATGACATGCAATGTAAAATGATGGCTGAAATGTAGGAATTTCTATTAACATACGAGAACTGAAGAACAAGTCCCAAGTATATGATACGCCGTATGTGTATACACACATAGCGAAGCAACATAAGCACAATAAGGAAATCGGGGACATGTTTTTCCTTTTACAAGTATTACTAGTGAAGGAGTACTAAAGAGTTATGTTGATATGCCTCTAGTTGCTTTATTTATTTATCGAAATTTCCCAGTACAACAGAAGCCAAATAGTAATATAATAATATTACTTAATGAAACATTAAGTTTCGTTTTTGAAAAGTGACCTTTCATGTAATTTTGGTACACTAATGTTCACATAAAGTGGCACATATTTCAACATTTCAACCCTATAAAGATTGCCACTTTATGTGAACAGAAGCGTACATAGGGAAATGCTTGTTTAAACTGGTACTTCCGTTTAAAATCGTGTGGATATTTACGAGGGTAACACTGCTCAAGTCGAATTCAGACTCTTCCAAGAATTTTTTAGAAATCTTCCCCCTCTTTGGGGAGCATAAATGATCGTAATGACACGTAATGAATGATTTGTAAAAATTCAAATCCAAAATGTTGATTACTCTTCCCATAAGATTAATACAAGAAATATGTTGATAGTTTGCAGGGGGGGGGGGAGGTCTCAAATCAACGGTTCCACCTACACGAGTCAAATGTACAGTGGGATCCATGAGTATTACCGTGCAAATTGTGCATCACCATGTTCGTGCACCTTATTTAACCCAATAAGAGCTTCAAGAATTAAAAGAAAACTCAAAATAAGGTGTGGACAAAATCTGCACCAGCAAACATAAAAATCCATAACTTAAAAACACATAGGATGTAAAGAGAAAAGTTAATGAGAATAGTCATGGACAATTTGCACGATAATACTCATGGATCCCACTGTACATCGCTGTAACACAGTACATTTTGTGAAAAACATTTACAGCGTGTACTGAGGAACACTGCAGTTGAAAAGCAAAGAGCAGCGCTCATTTTCGTCTCGATTCACAGATGGCAGTCTAGTCTCGAGTCACTAGCCTTTACGTTCTCGAAGGGAAAAGTATCGATCTCGTTTTGGTCTCGTCTCGAAATAATAATATTACGATAATACGATAATAAGCAACAAACGTTCCTTGCACGTTTGAGTAAGTAGGACAGTTAAGCGATTTTGAATTCGGTTAAATTCTCATTCACCTTACATTATTAAAACCTGGAACGAATCGAGACTTTGGGAAAGTATGTCTCGATTTTACATACATTTTTGGTTCTCGGTATCGACAAAATTCGATGTTTAAACAGTGACACACGAAGTATTAAACAAAAACCTTTGTTACCAACAGAAAGCTTACTCGCCAAGAAGCAGTTTCATCCATATACTTTTTACTGTTACTTGCTATGAGGTAAGCAGGCTTCGACAAGATAAAGCCTACTTCTTATCGCAGCAAAGCAAGGCTTCTGCTTGCCACATCAAAACTAGGTAAAACTGGACCAGATTAACAATGCAAATATGACCTGGAAGAAATAACAGACGAAAAAGAAACACTACGAAGAACAATAGTGAGAAACCACAATAATCTGAGTTCATTTAAATATTTCATGAAGGCGTACACACGGGACTGTTAAAGTGGCTAAAATATTGTTCTCTGCTTTTCAAATTGTTAAGAATAATAGAAACACTGCATTCTATGATGTGTATTTGTTTGGTGCTGCCAACTGGTAGCTGAGTGTAGAACTTATCAATGTTGGTGAGTAGTATGTATTGTAAATCACGGAGTATTCTGTGCTATTTTCTTGTTCGTTTTTTTCTGTCTGTAATATTCTTGTAAGCTAAACACAATATATGCAATATATGAAATTGATACTTTGACTATTTCTTCAAATAACTTTAACACAAATACTTAAGAAGAAACAGAAAAGAGACGTTCGGTGGACGATGTCAGACTGGGTTTTAGCTTATGTTCCTGCATAAGTGGCTCTTGGGATCACCCACCCTCTTCTCAATGGATGTCTGGGAGGAATCCTGGTGGCTAAAGACGGATGGAGCGTGATGCTGATGACACCACCTCTATTACGGTCGAGATAGAGAACGTGCAGCGTCCTGTTTCCTCACCGCGGCGATACAAAAGATATGAGCACACATGCACACCATGCACACATGCAGGCAGAAATGATGCTGTGGTTCCTTCCATGGCTTTCCCGAACACTACATGGTGGCAGCAAATACTTCAATTATATGAATGTGTCTGGAGGATAGTTTCCAGTAGGAATACTTTCAGCATTCCTGTATGGAGCGGCTCTGGGGTTCACCCAGCTTTTATCAAATGCGTATCTTGAAAGGACGTATTTAGGGGGGGTCTAGATGATCCGGACACCCCCCACAAAGTTCAAAATACTTGTAAACCGTTTTGTTACGTGAAGTTCATTTTATTTCCGCAGAAAAGGTAAGAATTACATTATACAGCTATGCATTGCCAGTGCCTGCGAAAATATATGAATACTACTACTAATAATAATACATATAAAAATAATGATCAGGGTCTTTACTTTTCACCAGCCGGACCTGACAACCTATTTGGTACGAGGGCCACTATTTATATTGTGAGCCTTGGCAACACTGATTGAAGTTAGGCGCGATTTGACGTTTGCACGGAATCGTCTGGCATTATTGACCATAATGTACTTCAAATGTTTTGTCAATAGCTTCATTTGTGTTGTTTAGGTTGCCTTGGAGATTGCGCGACAACAATAAAATGGAATTAACTCCTGAACATTTTCGTGCGATGATTTTTTACGATTTTCGACGTGGATTATCAAGACAAGAGTGCATCGATCAACTTACTTCCACATTTCCTTTCCCATCCTCTGCCACTGTGAAACGCTGGTATAACGAATTTAATCGTGGCCGCCATTCGCTCACCGACGAGATTCGCGAAGGTCGTCCAAAATCAGTTGTTGTTCAAGAAAACATTGATACTGTGCAAAACTAATACTGCAAGATCGTCATGTGACATACTGTGAGATTGAGGCAACCATAGGCATTAGTTCCACCAGCATATATAAAATATTACATGATCATTTAGCTGTGAGAAAGGTATGTTCTCGCTGGATCCCACACAATTTGACAAAAACTCAAAAAGACGCTCGCGTCAATTGGTGCAAACAAATGCTCAATAAATACAATCGTGGTGCTTCAAAACACGTCTATAAGATTGTAACAGGTGACGAATCATGGATATATGCATATGAGCCGGAACGTAAACAGCAGTCGACTGTATGGGTGTTTCAAGATGAACCCAATCCAACAAAAGTTGTTCGCGCTCGAAGCACATCGATACAAATGGTCACCTGTTTTTTCGGGAAAACTGGTCATGTGGCAACTGTGCCTTTAGAGGAACGTAGAACGGTCAACTCTGAATGGTACACAACAATTTGTTTGCCAGAGGTCTTCGGTCAAATACGGAAAACAAACAAACGCCGTCGGATCATTCTTCATCAAGACAATGCCAGCTGTCACACATCTCGTCTAACAACCGACTTTATGAACAGTCAAAAAATCGAATTGATGGGTCATCCGCCGTACAGTCCTGAATTGGCACCCAATGACTTCTTCTTGTTCCCGAATGTCAAGAATAAATTGCGTGGACAACGATTTTCGTCGGCGGAAGACGCCGTTGATGCGTTCAAAAACCATATTATGGAGGTCTCAAGAAGATTGGAAAAACTGATTTGACAAAAGTGTATTGACCATAAAGGAGAATACTTCGAAAAACAATAAAGCAGTTTACAATGCCAAATTCCTGTTTTTTCATTGTTAGGCTCAAAATATAAATAGTGACCCTCGTATGCAATAAACAATCCATTAAAAATTGTTCCTGAAATGAATTTCTTTGGTAGAACATCAAACTTTAGTGATGCTAATAGATGCTAGAAAATGAATACATGCTTATATCTAAATTCTTAAATCATATTTTTACCTCCTTATGTATTAATAACGATAATAATAATAACAAATATCAATTAGCCTATAATAATAATAGAATAATGATATTAACTTGTTACTTATAAACTTTGTTGTTATTATTATTATTGCACCTGACACACTTGATTCGCCCACACCGAAATAGAGTTCTAACGTGTCTGGTACCTTTGGGGCAAACCCGAGTGGTACAGGCGGTCGGAGCGTGGTGCTGACCATACCCACCATGTGTCTAGGGTAGCTTTGCCTTTTTATATTCATACAGGCCGATTCCTTTCTTACTGGCGACCTATTTTCGTGCCACAACGTCCCTTTAAATATTCAGGCGGCTATCGAGGTATCCTCACGAACAGAAGATGCTTGCAGTCTGTCTGTGCTCGGACGGGCTTTCACGAGGCGCCAACGAAATCAATAAAGTTCACAGCAGCGCTCAATTCCTTGTCCCCCGCCCACGTTTCCCAGAACAGCGTCCCCCCCCCCCCGAAGTCTTCTCCACGCATGTCGCAAGATCACGATCAACGATCGAATAATTAAACAGCGGCGGAGACAGACAAGAGGGGGGGGTAAGATGCAGCATAAAGTTGCCTTCTTAGAGCTGTGACGAAACGCAACGGCGGACAGAAAATGGGAAAAAAAGCGGGGAGAGTGGGGGGGGGGGTAAACTTTGATTAAACTTAATGACTGCTGCGTCAAAAACTGGGTCAGCGGACGAAAGAACAATACCTAGAATTCGAAGCGAAAGCAATTACGTTAAGTGCGTCGTTACTCGCCACATTTGGAAACGATCTCTCGACCAATCATTGGCTCAGTAACTACAAAGGCCAATCACTTTACCGCTTACGTTAATACATAATTAAAATTGGTTCCAATATTCGTGTGAGCATATTGATGTTTCGTATTGATGTTTCGTACTGTGCTCATTTTGCCAAAAATGGCCTCCCCGATTGTGTCATCGCCTTGTAATCAAGGGGTCCCGGGTGGAGGGAGGCACATATTTGTTCGGATCTCACTTTAAAAGTAGTTCCAGTCCCGATTAGCCTATCTGTGCATAAAGTGGACTTAAACTTTGGCATAGTGAGTTTTCGTTTCAAGTCCACTTTATGCACAGATAGCCTAATCGGGACTGGAACTACAATTTCAAATAATATCCCAAACTCCATGTTTCTCGAACTTGATTACAAGCCGACAGCGATACCACTAGGCCATTTTGCGTCGCTTTTCTGCTACGTTAGATTAATCGCGACAAGGATGGATGATGATCAATTACCATTTGCACCGGCGTACGCAGTGGGGGGGCTGATGGGGCTACAGCCCCTCCCGAAATTAAGAAAATAAATATTTTCAGATAATAAAGAACTTGATAAAAACGAGTGACGACTTCGGAAAAGTTTTAAAATGAGTGTTAAAATACGTAATCAAATATTTTATTTGTGTATTCTGTCCCATCCCAAGACGGAGCTGTGTTATATCAACCCTTACAATTCCAGCCCCCTCCGAAATAGAATCCTGCGTACGCCACTTGATACGGATACTGAACCATCCTCGATGGTGAAGTGGTTAGCGCAGCGCGTTACGAAAACAGGGGTCCCATATTGGAATATTGACGATGGGACAACGCGCTATGGCGTCAGGAGACTCGGGTTTGAACCCCGGCTGACGATGGGTGTTCTCGGTAAGAGAAACCCGAGTCTCCTGACGCCATAGCGCGCTGTCCCATCGTCAATATTCCAATATATATATATTAGTCTATGTTTTCTTTCCATCTCTCTTCCTCTTTTCAATCTCTCGCCTAGATCCAACTCCTAAATATTGACTCGTATCACCAGCTCTCACTTATGTGTCGTCCGTAAAGACCACTCCTTTTAACACCCGAAAATAAAAAGCACATACAAAACCGCGTGACTTATACGAAGCTCTGCTCTTTGACCTCCATATCAAATCGGTTCGATGCTTCCCCCGCCACTCTTTGATAAGCACGAAGGGCCACAATTTAGTGCATTGACTGCAAACCATGGTTTTGCATGAACCGTTGCTTCGGTTGAGAACTTCCGCTCACAATTCCTCCCAAGAGGTGACATTTGCATTGTCACGAGTGAAATTCTCAGAAGAGATCGGCCATCTTGCAGAGGTTAATCGAAAAGATTATGAACAAACAATGGCTCCGGATAAGGACCCCCTTCCTGCCATTCTTCCAATACTTCTGCGTTTCCTATTGCTTTAATTTCCAACACATTACAAAGGAGAATCTGTGCATCCTTCCTTTGAAAAGGTCGTGTGCACATTGTAGCCAGAAATGTGTATATGGGAAGGGGGTCGGATGCTGATGACGTAGCAATAATATTATTAATAGAGCTAGGGTTTTGACGATCAATAAATTACAAAAAAATTAATTCGCACAAGGTGCAGAAGACGAAAAATCGCCTACAAAATATGAACGTTGCTGCCATTATACAATTCGGAAAAGACAGTTGAAATGGGGACATTTGATTTGAGGCCATTCGGTGCATGTCGTCGTGACAAAGAAAACTACTGGTATTTTAATGAAGTCAAGTCCATTGCTCACAATTTTTACAGTAAACAAATAAATTGTATTTTGGCTTCTCGGAGAATGAATCAGTGTTCGAATGTTTAAAGTTAAAGCATGAAAAGATTGATCGTGATAGTGGGTCATTTGTCTACGGTTCTTGATATAAAAATGTAACAAAATCAACATAAATTCCAAGAATTATAAATTCAGGGAGTTCCAATAACTTTTCGTGGTACATTATCCTGCAACAAAAGCCTGAGAGACACTATTTCGGACAACGAGCACGTGGGTCACTTATATATAGAAGCTAGAATTGCTGATCATGGTGAAAAGTGCGTGTTACTTTTTGTGTTCTTGGACAGCTGCTTCGCTGACAAAGACGCACATGCAGCTTTCCCATGCATTAGCAGGTGTACGTGTGTTCGCTTCACAGTAGCATCTCGACTCGTATGCTCCCTGGGCACTACGTGCGACAAACACTTCCGCATATGAAATATAGTGCAAGGTGCTCTAAACAGTTTACAAAAGAACATTAGCAATTATAATTGCATACCTGCCTCTTTTTGTAAGGGTATCTTGTAAAACTTCTTTGAAATACACAGAACTCCGTTCCGAAAAATAGTGATAGTCTGAATTCTGTGCTGTATGAAAAAATAGTGTGTCCGATTCATGATTTCGCTTTCGAAGGTCCCGGGTTCGAGTCTCTACCTATACTTAAACGCTTTCTTATGCATCCCGCTTTCATTAATTTCATCTATTTATTCAACTTGCCAACCTCTGGGGTGGAACCGGTTATCATAGCGCGCAACCCCAAGGGTCCCGGGTTCGAAACCCTTCATGGATGTTCTTTGTGTTTGTTTTGTTTTTTCGTTTTGAGTTGGCGTTTTTAAGTCCACTTTATGCACAGTAAGGCTAATCGGGGCTGGATCTACAGTTTAAAGTGGGATCCGAACCACTATGTGCATCCACCGGGACTCCTTGATTTGAAGGCGACGACGCTACCACTGCGCCATCGGGGAGACCCTGGGTGCTTTTTGTGAGTGCCATTTCATCGTATCATCACTCCTCATCGTCACGATTAGACAAAAATTGCAGAAAAGCGACGCTAATTTGCAAAAATCAACAACAATATTTCAACTTCATCGTTGATTAGCCTACATGGACAGAAAAGCAACATAAACAAAGAAAACAAAGAACCAGGGAGAACAAACTAAGAACAATATATTGTTGCCGCCATTAGCTCTTGTGCCTTGAATCTGTGCTATTTTATGTCCGGTATTGATGCCAATTGCAACGACAAGGATGAACATATGATTATGAAAGTATACACGTGCACAGTGGGATCCACGAGTATTACCGTGCAAATTGTCCATCACCATGCTCGTGCACTTTATTTGACCCAATAAGAGCTTCAAGAATTAAAACAAAACTCGAAACAAGCTGTTGACAACTTCTGCACCAGCACACATAAAAATCCATTGCTTACAAACACATAGGATATAAGAGAAAAATTAATGAAAATAGTCATGGACAATTTGCACGGTAATACTCATGGATCCATCCCACTGTACCCAATATTCATGATGTGTAATGTTTTGTAATTTCGATAATTTAATACTAATTTATATTTTGCTTATTTACATATGACTTTTTCGAAATGAAGTATATTAATATTTATGGACGTAAAATATAAACTACAAATGTATTTACGATAGCAATGGAGAAACAGCATAACGAGAAGACCTCACTGATCGTCCAAGCGAAGAAGAAACTGGAAGCCAAGCTCTGCAACGCTTCAACTTTTTGTCCACGAATGGAAGATTTGCTCGCTCACCGACCACGATTTTTTTCTTTTCTTTTCTTGCGGTGTCGTTTCTACTTCCGCTTCCTAGTATGCATTTTCCCCTCCCTCCAGAGTTCGCTTAACGGTAATATAGTTCAACACACACACATATGAATACATATTTCGTGCCTCTTACAATGTATAAGCCTTAGGAAATGTCCACCAGATGCGTTGTGATAATGCACCAGCGTCCACTGTGAAAACACTCGCAGTGTTATTGTATCTTAATAACTATAACATATATGAGAAAAAAATGACTGCAGTGTCTTGAGCAGCGTGTCCACCTAGCGGACGGGTTTAAAAGTAACTTGCCCTGATATTCAGGTTGAGGGGTTTAGTGGAATCAAAAGGCAAGAGTTTCGTTACTGTTTACGAACAAGTGTTTCCCTTAATATTATACACACTTGAAATGTTTTTTTTTAGTGGACTGAAACATTACGTTCTAGCATAACACCACACGAACCAAACAACGACAAAGTGGCCCATCCATATTTCAGAAGCAGTTGAAGATGCAACTAAATTTTGTGGCTTACAACATCAATAAGATGCCAATATTATAGAATATTATATTAGTCGTTACACTGACTCATTTATGTAGCACACATGCATTACATCGATAAAACTTACGGACAGGCAAGAATTTAAAAATATATTTCTAAGAGTAAATTAATTAATATTGTTATTACCACATGAATAGGTACAAAGACGGTATAACGATATTGATATAACAGCACGTATTCATTCTCTATCTTACGTGTAGTTAAGATGGTCATTTTTTTAAAAAAAAGTCCTGACAAGGAAATTAATGTAAAAAATAATGCATTAAATATTTTTTTAATAACAAAAAAAAGAATGTTAGATCCAGCATTTAAAGCCATATGATCCCAACTTAATCCTTGCCTTGGTATAGTTCGGTGGAAATAAATTACCCTCAATTATACAACAAATGCTAAACAAGTATGTCTTCAGTATTTATGTACTTCTACCGTTTCGGGGGGGGGGGGAGTTCAGACCCATAAATACGCCCTTGTGCATCAATTACTTTACCATTAGACTATATTATAGTCAGTGGCGTGCCCGCAAGGGGGTGGTCAGTATTAAAAAAAAACGTCAAAAGCAGGGAACGATACCAACTGAGGGGCTGACTACTACAAAAAACGTATACGTAACCCCACCCCCTTTCGAAAATCCTGGGCACGCCACTGATTATAATCACAGGTAGGTTCACGTAACAATTTATAACCGAGGAACGCAACGCCAATTTGTTTAATCTAAATTAACTTTGAAAACACACAAGTTGTGACCTGCCCTTGAGAGAAATCAACGAAACACACATACCATTGCGAGCGACCTTCGATTTGACTCGCTGCTCGACATTTCATGACACAAAAGTCAATGTCGCTCGAATTTTATGTAGCATTGCGTTTTTGGCGCGTCGAAAACTCGCTGAACTACTATCCCTCGCATGGCTAACCTATTTCTTCCGCGATACCTACGTAAGTTGCTACGACACGCACGTAAACATGCAGAGCCATAAATGTCCACATACTCAACCTCCATTTGGGCAAGAGGTGGGGGAAACTGTTGCCAGCCAGTGTAGCCATCTGTAACGAAGTTTCACTACATTGGGGATTTTTTCGTACTATGCTGTGGAAAATTATGAATTGCCATATTAATAATAATAAAAAGAGGTTTTGTGGCGACTTTCTATGGTTCTTGGTTCTAGTGGAGGTCTGGGGAGATTTTTTAAATCTAAATAAAGAAACAACGGAATTATTACACTCAACTAAATAACAAATATTCTAATGTGATATGGTAACGGATGAATAGGCATATGCAACATTGAAACAATAACGAAAACTGTCAGTCAAATGTTGAGGAACCAAAAGCCTCGGGTTCAAGTCCTGGATAAGGTATCGATGCTTCTTTATTTCGTCAATTATCATCCATTGATGATAACCGTCACGATGATGCTAGTCCAAACAACAAGTGAACCAACAAGAACTGGATCAGGATATTTACTTGTTAACAAAATTTTACATCACCTTTTCAAGCAAAGGTAAATCCGGTCTTAGTATACAGCTCGAAACTACCACAGAATCTTCACACACATAACACCTTTATAACGCATTCGAAATGATAGAAATTTTCTCTCTCTTGAGAAAACGCAGCCGGTATCAAGTACAAATGATCATTTTAGGAACATTTCCACACTGTGGTTGGCAACACTGCTCGCTGCTCAAGATGCAAACGATCATGTAGAAGGTGCATGCGTGCATCTCAAGGATTTAGCCTTGCAGTTGTGCACAATGCCCTCCTCTCCCACTAATAGCATCTCGTTTCGGAGGTCATTTTCGTAAATGATTTGGCAACATTTGCGAACACCAGAACTGTTGAAATGCGTTTGACTGTGTGAACCAAATGTACACTTTTGCCTATATATTTATCTACCTCTTCACTCGCTAAAGAGTATGAATATTTCAATACGTGGTATGAGGAAATTGGATAGTTCATGGAATAATATGGAATTCAGTAACAGATACAATGGAACCTTGTTCTTGCGTAGCAGAAAACTCTTGTCCAACGCCTCCATGTTTACGATACAACGCTACTACATTGATTTTGAATTTGTTGCCTGGGGAAATCTGTATTTTCCGTTTAAACTATATAATAACGAATGAAAACATGTATTCGATTCAAACACTGTTTGTGGGTAAAACAAACGCATTTGTACAAATTTTACTTTCGGTTACTGGTGATTATAAATTATGCATTAATGAAGTGGAAGCACAGAGAAACAACGCTACCTTATCCAAAATTCGAACCCGGGGCACTAGCTTCGCAGTGTGTTGTGCTAAGCACAAAATAAATGTGTCTTCGAGGCACATAACAGTCGCAAGCACACTGGATGCTCGACTCACAATGTTCTGGGTTCGAATTCCAGCAAGGATGTTTGTTCTTTCATTTTTATCTGATCATATATCCTCATCGCCGCTGTCTTGGTTTGAGTTGCTGTTTTAAGTCCACTTTATGCACAGTAAGGCTAATCGGGACTGGACCTACAGTTTAAAGTGGGATCCGAACCACTTGTGCCTCCACCGGGTATCGAACCCGGGACCCCTCGATTACAAGGCAATGACGCTACCACTGCGCCATTGGGGAGGCCCTTCATCGCCGCTGTCAATTTACAGATGTGGGAAGGTGACGTTAAGTAACCAAATACAGGCAAGTTGTTGGTTTACTGGGTTATAATCGTATTCTTCTTCCCTCCAACAACAATAGTAATTTTGTACAAATGCTAGTCAACAACTGTCCTACCAGAGTTGTCACAGCAAGGAAAACCTTACTATGTTGATTGAAAAACTTCCCCGAGATTTCAAATTTCTGAACGTCACGCAGACGTAACTTTTATGTATCTCGTCACATATGTGTAACACGTAAGTGAGCCAGTTGGATTTATCCATAAGAGGAATGATTAAGCTTTTGCCTTTGATGCAACCTGTCCCGAGTTCGATCCTTGCATATATTTCGGTACTGACTCAGCACGGTTAGATGGGCTGACCACGCATTATCTAACGAAGCAGCGTGACGGGCCTTGGCGCCGAACGGGATATTCATTACTATTTACTTGTTCATTCTTTATATGCACCGGAATTACTGTTGGAACGACAGCGTTTGTGCTGCTAAAATATATGTGTGGAAGCAATTTCATGTTACCAGGCATCAGATTCATGGGAGGGCCGATTTTGCCCAAAGGCATGAAAATCACACTAAGCCATAGAGATCAAGCATAGAGCGCACTTATTGCAAAACATTATATACTGCTACAACCCTGTAGCCATGAGCAAAGATTTAGTCGGACCTTGATTTAGCAATCGTAGTACGAAGCGCTTGCAACCATTCTTTACAAAACTACAGACTGAACAGAAACATGAATTTTGTAACAGAACACGAGTTGTGCAAACTTTTATATTTATAAAATGTCCGTCTTCTCTTGAATTATTTTTTTCTTGTCTTAACTAATGTCGCTTTCCTGACGGATTTGGAAAATTACAACAATAACGTTGTTATTTATCCACACACCCCCACCAACCCCTAAAATTTTTCATAAAGGTCCAATTTATGGTCATTTTGGCTCTAAAATTAGACACACGCCTCTAAAGAAGAACTTAGGTGAAATAAAAAAAAATGGATAAATTCCCGAGATAAAGTTGATAAGGGACTAACACGTCCAAAACCCGGCTTCACTGGCAAGGCTGCTTGTCGACCTCGCGACGCGATCGGCAGAGGCGAGTGTTCTCTTCCCTGCTGTAGTAACAGGGTCTATAATACTGGAGTCTGTGTAAAAGAACGACGTTTTCCCTGGACTGTATTGTTTATGTAAACATGTCACTTTGGTACAAGAGTGTGTTTCGTGTTGTACTCTGATATTGGCAATAAAGGTTTTGGGTTCGCGTCGTAAGTCAGGTCGTCCTCATGCTCATCGTCACAATTGCCCTAATGGTTACAAAAACGATGTTCAATCACCAAATATACCAAAATCATCTTATAATCTCGAAAATCAACAATGAATGGTTTAAAAATCAAGCGTTACAGATCGCTTAATGGAGCAGATAAGGGTGTTAACTGGGCGAAACGCGACCTGGAATATCGTTTTGATACCCTATCGCCACCTATCGGGACGCCGCAGTCATTTTGGAGGCGAATAATGCCTCTACCGGGCGAGGGGGGATAAAACTTGCGCGCGAATGATACCCAGCCTGGCGGCATTCCAAGAACTTTTATTTAAAGAGCACTGAGACAGCCCCCTCCCCTCCTCTTCAAGAGTCTACATCAGTTCATTCGACGTACAAACCAACACTCGCCCACGTCACGGCACATCTAAACTTATCCCCGGCATATTCACCCAAAACCATCACCGCTCGAAAAAGCATGGCTACAAACAGCCACAAATCAGACAAGCTTCTGACAACTAACGAGCCATTTGTTGACTGCACACCATATCTTCATTACTTGCAACTGACGCTCGCGTGTAAACAACCCCACAAAAACTATGCAACAATGGTGCCGAAACGATAATTGCAAGCATGGTACGCTATTGTTGACGTGTCGCGCCTCACCCGGCATTCAGGCCTATGCATAAGGACAAAAACATGGATGACATTCAATAACGCTTACCTTGGTCTACACATGGGAACACGTTTCCATCCGAAGAACACGACACTCACTCATAGCCAACTTTTCGTTTTTCTTTCCCAGACCACTCCTACGAATCACAACAAATGTACACAGGTCACTAGAAAACTTGTTGTCCTTGTAACTGGAAGTTATTGGGACTTTTCAGTCGATTCTTTAGCACCGACGCCTACACTGTCAGGACACAAAACACACTAAAACACAACGTACTCGTTCGAAACAAAACACTGTTACCAACAAACCTCTCACTGGGTCAAAACCTCATCCACCATGTTATATTTCAGTCACAAGACGTGTATCACAATACTGTAACTGCTCGTAATCAGTCTTTTTTTACACTAAACAACTCATAAAACGAACGAATGTATGTCTGGATCAAAAGACAACACCGCGAACAAGCATCATTCGCACTGCACACAGCCCGAGTCGGCTGGTAATGTCTGTCGTCTGCTACTTCCCATAGACACGACGAGCTGAACCGAGCGTTTACGACCGTGGCCGATCACAGATGGGAGACGTGCAGGGTTGCAAGGTGCACGCTTATAACCGTGCCGCGGGTAACATTTCACCGCGCATGCACGCAGCAAATAGTTGACGGTGCTGACATCTCTTGACACATATTTCAAAGTCATTACCACGGAGACAACGTCGAGACAGACACTCATTTTGTGCGTAGGTGAAAAATACTTGGAACAAAAGCAATGAAGGGGCTTTGATCGAGCGAAAACTGTTCCAAGAAGTTATTCCCGTTTCCGTTCTACAGTGAACAAATATTCAGGCTTCAGTGGCGGCTCTAAAGGGGCACTTGTTCCCATCTTCGCGATTAGCTAAAAGTTGCAAAGAAGTGAAGTATAATAAACCAAATGAATCAATCAATGTATTAGTCCTTGAATGTTTGAGTTTATTTTACTTCTCTTTTCTGCTACTTTTCGCTAATTCACAAAGTTGAAGATTAAAGGCGATGAGATGAGATGGATAAAGACTCACAAAACACAATCCACAGAGAAGATTATCCTGGATGCGAAGACACCACAGCCTTGTTAGTTTGCAAAATGCGTAGTGTGTCACGCAGAAGTGATGTTGACATTTGGATGTGCTCAGAAAGGGCGCATTGATCTATGAATTTGTGGAAATTTCAGCAAATTATCTAAACGATACAATGACGTCTCAGAAATCTTTCGGTTTTTAATGAATGACGTATGGCGACATTGGATCCAGGTTTAGGTCGAACTTTTTTACTCTGACGTGCAACGTGGCGCAACCACAGGGGGGGTCAGGGAAGGCATTGCCCCCCAATCTTCGACGGAAGTCAATTCCAGAGGGGGCAAGGGGACAAGCATTGGCGCCTAAGGGCACCTGCAGGGAGGCACAGAGGAGCAATTACCCCCTTCGATTTTGAATTTTATGCAAATAAAAATACATTTTGTAAAATTTTCTTGTTCGCTTCGCTCGCAATACCTGCTTTTCTCAGTTTCGTCAAGTTCAAACCCGTGGATGCCGAGCGATCTTAATGAAAATAGTTGAAAAAGAGAGAATGCCATGGCGTCCAGTGAAATTATTTGCGCCCTATTAAATCAATATTGTTTCCAATTGCAAAAATTGGATCTAAAAACTTTCTTGCTCGCTTCGATCGCAATACATTTCATTTCTATAATATAATGCATTTAAATAATATGAGTAGTATATATGTATTGGATAAACTTTGAATACATACACAATTTAGTGTTATCATGTTTCATATGCATTTTCTTATTTTATGTCACTCCATGTTGCATATGGGTGAAACATATGTTGTACATGAAATTGTACATGTTATATGTACAAAAAAAATATGAGGATAATAACGTCTTTGATACTACTAGGCTACTACTACCACCACCACTAATAATAATAATAATAATAATGTCATTATCATTGTTATTATTATTATTATTATCGGTACGTTTATCCTGGTAGTTGCCCCTCCAGACAGAAATTCGTGGTTGCCCCTGTGGTGCAAGGCCGTGTTTCACCGATCACCGATTCAAACCAAATTATTACAGGAGTCAAACCAAAACCTTCAAAGTCCAATAAAAATTGTAGGGCAGACTGTATACAGCTCAAATTTACATGAGCCCGACCCTGTGGCCGAGTGGTTAGCACATCGCGCTGCGACGCCAAGGGTCCCGGGTTCGAATCCCGGTCGGGCTTGGTTGTTTGTGAATGTCCATTCATCAATTTCATCATTTCATCACTCATCCCCATCTTCGCAAATTAGCCAAGAGGCACAAAACGCGAAGTAAAATAAACTAAATCAATCAATCAATCAATCAATCAAATTTACATGAGGTATCAACTGTTAATTGCAAAAAAACGACCTCAAGGCAGCAAACACTAATCAAGCGAGCTTCGAAACGCCATTTTTGTTATTTTAAAGATGGCGCCTCCTACTCACTTGCACCAGCGAAGAGGAGTGGTTTCTTGCCCTCTTATTATTATTATTATTATTATTATTATTATTATTATTATTATTATTATTGAGACACTTGGTCGGACGCTCCCCGAAATGTATTTCCAGATACGTGCCTGACAAAAGAGGAAGCAAGCCACACGAAGGTTCAGGTGAATGCTCTAGGGCAGAGTTTCTCAACCGCCAGGCCCTGCGAGGTTCTCCTGAAGTTTGCGACTTGCAGCCCGAGCTGGCAACCACCTGGATAAATGCTGTTCCGTTTGGGGTTCACCAGCGATAAGATAAAATTCTTTCTCCAACTTTGAAGGTTGAAGAAGGGCACCATGTTTATTTTAGTAATTTTCATTAACAAATATACTGAAGTGGAAATATTCTGATGAATCGTATTTTTCAGGTGTCCGAAATGGAACGTGCCAATGGAAATCAGCACTTAACAAATTAATTTAATGTTTTTTGGCCAAAGTGAACGAAACTATCCTATCAGAGCATGTCGTTGTCAATTAACTTCAATCTAATTTTACAATTTGTCAACAAGCCTAGACATTATCGGATTATGTCTCTATGATTATACCATAATTTATTTCATTAATATTAAATTTCAAGAGTACATATTAGTTAACGTCAGCGGCGGCGATTGGGTTCCAATACCGGTGGGGGGGGGGGCAAAGACAGTATATTTAACTTTGTACATAAGATTTAGCATAGTGCATGGGCAAAAGTGGCGAAAAGTGTGGGGGGGGCAAATGCACCCCTCGCCCTCCCTAATCGCCACCACTGGTTAACGCATTAAGTTTTTAAAAAATTAGAAACGTATTTACGAGTAAAATTGTTGGGTTCGGGCATCGAGCTTTGAAAAGAAAATACTGGACCATTAGCTCACCAAGGTTGAAGAAATTCTAAGCAGATGCAAATTTTTAGAATTTGGAATATCATACGGGTTTTTCTTCTGTTTGATTGATTCTCTTTTGTTTATGTCTTCTAATATAGTGATATAGTATAAGGAGACTTTTTGTGGAGGAATGTAAAAACCATAGAACTCTGCACACTGATCTACACCAATTGTTGGTACTTTATAGGAAAGCATTTCCTTTAACATTTTTCCTAGCATCATGTCTCCAAGAATCTCATAGCAAATAGCACTTTACACGGAATCATTTCATGTAACTTTTTTATCAGCTTTCAATGTATAACATATACAGCATGAAAGGCACGTCGAGTTACACCATCTATGCTGAGTGCACGGTGTTTACATTTGAAACAACTAAAATATTCTTTCATACGTGTACAGTAAACGTTGTAAAGTATGTATTTAAGCAGCGCCATTGTTTTGTACCTAATAACGTTTTATACGAAACGTTATTCCTCACGGTTGACTAGTTATCGGCTTTTAAAAATTTGAAGTGATACGTTGTTTACATCTCGCGCCGCCGCCATTACAACTGCGCTCGTGACCTAGAGGTCGCTTCTGATTGGTTACGCTACGAATAATGCTACGGACCGAACCTATCCTTGAGAAATGCCATGAAATATGACATGGCATCTGAAATGCCATAAGATTTTCCACTTTACGCGGTAGCATTTTGGTCATGGCACAAATGTTAAGAAAAGTGCTAAAGAAAATGCTTTCGCCCAAAGATTATCACCGCCATATTGGATTGTGACTACTATTATTATAACTAAAATTAAAAAAATAATGATTAGTGTAAACAAATGATAACTAAATATAATTTTGACGTGCAAGGAGTGTACTTTTCTGAAGGCACTTAAATGTCACCGTCGTAGTACATCCGGGATAAGGGATTCCATTTTCCAGACTAACGAGGGTCTGGCGCCTGAATCTGCAACCACAATAATCCCGTGTAGGAATTGTGTTGTGTGTCTTGCATATGTATTTGTGATTGTTCCTTCATCCATCTCCATCGTCGCGATAACAGAAACGCTACGTAAAATAACCTAAATCAATCAATCTTTCATAAGAATAATTGAGTCACAGTTACTAATTTCGGGGTGTAACGGGTGAAGCTCTAAAAACACCCAAATGTGAACCTCCCCTCACTTCCACGAGTACACCCTGGACTGCAGTTTGCAGGCTAAGTAAAAGAAGAATGCAAAACAATAATAACTATGAAATATAATTGATTTAATATTAACTTAAAGCAAAATCAAAATAAAAACTTACACATAATAAAACCACTTCAACTATTTCATAATTTATTAACATCTTTAACCGGTTAGTAAAGGACGTAGTTTGCTAATTTATGATATCTGATATACAGGGTGATTATAAAGTCTCGATCCATTTTTGAGTAAAAGAGGCTTCAGATTAAAACAAACGTATTGAATTAATTCCATACTACTTGGTAACACATAAAGAGGAAATAAAAAGTAGGCTTAATTCAGGAAATGCATGCTACTTCTCTCTTCATAAACTTTTGTCGTCTCGTTTAATATCTAAGAAACTAAAAGTTAAAATATACAAAACAGTAATGTTGCCTGTAGTATTATATGCGTGTGAAACTTGGTCCCTTACATTGAAAGAGGAACATAAATTAAGAGTATTTGAAAATAAGATCCTTAGGAAAATATTTGGACCTAAAAGGGACGAGGAGACAGGTGAGTGGAGAAGGTTACATAATTTAGAAGTACATAATTTGTATTCATGTCCAGATATTATTAGAATAATTAAATCAAGAAGACTTAGGTGGGCAGGCCATGTGGCACGGATGGGAGAGGAAAGCGGAATTCACGGGATTCTTGTTGGGAAACCTGATGGTAAGATACCTGTAGGAAGGCCAAGACGAAGATGGAGGGACGACGTTGAGATGGACCTAAAGGAAATCGGTAGGGATGGAAAAGAGTATATAGATCTTGCTCAAGATAGAGACAGATGGAAGGCCTGTGTTGCTGCAGCCATGAACCTTCGGGTTTAAGAAGGCTAGAGAGTTAGTTAGTTAGTTTGGTAACACATAATCAAGATTGAATGAAAAATATCGGACATGGTAAGTGGTGTACAGAATAAAATCCATGACAGTGTCACCTGAGCATACTTCCACATGAGCACTCTGCATGTCTGTACATGAATCCCAATGTCTCACCTTTTCACCAAAAACCTTTCAGACCATTGCCGGTGTCATGTTGAGCACAACGTGCTGGATACGTTGACATAGGTGTTGACGAGGGATGACCAAATCTTCCTCCTCCACTGCTCGTAACAGCTCTGCAAACATTGTTTCACAACCAGCATAGTCCTCCCCGTCTAACTTGTGCACCACCCCGAAGGTGGTTTGACCTTTTTTTTTTAGGGTGTAATGGAGTATCTCGCACACAGGCGGTTTTAGTAACCAGCTCTTGGCTTAGCCTTCTTGTTGATGCTTCTTGGCTTGTGGTGATGGCATCTTCTACCAGTTACACGGTTTCGTCTGCTACGCTGGGCCTTCCTAAACATTTAGCATCGTGCACCTGTTCACTTGAATTTTTCGAACCAGTAGCCTGCCATTAGCCCTGGTTGGAGCAGGTTTGTGGAATTTTCCTTTCGACCGTTGTGTGGACCTTTTTGAAGCCTATTCCCCTCAAACGTCCACACACCTCAGCAATCCTCTCTTCAGTAGTCAGTATCTTTCATATCACATACAAGGGAAAGAAGAAATCAGCTGTTTTCACAAAAATGGATCAAAACTTTAAAATCACCCTGTATATAAAAGTAACAATTTTTTCTTTTTGTAATTAATAATAATATTTTAATTTAGTAATTTATTTTTACTTTTAATAACATTATAAATATGTATATCGTATAATTTATATGTATGTTTGTGGCGGAGGGGGGTTTGTAGATTAAGATCTTCCCCCCCCCCCAGTATTAAATGATTTCGCACCCTGCTAGCATGGTTCTGGCATCTGAACTCACGGTCAGTAAAATCCTCTGTGAGGTTCGTGTCTTTCATATATTTTAAAGATTCTTTCATGCATTTCATCTTTTCACCCTTCATACCAGGGGCGCCGACTTGTCAAAATTATTGGGGGGCTCTGATCACTGAAATAAATTAATGAATGACTCACTTTCTCCCTTTTTTTAAGTTTTGGCCTCAGTGTTCGGAATCTCATAAAAGCTAGGGGTGTGCGGGATCCCGAAAAGTCGGGACCGGGATCGGGAAAAAAAATCCCGAGCAGTCGGGAAATACCGAATGCTCATTTTAAAATGTCGTTGTTTCTCGACGTTTTCTGCATTGTCAATTTCTGGAACTTATCGTAAATTGTTAGTTTTTAAGCCAGAAATCACTTAAAGTGAAAATGACGTGTAGAATTCGAGATTTTCAGAGCTTCGGGAAATTTCAAACATTTCCCGTCCCGAAAATTTTTCCCGTCCCGCACACTCCTAATAAAAGCCCATGAATTCCTCAAAAATATCATTTTTTTTATTCACAGAATATTAATTGTTCACGGATGGATATGTCACAAGTTTCGTCAACCATAATAGCAAAATATTCCCGACTTTTAATATCTGCTACCACGGAGCGCAAAACAGATCTCCCTAATATATCAACGATCTCGTTCTGAATGGCATGTGAGAGCCATTTGTAGCCCGAACGTCCCATCCACTACCCTAGTTCATGCACATCGTCTTTTGAAAGTTTTTTAGTAAATATTTTAACAATACTCATAATTACATACTTAGTATATAGTAATAAGTCATGTGTTTTGCTGTCTCTGGTCATAGCCTCCCCAAAGTTGATGGTCTAGAAAATTTTAAATGTGTATTTAAAGTTAAGTTCATGTGGAACAATTCAGAGTAAACTTTACAACAGAAGCAAAATAATACATTAGATCCTCTTAAGAAAAAAATATTTGGGGGGCTCTCATTCCACATCGTTAATATTGGGGGACTCGAGCCCCCCCAAGCCCCATGGAGTCGGCGCCTATGCTTCATACTCACCTTCGCGGTAAGCTAAAAGCAAAAAAGCGAAGTAAAATATATGAAATCCAAGATTCAGTTTCTAATTTCAGAATACAGTTACAATTACCGAACCGTTACACTTGTACAGTTACAAGTAATGGACATGATCATTGTTACAGACGGAATCGACAATACCCATGCTTACTTTGCTCATTGGGAATGATTCAATAAATTGATCATCCTAAACATGATAACCCGAGCACCCTCCGTGGCAACCCTGCCGACGCGGCATATCAGCAGCTGATTGACTGAGGAGAGCGCCCGGACAAAGGGACTCAGCACTGCCACTCCACAGGCCAGGATGGATTCACGGAACAGTCACACTGGGCGCCCAGAATTCAATAATTTGCTGCCGCACAGCGTTGAATGTTTGAAGGGGGGAGAAGAGAGTTCTCAGGCCTTAGCGCTGTGATCCGACCAACAACAAAGGAGCTTCCTTTTGCCTCCCCTACTCCCGCAAAGCCACATGGGAAACGGAGGACTAATAGCTGATGATGAGGGGAGCGATATAGGCTGGAAAAAGGGGGTGAAGGGGGTCAGGAAAGAACTTTTTTTCCCACTCGTGAAGTTTGAGGAAACTAAAACATAAAGCTTCAGAGTCAAGTCGGGATGTTGGTCATGCCTGCATAGTGATAGCGCAAAGCGACAGCGTGCATGTCGACTGTGGAGTGAAAGTGGTGCTTTCGATGGGTGCAAGAACTGTGATAGACAGCTACCGCACACCAATCTCACCTTTTTCTCCCCCTTTATTAGCTGTATAAATAATCCATGCACCAGTTAACAATTTATCATGTTATAATATACAGGGTGTTTCTGTGACCGTGTTACAGACTTGCAGGGATGATGGAAGGGAAGAAACGCAACACAATGAGATAGGGAACCCTGGTCTGCAAATGCCCCAGTCAAAAGTTTCAAGCCAAAACCTTCGACGGGCAGGCAACCACGCACAACGCGGAGGGGAACCATAAAACAAAGGGGAAAGAATCCACCGCGCATGCCCTGGAACATTTTTAATAGGTACGTAACTTTTACCGCCCACGATTAACTGGACCAGTGTACATTGCGATTCTGAGAGACATCCTCCCCGAGTTATTGGAACATGTCACACTTCTCGTTCGTCAACGCATGTGGTTTCAGCATGATGGGGCCCCAGCCAACTTCGTAGCTGGTGCTCGTGATATTCTGACGCAGACCTTCTCACGGCGGTGGATAGGGAAAGGCGAACCTGTAGCTTGGCCTGCCTGTTCACCTGATCTGACCACACTTGATTTGTTTTTGTGTGGTCATGTCAAAAGTGTTGTCTAGGAGACAGCTGTGAGTAATGTAGAGGAACTCTTGGCCTGTGAGCTGGTCCGAACGACTACTGGGATATTAGAGCGGGTGCGACAGAGCTTATTGCGACGCTGTCATGCCTGTATCGAGGCAGGGGCATCACTTTGAACAACTGCTGTAATGATGGCTGCAGTTACTACTCATTAAAGCCACTACAGTGATTCTTCTGTGTTTGTTTTCCACTTCCCCAGACATCTTTTATAGTTCCCCTCCGCGTTCTGCGTGGTTGCCTGCCCTTCGAAGGTTTTGGCTTGTAACTTTTGACTGGGCCATTTCCGGACCAGAGTTCCCTATCTCGTTGTGTTGCGTTTCTTCTCTTCCATCATCCCTGCAAATCTGTAACACGGTCACAGAAATACCCTGTATATTACTTTCATAATAAATAACTACATTTATTACACATTTATAACATTATTTTTTACTCGGATGAAGGAGAAGTCGGTAGAAAATCTTGTCTTGTCTGAATTCGAAAATTAATCCGTTGCTCAAGCATGGTAGTACATTCAGGGTAGTCAATCAGAGGTGGTCGACAAGCATATTGGTTTACCGTGATGACGTCACCGTAACAGTATGTGGAATTTTGAATAGTATACGCAGAACCACGTACTGAATGTTCTTGAAATTTTCTACAGAAGTTATCAAACGAAGTGTCCCCTCCCCTCCAAAAATAAAACAAAAAAACAACGCAAGTAGTACCCACAGAGCATATTTGACAGTTAATTTGTTCGCACTGTCCGCTTGGCGGCGCTAGTAATTCCTACTTTACTTTTGCAAACTTAAACGTGAAGAAATAGAGAGAGATCCGTTTTGCTATCCTATACGATCGAGGATTGACAAGTATACATAAGATCTTTAAAGAATAGGAAGGCTTTTAAAGTGACGAACTGGAAGAAGAAGAGACACTATGGTAAAAGTTGTGATAAAACAATCGAAGTAATCAATCATAACAGTTGCAAGCCCACTAAGTAGTTAGAAGAACTATTCGGAAAATGACATCTTTGCCACGTCATTGTATGGCGTGATAACTACCTTGTTCTGTTCTCATCCATGTTTCGAATTTTAATTGAAACAACAGCCTTCACACGTTTAAGGATTAAGAAAATTTGATAAGCGAGGATTGTTATTCCTTTAAGTTACCTTACTGAATGGATTTTTTTTCTCTATGCGGCAATAGCATTGGAAACAAGATGACGTAATGGAACATGGGATTTTAAAATCTTATCACTTATCAAACCGCTGCGTTATCGCATGAATTAGGTTCAAGGTTAGTGAAGATAGTAGATCGAATTGTAGGGATTTATAATCTTCATGTGAGCAGGGGGGATAAATCCTCTTCATGCGATACGGGGTACCCATGCAATATTAATGTCAACTTATTTCTTTATTAATATTATTGTTAGTTTGCATAGAAATACTTGAAGATCTAAAGAAATTCACGTTCGCTTCGCTCGCGACCTTGGTCTTGCTTTAAAGATTATATTTATGGCTTAGCAGCAGATATTGCACGCAGTCTGTTCATGATATGATATGCAAGGTTCCGAGTGTTGACTAAAAGTCAGTGGCGTATACGGAGTCCAAGGTCTGGGCTATCTCACTATGTCACGTGGTCCTATGCTATGAAATAAGTTTACCAATTCCTAAGAAATCAGGTTGCCAACTCCTAAGAAATCAGGTTGCCAACTACTAAGAAATCAGGTTGCCAACTACTAAGACATCAGGTTGCCAACTCCTAAGAAATCAGGTTGCCAACTACTAAGACATCAGGTTGCCAACTCCTAAGAAATCAGGTTGCCAACTCGTAAGAAATCAGGTTGCCAACTCCTAAGAAATCAGGTTGCCAACTCCTAAGAAATCAGGTTGCCAACTCATAGGAAATCAGGTTGCCAACTCATAGGAAATCAGGTTATCAACTCACAGGAAATCAGGTAGCCAACTCCAGAATCACCATGTATATTTCACTGATATGAATAATTTTATTTACAATTTCTGATCGATTTTTGTCCTGTATTTTATTCTCTAGACTTCAGGCTTCGCAGATAGCGTACCTAGCCTAGAATATACGCTCCTGCTGAAAGTATATATGTAGGTGCGCTCTGAAAATTGAAAATAGAACAATTCTGGGGATTTGCATGTTTGACGCATTGATGAGATGCAAGAGACAAATATATTCTCAGTATTGATTAATATTTTAATATTATTTCACAGTGTATGGATGTTTCATGGTAAGAAGGTAAGGAAACAGAAAAAAAAAATAAACAGTAAGGACGAGAGAGAGATAGGTAGGTTAATCTGTAAATTAAAAAGATAAGCGAAAGGAGGAGCGAAAAAGAGTGAAATGAAAAAGGAAACAAAAGAAGCGTCTGTGGCGGAGTGGTTGAACGCTAGGACGCATGAGGTCCTGGAATCGAATCCCTCCCCGGGCATGGATGTTCTCTGTGGATGTTCATTCATGAATTTAATCATATCATATTCATTGTTGCAATTAGCCAAAAGAGACAGAAAGTCGACGTTAAATAACAAAAATCAAATCAAGAATAAAACAGATTAAAGAGAATTGTGTAATATTTCACGAGACATGTAAGCAGTATGACTTTTCCTTTGCCAGAGAAGGCGGCGAGGTGCACTTGACTCTGTGCTCTTCTAATTATTGTTGCAACCCCCCCCGTACGCATCCATGGATGCCCTCTTTTTCGGTTCACAATATCTGGTCACCCTAATTTAGACGTTGGGTCGAGCGAGGGACGCACAAATTTGTGGCGGCAAATCTGCCATGTCCTTTCGTTTCAATATTTGAATCGCTTATCAGAGTACGAAATCGGCGCTGCACGAATTAAAACTGCAAATTTTTGTAAAAAAAAAAAAATGTTTGTTCTGTTTACAGCTCAATAGCCTATCTTGCGACCCTTGGGATGATAATGTTATCAAGAGTTCATTTTAAGTGCTTTTAACGTGTCAACATAGCCTCAAACAGGGAAAATACGGAGAACACTGTTTTCAGTGAAAGTTGTGAACGATAACAATTGTGAACTGGACAAGTGGTTAGCAGACACTGTGCCAATATTAAAATTTGCACATTATATATATATATATATATATATATTTTTTTTTTCTTTTCGAGACCTTTCCTTTTAGGTCGTAAGCCCCTTGCAAAATTGCTGGATACGCCACTGTTCGAATTTACATGAATTTTGAACATACTAAATTCGTAGTTGTAGTGAAAAAACGCAGCATGGCTGTCGTGTTTTTCTGTTTTATTACGCACACAAGTTATCGAAAATCAAGTACGCGGATTCTCTCATTTTTGTTTTACATCATACCTACATATATGGAATCAACATGTTACCATGACAACGACAAGTATAACGAGATTAAAAGTTATGGCTAATTCAGCCCATGTCTGTAGTCTTGATTTCTCCTGTTTTTACTTTGTCTAATAATTATCGTAATACATTCTGGATTTACGGTTTTCCAAGAACTCAAATGCCCCTTGAAAGGACGAAAAATGTGGCAACAAGGCATTTTCCATTATCCTTGCGACTCGTACAGTGGGATCCATGAGTATTACCGTGCAAATTGTCCATCACCATGTTCATGCACTTTATTTAACCCAATCGCCAAATATCGTGAAGACACATCGCATACATGATATATATCGCCAAAATATCGTGACGAGATATCAACTAGACGATATCGCCTAGACGATATTTTTTTTCAATATCGCGATATATCGTCTGGACGATATGTCGTAAAACAGTACTTAAAACACGTAGGATGTAAGAAAAAGTTACTGAAAATAGTCATGGACAATTTGCCGAGCAATATTTATGCATTCCACTGTACCATTGTACAGCTTCAACGGTGCACACGTTGAAAGTTCAAGCGTACTAAATGGAAAAACCACATATTTCCAACAACTTCATCCTGTTTCCACTTTTCGCTAGTTGCACGCACTGATAACGTAGTTGTCCTATGGTGTCAGACTTTTGAGCCACCCTGTTAGGGATAAAAAATGAAGACATGGGCTGAATTGCCCTCAACTTCTAATCTCGTTATGCTTGTTATTATCATGTTGTTGTTCATGTTAATACGTAAAACATGAGAGACGTAAAGTGGCGAATACAAACTTTGTTGCACAAATTCCACCAGTTTCTTACGACCTTCAGCTACTGGCGTACCCAGGATTTTTTTTAGGAAGGGCCCAGATCCGTGTGTATATATACAGTGGCTGCTATTTGGGGGGACCTGTGGTCAGTTGTCCCCGACTTTTTTGCCACTTTTCTGGTCAGAAGTATTCGAATAGTTCTGAGTTTCGCAAATTAAAAATGTTTTCAAATTTCGTTTATTTCCTTATACCAGAACCAGCTAACAGCCACGATAATTCTATGTTTAGATATTAATATTTTTGTAATTTAAATTATACGAATTAGCAATTATTATTACAATAAAGGATTCTAAATGTGAGTTAACCCATAGCCCGCTATGAAGGATCGTAGTGGTCTTTGATTAATTGGAATGAAAAGAGAGACATTTTCACCTGGTAGCCATTAGCGGCAATAGGGTGCCAAATCTGGGGGGGGGGGGGGACAAGGACAATTTACTTTCTCTTAGTAGACAAGTTTGAGTTTGAGTTTTAGGTCCACTTTTATGCACAGATACACTAATTGGGACTGGACCTACAGTTTAAAGTGGGATCCGAACCACTATATGCCTCCACCGGATCTGGGTAGACAAGGCTTAGCGTTAAGAGGCCTTAGTGTAGGAGCAAAAGTGAAAATAGTGGGGGTGCAACCCCCCCCCCCCATGCCCTCCAATCGCCGCCACTGCTGGTAGCCTTGCATCAATGGTTATAAAACAAAAAGTACCCAATATCGCAGAGTGCAGACTTCTGGAGACTCACAACAAACACATTCATTTACGCAAGAACAAAATTCAATTTTTTATAAATTTGAAAATTCGTCTTTATTATTATCGTAGATTATTATAGGTTCACATTTAAAAATTTCATGGCTCGAGGGGGATCATGGCCCCTCCCCTGGATACGGGCCTGTTTAGAACTTTTCACTCTCGAAAGTGCCAATTCGGGGACACTTTTTTTTAGAGGGGTTGGCATTTACCCGAATTCTTCACTGCATTTATTTGAAAATGTTGATTTTTCTCAAAAATTTTGGCTGTAGCCCCATCGGCACCCCCCTCTGCGTACGCCAGTGGCTTGAGCGATAGTTTTCTCTCCGACGCCACTGCTGCAGAACTTCCCTGTCCATCTTTTCCAAGCCGTGGGCATAAAATTAACCCATAAAACGGTTGCATCATGATTAGCTTCCGCACTAAAATTACGCGGACCACAATCGCTTCGTTGTTGTTCCGTGACATAGCAACGTACTAGAAAATCGCGCTTGGTGACTCTTTTTATGCACCGTCCGAACCGAACTGCTCTGTTTTTCCTGTGTTTTAAGCTCCACTTCCTGTTATTTTATGTCTCCGACCTTGGGCTAAACACGATCGACTGTTGGACAATACTCTTCTTTAATAAACTGTTCCTGTGCATCCCTTTTGTATTGTTATTGATGGTTCCAATGTTGTCGCCATAGAAATATCTACAGGCTTCACTTTTGGTGGTCAAGGCTAATAGAAGATTATTTCTCAGTTTTGTATTATTTTTACAATTTCTTTTTGGAGGTTGAAGGTCGGGGACGGAAGGGTGACCCAAGCTGGCAACCACCTGGAACGATGGCATTATTGTGGGGTTTCAACTGCAATAAGAGAAAATCCCTTTGTGCCAGTGGCGGTGAGCGATCAAGCAATCGGCGACTACTCCGTGGCGGAGTGGTTAGCACATAGCGCGACACCAGGGGTCCCGGGTTCGAATCCCGGCCTGGGCATGGATGTTTGTGAGCGTCCATTCATCAATTTCATCATATCATCCCCATCTTCGCAAATTAGCCAAAAGTGGCACAATCAGTGAAGTAAAATAAAGCAAATCAATCAATCAATCAATCGTGTCAGGGCCGGAAGGATGAGGCCAACACCAGCTTAAGGACGTTCAATGTACTGTCTGCAATTATTTATTGAATAATGGGAAGCAAGTTGCAGTGTTACTACTGCAAGACGTGTTTCTATCAATGCTCAAGCTGTTCAAAGAATTCATTCAGTGAGTTGAAAAGAATTTGGGACAAGAAAAAGAGTGTTGCTTCTTTAATTTTTTTCAAAAACAGGGAAGATAAAAGAGGATGCTATTGCTACACATACATCTTCAAGTGTTAAATTACGTCCTGTATGCAAAATCCGGCAACGTGTAGCCTATATTTTGTGGAGAAAGAGCGCTCACAAATTCTCATCACAACGACAGGTTGAAGTAGGAAGTTATAACTATTTCATCAGTATAGTTTAAGAACAGAATCATCAAGGTTTGTCAAATGATAACAGTATTTTATGCTCAACATGCTCTTTATAATTGAATTTGTTCAACAAATTTCCAGCACTGTGAAAGATATTCCAAAGAGAAATCGATACTTTAGACGGCATAAGAACTAAAGTCTTCCTAGGAGTCAGTAAGCTTTTTGAGAATCTTGAAGATCAACAAAAAACAGTAAATTTCACACATTTCACACAATCTAGCACAAAAACAATTTGCGTTCTAATTATTTCCTGGCTGGGCATTATTTTTCGCCCACTGCCTCTGCTACAGTATGTAACATTCTTATTCGTACACACGGTTTTTAAAAGAAAATGCTTTAATATCTGAAAGGAAATACACTCTTTTGAAATTGTTTCTTTACAATTCAATAACTAATATCATTAGGAACATAAAATCTTACCCAAATTCTGTATAACAAATGACAATAATAAATTAAATGAAACTGAAAGAGAAACATACCATTTTTTGTACAACTTTTCTATTCATACACTTAATAATATAAAAGAAAAAAGTATATTCAGAGCAAATTGACTGACAGTTCTAATACTTTGATGCGTATCCTTTGGCTTTAATTACTGCTTGACACCTGTTCTTCATAGAATTAACCAGTTTCAGAGCTTATTATATTCAACTCTGCTTGCACAACAGTTTTCAACTCTTGTTTGGACTTGACGTCTGCTTTATGGACTCGCCTCTTCAAAATTGCCCATAAATGCTCAATGGGATTTAAGTCTGGACTTTGAGCTGGTGTTTGTAGTAGTTTGGGCACATTCCATATTAACCAATTCATGTTAACTTGCGCCTTATGCTTACTGTCATTGTCTTGTTGGAATCTGTAGATACCCGGCATGTCCATTTCTTGGGCATTCTGCTTTACATTGTTCTTCAATATGTCCAAATAGACATATACATCCACGATACCATCAATAAACTGGATGGTACCAACACCTTTGGACGACATACAGCCCCAAATCATTAATGACAAACCACCGTGTTTAACTGTCGGAACTGTGTTAATGTGATCATTGTCTTTATTTGATTTTCTCCAGACCCTATTTATCCCATATGATCCGTATATATTAATCTTGGACTCGTCTGACCATATGACACTATCCCAAAATTCCTGGTCCTTGTGGATGTGCTCTTTCGCGAATGAAAATCTATTTCTGCGATTCACCTTACTTACATACGGCCTCTTTCGAGGTATTCTGCCATGATATCCATGCTTCCACAAGGCACGTCGGACAGTTTGATCGGACATCATCTTGCCAGCAACATTTTCTACTAACGGCCGTAACTGAGGAACAACACTTAGTCGTGGGTTTTATTGCACTCTTTTTAAAATAAAGCGTTCATCACGTTTATTCAACCGTCTCTCTTTTGATTTTCTCGGCACATTCTGTGTTGAACCTTCCTCTCTAAATTTGTTTACTATGTATTGAACTGTGGAGTGTGATTTATTGACTGTTTGTCCAAATTTTCTTAATGAATAACCTCTAAGAGCCAAATTTATAACAAAATCCTTCAGATCGGAACTAAGTTTGTTCACCTTGCCCATTTCGAACACGCTGATAGATAGACGATAGGCCTACAACAATAACTACGCCAGCATTCCGCTTGACGGGGAGCGCGCCTCCATGTTCAAACTTGTTACGAAGTTGCAATCTGCACGAAATCGCCCGAATAGCGGTGGCGCTGTATGCGAGCAAGATTGAAACTTTTGCCTGTACGAATAACAATGTTGCATGAAACAGCGTATTTTTCTCTTTTCACACAAATTATATGCTCTGTTTATACACTTTGAACATACATTTTTATTGACATTTGTTCGTGAAACCTTCATTAACATTAATTTCCAGGTACATATGAAAATGATTACATTTACTAGTAGATATGACATTTTTTCTCGGAAATTCTATGTGTACGAATAACAATGTTACATACTGTAATAGTGAGTAGGAAAGAATTTGAGGATCAAGCCGACCTTTTTTAACCTAATTTATGAAAAGCTTTATTTCCAAGATGGCCGACTTTTCTCAAGGAGATGGGTAGCGGATTTTTTGAATAGAGAAAATTACATATTTTGGCACATTCTGGCACATAAATTATTTGTGTTGCAATTATTTCCTTGTGAAACCGTTTGTTTCCTCTACTATTTACCACGTATCACGCCGTATAGACGAATGTAAACAAACGCTGTACGCCAGTTCCAGGGATCATAGTGGCAGCGATACTAGCGCCACGGTGGTTAATTTGAATCGCGAGAATCTCTCTACTTCTGCGTGTTTGCGATTCTCGATGGTGAAAGTTTCTCATGTAGACAATTTGGTCGAGGAATGAATTAGTGTTCTACGATTTAACGATCAGCTACATGTACAGTGGGATTCATGAGTATTGCTCGGCAAATTGTCCATGACTACTTTCATCAATTTTTCTCTTACATCGTATGTGTTTTTAAGCGATGGATTTTTATGTATGCTTGTTCAGAAGTTGTCAACAGCTTGTTTTGAGTTTTCTTTTAATTATTGAAGCTCTTGTTGGATCAAATAAGGTGCACGAACATGGTGATGGACAATTTGCACGGTAATACTCATGGATCCCACTGTACAACTAAGATTACAGGATTATTATAAGTAAATTGTTGGACTTTCAGTCAAAATTCAAGGCACAATCTTTCACAGTAAAAGGAACTTTTTTCAAAAATAAAGGTTCTAAATGAGTTCTTGAGTAGCAAATTCTCAAACTTTAGTAAGAATAACGTTAACCCTTACCCATTCTTTATGTACAGTGGGATCCATGAGTATTATAGTGCAAATTGTCCATGACTATTTTCATTTATTTTTATCTTATATCCTATGTGTTTTTAAGCGATGGATTTTTATGTATGCTGGTGCAGAAGTTCTCAACAGCTTGTTTTGAGTTTTCTTTTAATTCTTGAAGCTCTTTTTGGGTCAAATAAAGTGCACGAACATGGTGATGGAGAATTTGCACGACACTGTACACTTCGCAACATCTTATTTTTCAGCCATGAAAAAATTCAGTCCTGAATTCGTAAATTTGGCAACATAGCACTTCAGTGCCAACAGAGAGTAGCCAATTTGAAACAGGTTTTTCTACTAAATGAAAACGTTGTAGTGAACATTATTCATTCTCTCACGTTCCGTGAAGTGAGAAACTACAAATCAGTAAACACAGTGCACAATCAAACAGAAATTGATAGTAGAATCAAGAATGTTGAAGAACATTACGATTTTTCGGTCTAAAATTGAGAAATTTAAGAAAATATAAGAGCATGCCTACATGTAATTTCATCAAGTAGTCCCTCTTAAGCTTCCAAACAAACAACAATACGCAACAATCGTACAAAAACATTGCAATAACAATGCTCGCACTATATCCCCTACCAGACTGCCACCAGACAACAGTAAAGACCGAATTAGCCCAGAATGTTTTCGCTCAAGCCATCGCTGTGAGACTTCTTCCTTGTAACTTCTGCTTATCGGATTCCTGAAATAGCGTCGGAAGAAAATATTCCTGGGAAGGTTTCGGAATTCTTCCTGCCGCTGTCTCTCAGTGGCGCTGATGTAAGAAATACTGGAGAGACAATTTTAACCGCAGCTTAAAAATAACTCGCGGTTTCTTCCTCTTCTGGAGAAATTTAGGGTACGGTATACATCCGCCGCAGCAGTTCTACAGTCGATTTTAGAGATCATTCTAAATCTTTCTAAATTTAGTCAGGTTTTAGTGTGTAGGACTAGTTTTCCGAAGCTTTTCGAGCAGAGGAATCTTTATTTACTGAGATAGGAAAGGAATAGGTTGGAAGATAACCCACATATGTGCATATATATATATGTGTGTGTGTGTGTGTGTGTATGTATGTATATACAGGGTGAGTCAAAAGTCAGGAACCATAGGACTATTTGATTAATCGTACGTCAGTGGCTGGATGACCAGTTTCCTGAGAGGTGGATAGGTCGGCGAGGTCCCGCAGAGTGGCCCACGAGTTCGCCTGACCATTACTTTCTATGGGGTCACGTGAAGACAATGGCTTATTCCACCCAGATTTGCGACCTACACCATCTGCAAGGGAAGATAACGGAATATGCCTCGCCTGCCACAATCCTCAGCGTCCTGAAGAACTGAGAGCGTCGTCTGAACATGAAGAGGGTCAACATATTAGACAATATAAGCTGAAGTAAATAGCACTATGGTTCTCGACTTTTGACTCACCCTGTTGATATGATCCATATTTTTTTGTGACGTCACCGGTAGAAAATATGTCACTAATATATTTATTTTTGTGAAAGAAAGCGTAATTTCCTTGTTATTATATGTAATATTGCACCTTGTTTGTAATGTATATCTTTTGTTTAATGGTTATTGTATTTTATGTTCTATTATGAGTAGTTTATTGTATCTTCATGTTTGCGAGAGTGCACTATACGAATTTGTATTTCTAAACATGTATAGATGTCAGTTTTGTTGGTAGCATATTTTTGTAAATAGTGAGTGATTCATCTGTACTTGAATCTGTGTTCTCGAAAATAGTATAAAAGCGAGGATATCGCGTAAGAAATATGACACTTTCCAGGGGGTGCTCGTTCGGCGGCGCAGATCGTGTGCGCAGTTGTCCGTAGATGCATGACGTCACCATCGAAACACTCGGCACGGAAAAGGCTGGTTCCTTATGCAAATATTGAGAAATTTGACAACGAATATCTTCTAAAATATAGTAGCAAGGGAAAAGTTACAACTTTTACTGTTAAGATTCATCCTTTCTAATCAATTTATCACAAAGTTGATTCAAATGTGTAAAATGGTTTTCAAGAAATCGTGTTACGAAGGAGCCCCTGTTTTGTTCTCTCCAGGCTTCCAATGTAAGGGAGTTTTAACTTAAGCGCGTTGGATTTCTCTTTGCTCTATGTTTTGAAATAATATTATTTTGTTCTTGTCAACTGAAATCATGCATAAAT
Organism: Lepisma saccharinum; assembly: GCF_977018435.1. NCBI lineage: Eukaryota > Metazoa > Arthropoda > Insecta > Zygentoma > Lepismatidae > Lepisma > Lepisma saccharinum. The sequence goes on along the minus strand of NC_139248.1, from coordinate 8,366,473 downwards.
GCTATGGAATGCTGTGAAAACTATTATCAGAAAACTAACGGAAGAAATCTAAAATATCACAGCTTGATTGATATAACAAATGCGAGATTGCCCATTTTTGTGAAAAAGGCATTGTGCGAGATCTAAAAGTAGAACTTTATAATATTGTATGTAAATGTAAGGGTGTAATAAACGTGACTGCTTCCCAGGCACGTATCCAAGGAGGGGCTTAGGGGGCTCGAGCCCCCAAATGTTTTTGGTTTACACTAGATAAAATGAGATTTTTTGTTTGGTGTCAAATAAAATAATGTGACGTTAATTTAAGGAGAGAAATAATTATCGAGGCAAGACGGAGAATATTCTATAACCCTGTTATTGGTAACAGCTCGTATCCAAGATGGGAATCAGGGGGCTCAAGCCCCCCCTTCAGAAAATTTTCAGTTTACGCTAGATAAAATTAAGTTTTTGGCTTCTTGAATAATATGGTGATAATTTGAGAGAGATAATTATCTAGGCAAGACGGAGAATGTTCTATAAGCCTGTTATTGTTAATAGCGCGTATCCAAGGTAGGGATCAGGTGGTTCGAGGCCCCCCTCCGCTCCCCAAGGAAATTTTTCAGTTTACACTGATAAAATTAGGTTTTTGACTTCTTGAATAATGTGACGGTAATTTAAGGAGAGGAATAATTATCAAGGCAAGACGGAGAATGTTCTATAACCCTGTTGTTTTAAATATTGCACGTAAACTTTTCTTACGCTTTCGGTGTTGTCGTAGCGAACTTGAACACTATGTAGAAGAGACTTGTCAGCATTTGGAAGCTGCACAACAAAGGTAGCGCCGCAGGTAGGGCGATTCGGATTCATCGTAATGTTTTAATCTCTGGAAAGCGCGAGAGGGAACGTTCTTGAAAAAGAGAAGGGGTCGAACTACTGGCAATATTTACGAATCGTGATATCTGCGAAACGTTCTAGAATATAATGAAGATATTAATACGCGGCTTCAATTTCCCGGTTGATCTGTACAACAGAATAGGTGGAGACTTCAGAGGTAAGTGCGACAATTCATACAGTCGATTAGTGATCAGTCAGTGTCCATTGGTTGCTTTATAAGATCTAGTGATTCGAAAATGAAATGGACTAAATACCGTAAAATAACGAAGTCTACCACTAGTTCCAGTTCGGTCCCAAAGCTAAAGACATTGACAACAGTGGAACTTCGAGTAGTGCTACGAGTAGTTCGGGTCGAAAGATGAAGAGATCGAAGGTCTCTCTCTCTCTAAAGTGAATATTTCGGCAGTATCGGGCTGGGCATTGGAGCGATTTATTAAAAAAGAAATAAGCTGCACAGATCAACTGAAAATCAAAGTTTTGAGTGATGATTTGGACCAAATTTTGTGTATGCAGTCCGAGAATTTCATGGCATAAAAAAATACTTTTGTTTAAGGCTACTGGGTTCGACACACAGTCAACAGGCAATTTTGGACACTTGCGAGTGCTTAGGCATGAATATGAACAATTTGGTGGGTTTCGGCTTTTATAAGAGCTGCAAACATGGGAGGACAAGACACATTAGTGGTGTTCAGGCTCGAATGAGTGAGAAATATTCGTGAACTGTCTGATTCCAGTTCCCAGCACACAGTTTGAATCTTGCGTTGCGAAGTGGATTGTGCATTCCGTGCATGTGTAATACCTTCGTAAAAATACTTCTGGTACATAGATGTTTTGATGCCTGATGAGCAGAAATAGACAAACACACACACTGAGATGGTTCTGGCACACAATGTTAATGCATGGAAACAGAAGAGTTGAGTGGTAGAAAATGTCACAATTTCACGTTCTGATTAAAATGACAGCCTTAAACGCCGCACCCCGTGGCCGAGTGGTTAGCACATCGCGCTGCGACGCCGGGGGTCCCGGGTTTGAATCCCGCTCGGGCATGGTTGTTTGTAAATGTCGATTCATCAATTTCATAATTTCATCCCTCATCCCCATCTTCGCAACTTAGCCAAGAGGCACAAAACGCGAAGTAAAATAAAACAAACAAACAAAGACAGCCTTAAACAGTGGCGACGATTTAGGAGATAGTTGCTCCCCATGCTTTTGCCTCCACACTATCACACTATGGCCTCTTAATGCTTGTCTCCTTGTCCACCCTCGCCCCCACATTTTGGAACCCAATTGCCACCACTGGCCTTAAACATACAATTGTGATACCCCTTTAAAAAATGGTGTTCAGCCGCCGCCCCGAAAGGAATTCCTGGATACGTGCCTGCTGCTTCCCGTAAAATATCACTGAACTCTCCGTTCTTCTTCTTCTGTCTTTTCTTTGGCGCCGTCAATAGCTTCAACACGTTGTTTTTTTTATATATATTTGTCACATATTTGTTTTAATTAGTATTCTGCTCGTTTCGCCACCTGAACGCAGCAGCTAGGGCTCAAAGGGCAGTGCAGTTACACCGGAAGAAGGCTCGGAAATGGCAGGCTTCAGAAGTTAACTCATCCAAATTAAATTAAACAGGTATGTGCTCTCTCTAAATTTAAACATAGTTCACAAATAATTTGATTAAAAGTTTTAAAAGTATCTATTTTACTTAATAGCGTATTAATTGGTGCATTCTTCTCCAGCATAGCCATAGGCAGTGACCACACTACGGGGGGGGGGGGGGGAGGAACACCCCCCAATTCTCGTTCGACAATTTCTCTCTCTCTCTTATCTGCCCCCAGTAAAACGACGGAATAATAAAAATGATTGCCCCGGGAAAATATGATTTACCCCTCCATCTTTACTATTGCGCTGTCACTAGCTACAACATATTTTGATTTCTATTGTTCCCACATATTTATTTTAATTTTAGTATTGTGAATCATATTCCACTGTGTTACCTCACGTAGCCACCCCCCCCCCTCACACACACACACACACGTAAGACTTCAGTTGTAAGTTTTAGACTAAGCTTGTCAAATATCCACTTATATCTTTGTATTCTTGAGCCATTTAAAAAAAATCATTTCGCCCCTTCTTCTGGACTATTTCATAGGAATGTTTTCCCACTGGAAGCCCCTTTGCAGATCGAGATCCGGGTCTATAGCCTTCCCAAGCCAGCGTCCCCTCCAAATACTCTCTTGGCCTCATGAAAGACAAATATATGTATTTCTACGAAATATTAATTTGACTTGGCAGTTCCTCTTTTCGAACAGGAATAAGTTTTAAATTTTAATAGCTTATAAATTTACACTAGCAATTTTGAGTAAAGGTTTGGCGTAACCCTAAAAGTACATTTAGAGACTGCAAGGTCAACTCTCGATATTTCAGATATATTAAAAATTTTCATCACAACGTCTTGTAATAATTATTTGTTACTTCAATAACCTCCTCGCAAATGTTTCTCGCATATTAAAACATAGATGCCAATTTCTGTTTATTTCCTTGTAATGCTGACCTCCGTGGCGAAGTGGTTAGCACAACGCTTTACGATGCCAAGGGCCCCCAGGTTCGAATCCCCGCCCGGCCATGGGTCTACTTTCCTTTCTTCAATTGCATCATATCATCACGCATCCTCATCTTTGCGATTAGCCATATGTAACAGATAAGCGAAGTAAAATAAATTAAGTCTATTAATCATTTTTTTAAAACTCTTTAATTCTTCTTTAGCATGCCACGTTTTTGTTAAAATTATATTACGATTTGTAAAATGACGAAATTCTAAAGGAGAACACGCAAATTTCTTTGTAGCGCATCGGTCAGAAAGTTTCAGGAATATGGATTTTCAAAATACATTTTTTCACATGTACTTTGCCCCCTTTTAAAAGTAGCGCGTTTTCAATTATGTTACTAATCATTAAAAGGATGCCTCAATACCATCTTGGAGGATGACAATTATTATTTTTCCCCTCCTAAAAGTAATAATATACTTTCGCTTTCTGAATCTCCCATATAAATGCAAGGGGCCGTCTGCTTCAGCCGAGCTCACTGCTTCTCCGGCGACGTCACGCGTTCGTGCAAGATCGGCAATCTTCGGATGGCTTTACCTAATCTCTATATTCCTTGGACACTTTCGCCACGGATCGACGAAGCTTTTAAACCTAAAAAGAACTCCTCGGTGTTTTGCATACATCCTGGTATGGTAGTTCGGGGCGCAAGCTAGGCCTATGCGATCATAGATATGCCGATAGCCACGCATTGAGTTTATGCGTTTTAGTTGAGTCAATTCATAGACAAAGCGAAATCCTCGCCTTCGTCTCAAGTATATTTGCATTATAATTGCAATAAAGAAAGAATAAAACCTTTCAGTTTATACATACTGCAGTAATGTGGTTTTATTTATTTGTGCTGTGAATATTGTCTTTGTCTTACACTATTCCTGTACCTGAGAGGAGTCTGTGTACTTCACCGAGTCTCATCGTCCACCGCTGAGTATTATTAAGTTATTATTAATAAATATAATAATACGTTTAATAGTATAATAATACAGGCTTGAACGTATCACTGTATAATACTCGAATTCCAGATAAGGCAATGTACTTCATCTGTTATCTGGCCTCCCGGATGGCGTAGTGGTAACGTCGTCGCCTTGTAATCAAGCGGTCCTGGGTTCGATACCCGGTGGGCGCACATGGCACAGTGGTTCGGATCCCACTCTGAACTGTAGGTCCAGTCCCGATTAGCCTTCCTTTGCATAACGTGGACTTAAAACAACAAATCAATCAATCATCTGTTATCTCTTTTATCAATTCATCATTCATCCTCGTCGTCGCGATTAACACATAGAGACAGAAAAAGCAATGCAGTGTGAAAGTTCTTTTTTTGATCGATTGATTTGGTTCATTTTACATCACGTATCTTCCACTTTTGGCTAATCGCGGCGATGATGGTGAGAAATGATAGGATGGAATTGATGAAGGAACATTCACAAAGAACACTCATCCCCAGGCTGGGAATCGAACCCGGAACATGTATCATGGCCAGGGTGGAAAGTTAGGGATGGCGGGGTTGAAAGTGCCGGGTGCCAAAAATCCACATCGTTCGGGTGAAAATTTCATCTTGAACCGCCCCTGAAGGGGAGCGACTCAAAGTACCAAAATGAGTAATACCTTTACAAGGACCGGTCAAATGCTCTTCCTTGTTTCGTTGGCAAATCATTCAGTACCGCTTTCCTCTTCGCGGCAGCGAATAAAGGTGACAACGATGTGTTTCTCGCAACGCAGGGGCAGGATTACATGGCAAGCAGCTGATTACATCCCCCACGCTCGTCAAGATTGCCAAATAGTTTTTCTTACATGAAGAGCAGTGGAATAAAATAATTAAAAGTGACTTATAGTCAGTGGTGCCAACTTATATATTATAACATAAATTTCCAAGTTCAAGCCAACCAATATTACTCAAAGGTTGGCGACACTGCTCACAGTTACTCTTGAAGTAACGATAAGTGCACAGAGAAAATTGTTTGTTTGTATTAACCAAAAAAATTGTAGAGGTGAACAATTCGTTTGTTTAATTAGGCATCAACCATTGTTCACCAGTACCAAAAGATTTGGTCAAGTTCTATTTGTTTGTCGTAAACAATTTTTTGGTTACCAAAACCAAATATTTTTTTGGTAAATCTAACAAAATGTGGGCCATTTGTTTAGGAAAACCAAATTTGCCTTCTTAGTCTTACCAAATGCTTTTGTTTAAGGTTATCAAACGATTTGTTGAATCATTTATTCAAAATTACTGGCTAATTTTAGCTAGGCTGGATACCAAACCGATCTCAAAATACACATTGAGAATAACCAAAATAGAAATTTTTCACATTAACTAACAGTTTTTGGAGCGTTTTTTTCGCCATTTTTATTTATTTCCCTTGCTACCTGTTAGAGGGTTACGCCCTCTCTAAGGGAAGTGATATTTTTAGCGATTTTGTGTTCGAAAATACGATTGTTGTCCTATGCGTATTTTGAGTAATACGTGGTTCAGTGGAAAAATAAATAAAACTGTGCAGCATATGTTATATATATGTTATATATTTGAATCAGGAAAAACATTAAACCTGTCAGGTTTGAAAACAGGGTCGTTTGGAATATTAGGCGAGGGTGGGGTAAATATGCGGAAGAGGTGCCTCAATATTATATATCTCGAAACGGTCTCTATCAGGATGATTTGGAGGTAAGGTATAAAGCGTGAGGAGCAGTGATAACGGAGTATGGTAATAGATAGATTGATAGATAGATTTATTTTCTTTTTGTGCGAGCCATAGGCTGTACGCACTACATATTTTTGATTTTTCTACACTATTTTGTTACATTTAGTTTTCGTTTAAGCTGTCTCTTACTTTGTCCCCTATATACACATTCTTCCCCTCCCTCGGCAGTTCTTCTTCCAGTCTTTCTCCTCACTTCTCTTTTCCTGCACTATCACCAAAACACGCCTACATTTTGCTTTACACACACTTACACTATAAAGATGGCTCTTCTGGAGCATGATCACTCATTTCGCTGCCTTCTCTAATAGCTTTCCCTCGCCGTTCTCTTACTTCTCCCAGGTATTTCCCCACTTGCTGCCCCGCTTCCTTTATCTTTATTCTGTCGTCTACCACTTCTATCACCTCCCTGCCTGTTAAGTTTTTCATCCATTTGTCACTTAGGTCACGTGTAGAAGGGCAGTTCAGTAGGATATGCTTGTCCGTCTCCTCCCCCTCGCACAAAGGACATATCGTTTCCCCTGATTCGTTTATCTTTCTTAGTTGTTTCCATCCCCCTAGTCTGAACCATGCCAGCGCGCTTCTTTCATTTTTTCCCACAACCTGGATATATTTCGCTTTCCCCCATTCTCTTACTCTTAACTGTTCCCTGATTGAGATCTTTGTTTGGCAGTCTGCTATTATTTCTTGTTTGTCTATGTCGAGTAACCTGTTTCTGATTTGATTTTCTGATGAGATGCCCCCCCTTCCTCCCTCTTCCCATACCCAACCCATTCCGCTATTATATAAGATATTTTTCACTTCCAGACCCCAGCTGGAAACGTTTTCCTCCCTTGTCTGTATTTCCAAACATTGTCCCCTCAGCGTAGTTTGGCCCTCTTGTGATAATCGCATCCAATATTTAACAAACCTCATCCGTGCTTGTACCGTGTCTCTGTTCAGTCCCAATTCCTTAAAAATCCCACAGTTGGCCGTGCCTCTGCTTACGCCCATTACTCTCTTATAAAATTCTGTTTGGGGTGGAGTGTCGTGAAGAGCATCTGAATAGGCTGTATTCTGCAGTAGTGGGCGTTCCTGTGCGACCCGTGAGGTTATGTAGCGGATGCGAAGTGTTTCTAGATGGAACAGGATGTGTGGAAAAAGTCATCCTGGCAATAATCTGGTGGGGCTGGGTAAGGATATCCTATAGGCAGTGCGAAGAGCATGTCTTTCTAGTATTTGAAGTTTCTCGTAGAAGGATGGTGCTGCAGATATCCAGGCTGTAAAACCATAGGTAAGAATTGGACGGAGCATAGCTTTACATGTCATGATAACCAGTTCAGCCTTCAAGCCCCAGGTTGTCCCACACACTCGTTTCATTAGGTTTAGTCTTATTTTGGCTTTACTTGTTAAAATGTCAAGGTGAGCTTTCCAAGTGAGGTGTTGATCGAAAACAACACCGAGGTACGTCAATGTTTTGGAAGATCTTATTAGGGAGTTTTGAACCTTGATAGATAGCAAATCTGGATTTCTATGGACCCGTGAACGACATCCCTTTGGCAGGAATACTATTGCTTTTGTCTTGCTACAATTTATTAGGAGTCTCCAACGGTGGCACCCGGAAAGGAAGACATCGACTGTTCTTTGTAGGTGCTGATTCAATTGATGGATTGTTCGCCCTAACGCCAGAAAGGCTGTATCGTCAGCATATTGGAATGTATGAACATCAGGTGGGGGACAAGGTAAATCTGCCACATACAGTAAATATAACAACGGTGAGAGTACTGAACCTTGTGGGACTCCCGAGTGGAAAATATTGGGTGTGATAAACTATTGTAGACAGATACATAGGATATTCGATTTGATATGAAGTTATAAATCAAAAGAATATAACGGGAAGGTAACTGAAATTTGGTTAGTTTATAGATAAGGCCTGGATGCCACACCTTATCAAATGCCTTTTCTAGGTCGAATAACAATCGTTGATCGTTAATACAAAGGGAAGGTCTAAATCCTGCTTGTTGGAGAGGAAGTAAGTTTTTTGTAGTCAAGTGTGCATGGAGTCTCTTTACCAGAATATTTTCGAGAATTTTACTGAACACGAAGGTAAGTTGAATTGGTCGATAGGAGTTTATCGATTGTGGGGATTTTTTGGGTTTGAGAAACATCAGGTTTTTTGATGCTTTCCATGCTATAGGAAAAAACCAGTGCCAAGGATGAATGTATATATCCCTGCCAAGATGGTAAGGACAGCAATGGGGCATTCTTTGATAAGTCGGTAAGAAAGAGAATCGAATCCAGGGGCAGTATTTCGTCTGTTGTATATCTCCGGCGCTGATGGGGTTGGTTAATATATTATCGTTTGGTAGAGTGTGAGTATTTGCAGATTTTAAAACGTCATCATTGAAATTAAAAGAGTCCACCGGGTGACGGAGTATTGGTGGTTCTGGAGAAATCGGAGTGAATATGTCTTGCAGATTGCCAGCGAATGCGTCAGCTTTATCTTCATCAGTTTGCAGAGGTGTTTCTAGAAGAAATACAGGATATGAGGTGGATGATTTTTGCCCAGTTAAACCTTTTGAGTCGATACCAGAATTGGGTTGTATTGGAACAGCTATTCAGCTGGGTGCAAGCATGAGTCCTTTTTCGCCACACTTAGCTCTTACTTATATAGTCTCAAATCCAAAAGGTTGGGCATGGGAGATTCACTTTTATTCAATGCACTACATTTTCATCTCTATCTTGTAGCTTTAATGTTCACACATCTTTCGAAGGGTGTTAAAGAACAACTTTTCACTATAAATACAATGAAACGTACCATTATTTGTTGTACAAGAACTTACGTTTCTTCTACACATTTCTGGCAGTACCATCTAGCGGCCATTCGCGAAGACATAAGTATAAAATATGTATATCCTGAGCTTTTTTCATATTAGGTTCGTTCCACAACATCATGAAGACTCGCTTCGAGTAATTATCTATCTATATGAGTTTCAATTTTCGACAAAGGACTTTCATACTACCCTCGACGAAACTGGACAATCGTTATTTCAAATTCGAAAGCATTCTCGCGCACATATAGTAAATTTAACCAAACGTTTTATTTCTCTTTACTTACATATGTATGATTTTGTTTACGAGTACCATATTTCGTCTGACCAAATTTGTTTTGGTAATCTTAACAAAATGCTTTAGTAATGACAAGCAACATTTGATTATCGGAAATAAAAAGCATAACCAAACTTTTTTGGTAATTCCAAACAAACCAGTTTCTTCCGTGTGAGTTACGTATTGAGTAAAGTAACTTTTAAACGTGTAAAAAACCCTAAAAGGTCCATAACATGATGCCAGTCGTTACTTTCTCTCCAATTATAACTTAAGACTGCGATTTTTGTGGCACCCTGTACAGCTCGGACACAAAGATGTAATTAGAATCGTTACTCGAAGTCCTCTCGTTCTTGTATAACCGCCAAAGGTCCTAAAATACTATCTTTCTGCACGCTAGATGGCTCTGGTGATTATTTGCAGAGGAGGCAACAAATTAAGCATTACGCACAATTACATCGTCGTTAGATAAATGCACGAATGATTTCAAACGGAACGAGAAGATAAAAAAAAAAGAAAAACATAAACAAATTTACAATCTATTACCAATGTACCGTTGAGCACATAAATAAGACCAATTTGCTGACATTTTAATTGGATTAATTGTGGATCGGGTTGCTTGTTTTGCTTTCCCTTACAAAGAAAGATTCCTTGGCATCCACGTTTGTAGTCAAGCGAGACGCTATGTTTCCCCCACAGAGTGAAGAATCTACTGCAGAAGATGCCAGCAGTGTGCCTACCCCCGTATCGGTTCCAAACCTAGATTTAGTAACTACATTTTCTAGAGCAGAAACATGAAAAACAGATTGGAAATTCCGTTTTGTTGCCTCGAAATACTTCTAACCTTGATGAACGATAGAACAACGTACTTATTTGTTGACAAAATGTTATTTTGTGTAAACGAGCCTTACATTTTGTTTGCTTGAGTTTGGTTTTAAAGTCCACTTTATGCAGGAAAAGGCTAATCGGGACTGGGCCTACAGTTTAAAGTGGGATCCGATTCATTACGTGTATCCACATCGGGTATCGAATTCGGAGACCTTTTTGTTTGTACACTCCTGTTCAGATAAAGTGGCACATTCTTCAACTGTTCAACCCTATAAAGTGTGCCACTTTTTGTGAACAGGAGCACTGGCGTACGTATGGGGGGCTGAAGGAGGTACGGCCCCCCGCCGAAATTTTTAGAACATATAAAATTCAAATGAAGGCAGTAATAAAGTAAAAAAAAACTTAAAATAACCCCCGATAACCATTTTTGTGTTTGAATAACTTTTTAAACGAAGGTTTAAAATGGTAATTGGAGCTCATATATAATGAAAATAGAACACCGACAACGGATATCACCGAAATTGATTTTCGGCGATGCCTTCTATGATCCAATCTAATTCTGTTCAGTAAAGTTTAGATTCATGGCACTGAACCTGCATTCACATTCAGCTGTAGATATTGGTACAATTTGAATTCAATACGCATAATCCTTGAGTGAGGTGGAAATTTGTTTTGGATTTTCTTTGTAGATGTGAAAATCTGCAAAGAACGCAAATAACCTATGTCTTCAAACCAGCTATTCATATTGTGCACCAAAGATTGAAGAAATTGCTTTCAAACGTAATTAGACGTCTGATGACTGATGCCATGTCAATCTGTCATTTACAACCAATAATGATCATGTGCAGCATTTGATGGATTTATGACTGGCGATTTTATGGGTTGAGTGAAAAAGTGCCATTTTTGGGACATATCTGGCAACACTAGCAGGTCGAAATTTTGGCACTTTTCAGTACTTGTAGAGAGTCTTAAAATATAGCAAATTCCATCATAAATAACTCCCTTGTCAATCTACGAATCCTTGAAACCTGAATCTCCCACGAGTCGATCAGGGACCATCTCGAATTGTTGTTTAAGACACAACAAGACACTGCAGATCTCAACAAGCGCACGAACAGGATTAAAAGACGAAGCGACTCAACATATGCCAAATACGCAGCCCATCATGGGTAGAAAAGTACTTGTGATACACCAGAAGTCTGAAAGACGCTTAAAGCATGGCATCTTAAAGAAATACAATCAGGGGCGACAACTTTTCAAAAGCATTGGGTGGCCTCGATCATTTGAATTACTAGTTCACAAAAAATCACATAAATTATTGGATGGGCTCGGAACCGTTGAGCCCATGTAAATTGACGTCACTGTACACAGTCGCCATAAATTGCGTAACGTAAGCACGTAGCTATGGTGAACTGAAACACCATAAGTACGATATAGTTTACAAGTGGGTTGGAAATATTGATCCCTGGTTGAGATGAGTCATTCATAATCAGAGATTTGAGGTTTGAAAACAAGGGCGGTATCCCTCCTATACCCCCCTTCAAATCTGCCACGTCCTCTAACGTGAGCATCTACCAGCTTAGCACAGGATAGAAACGATTAGATACCTCTGGGTACAGATCGGGGTGACTAACACTACGAATATATGGAAAGAAACAATCGATTTAACCCACTACGGAGGGTACAATTCGTAATATATTCTTGAATAATCATGTACAAATATTAGATAACTTTGGAAATCTTTTCATACAATATTTTTCTTCTATTGTAGCCAATCTTCTTTGGGCTTCTTCTTCTTGTAATCGCTGAGGCTTCTTCTTCTTATAATTAATAAGGCTTCTTCTTCTTGTAATTAATAAGGCATCTTCTTCTTATAACTACTAAGGCTTCTTCTTCTTATAATTAATAAGGCATCTTCTTCTTATAACTACTAAGGCTTCATCTTCTTGTAATTATTACATATTGTGTATTTTTCCTTCTTTCTTTTCTATATCGATCTTATCCAAATTGACGGAAATATAAAATCGATCTCCCAGACAAAGAGAAAGGGGTTAGTTAAAGATCGCCGCCTGGCCGGCGCTAACCTTAACTTGGAGCTGCAATAGATGCGCCTACCAAAAGTGCTTGGGTGCTGCCGTGAGATGGCGATACACCTGGGAAAAAACAACCCAAAAGCCACACGAAACTCTCAGTTCGTGGGAACCGAAAAAGACACAGAATCGCAATTACAATTCGACTTCCTTTCTTTTATATAATGATCACTTATGCTATTACTGAATATTAATCACCCTTTCCACCTTATTTGTATCCTGTTATTGTATTAAGTTCATTTATTTATTTCATTATAATTAGTATTAATATCTACAATCATTATTTCACCACATCAGCGCTTTCCTTTTTCTCTATTTACAATTGTATAAGTTTTCTTGGGTGCTGCCATCTCTGGCCCACTTTCTAAGCTGCTTTATGTATCATCAAATATAAACGTCGTTCTTTTTGCATGCTGCCATCTATGATCCTATACCTCAAAGAACAACAATGCAGTTTGTGTACGTGACACAAAATTCCCCTCCTTTGGGTAAAATTTTTCCTTCGTAGAAATTTCGTATGCAAGGAAAAATTTTCTGCAACATCCATTCTTACTATTCACTTCTCATGTGTTCCTTTCAACATTTGTTTAACATCTTCTGTACAATTATATCTTTTTACATTATCTAGATTTTCTCTTCTTACTTCCTTTGTCAACATGTCTTGTATAACTATAGTGTTCTTAAACGTATCTAATACAATATACGGACCTTCATACTTGAAAAACAGTTTTTTAATTGTGCGGTCAATGGCCTTACTGATTGGATGCGTTTTACAATAAACTATATCACCCTTTTTTACTTCTATCTTCTTTCCTTTCACTTCCTCCTTTGACGTCCTCTTCTTTCTTTTGTTATACAAATCATTGAAAAATTCTTTCCTCGTTTCCCTTTCCATAACCTTCTTTGGCCATTTTAAATCATCGAAAATCATTGGCTCTGCTTCATATCCCAAGAAAATCTCTATCGGGCTGATATAGAGTTATTTAATAATCGAACTATCCTGTTAATTACTGCACACCACCTTGTATGATGATCATGACAGTACATTCTGAGTAACCTCACAATCTCTCCATTGTAACGCTCAATTGGATTGGAACTTGGATGATATCTTGTAACATTAATCAACCTTATCCCTTTGAAATATAGATACTCCTTGAAATATTCTGAAGTAAATTGAGTCCTGTTGTCTGTCAGCATTTTCTTTGGGCTACCATAATGTTTGATGAATCCTTCATCCAACGTCTTGACTATTTCTTTGGCTGTAGCTTTCTTTAAAGGATATCACATGATAAACTTGCTACATACGTCCACACACGTCAATATATACAAAAATCCTTTAGACCTAGGTAATAGTCCTATTAGATCTATAGAAACCATGTCTAATGGCCATTTAGCGATAATATGTAATTCTTCTTTCCTGAATTTTATCTTTGATGGTTTAGTTTGTACGCAAACTGTACAATTTCTTACATGGTTAACAACGTCACTCTTCATAGTCTTCCATACGTAAAATCTCCTAGCTAATCTCAACGTTTTATCAACTCCGAAGTGGCCAGATCCTTCATGCACGACCTCAAGTACTCTTCTTATCAAGGTTCGTGGTACACTTATCCTTACTTGGTTCGGGTTCTCATAGCTAACTTGGAAAACGATGCCATTTATAACTTTATATCTGCTCTTTATCTTAGACATCCTTGTTTTCTTGTTTCCTTCCTCTCCTTCCAACACCTTGATAATATCCCTTAATACCTCATCTTCCTCTGTTCCAACTCGCCATTCCTCTTCTTTAATACCATTTACTTCTTCCTCAGCGATAGCGTTGATTTCTAGCCTATTCACTTCCTCTGGTTCCTGATTTCTCTTCAAAGGTGCTCTACTTAGAGTATCTGCAACATGGTTTTCTTTTCCTTTTATATCCATAACATCAAAACTGTACTGTTGCAGAAGATCGCCCATCTCGTCAGCCTTGCATTCCACTGTCTTGCAGAATTTAACCAAACTAGACTCTTGTGATCACATACCACCTTGAATCTCCTGCCTTTCAGATATGCAGAGAACTTTTCTATTCCAAATATTATCGCCAGACACTCTAGCTCACTTATCGTATACGCTCTTTCGAAGTTCTTCAAGCTTCTGCTAGCATATTCTATCACATTATCTTCGTTGGAGTCGTTTCTTCGTTTCTCTGAAATAGGTATGCTCCCAATCCAATGTTCGATGCATCTGTGCCTAAAAGGAACATTTTCACAAAATCAGGTTGGCTTATGGCTGGCGCTTGTATAAGGTCTTGCTTAAGTCTTTGGAAAGCCTCCTCTTCGTCTCCTTCCCATTTCCATTTTATATGTTTTCTGAGAAGTTCATATAATGGCTTGGCTTTGCTTGCGAAATTGTGTATAAATTTCGATCGCCAATTACGTACTCCCAGGAATCTTTGAAGTTGTTTCCTTGTGTTTGGGCTTGGGAACTTGCTTATAGCGTCATTTTTGTCTGGGCACATCTTTATTTCACCTCCAGATAGTACATGACCTACGAAACGTATTTCCTTCCTTGCAAAAGAGCATTTTTCCAATTTGACAGTTAATCCTGCTTCTGCCAATTTACTTAATACCCAATCTATTTTTTCTATGTCTGTCTCCCAATCTTTCGTATGTATACACATATCATCCACATATATAGCAAGCCATTCCCTTGTCTCTATATTAAATATTCTTTTTAGAGCCGTCATAAAAGCTGATACTGATGAATTTAGACCGTATGGGAGCCTTCTAAATTGAAATAACCTTGATCCATATCGAAACGCTGTATATTTTCTAGACTCTTCTCTATTTCTACCTGAAAGTATCCCAAAGTCATGTCAAATGATGTGAAGTATATGCTACCTGAAAAAGTGTGTAGTAAATCATTTATTCTTTCTACTTGATTTCTGGGAAGTAGCACGTGTTTATTTAGCTCTCTTAAATCCAGTACGGGCCTCACACCTCCGGCCGGTTTGTCTACCACGTGCATTGGGCTTACGTGTACGCTATTGGAGTTCTCTATTATTCCCTAACTTAACCATTTCTTCAATTCCTTTTTTACAGCTTCTCTCTTTGCAAAGGGTATAGGATATTGCTTTGACACTATTGGACTCGCTGTGTCTACCTCAATCCTATAGGTGTATACATCCGTCACTCCTGGGCGTTGGCTAAATATTCCCCTATGTTTCAACAAAATATATCTTAAATTTTCTTTTTCCTTTTCCGAGATCCAATGACACTCATCCGCTTGTATTTCTTCTTTCGATGCCATGTATTTACGGTCCTCTATTTCGACCTCTTTTTCATATTCACCTTTTACATTTTCATTTTCAATTATATCATCGTAGTCTTTCTTCTTATACACTGCATCATGTTTCTGATATACAAAAAATTTGCTTCCTAATGCCTATTTCGCTCTCGGAACCTTTTATTTCATCCTCCATAGGGATATCTACTTTCATGTTCTCCATTGATTCTATATTTAGCCGTTTTTCTTTTATGTGTATGTGCCCATTGTAATTCTCTAAGAAAGGTACTCCTAGGATTATATCACACCTCAAACCCTTTATCACCAGAAATTTTACTTCGAAATTAGCTCCTCTGATGCTCATCATGATGCGTACCGTGCCCTGAATTTGGTATTCTTCATTTCCCGCAGCCGTAACTAATATGACTTTGTCCTTTTCAGAAGCATCTAATTTTGCTTGTGGATATTTCTCTTTAATTCTTTGCCAACATTTATAGCTCATTACTTCTACAACACTCCCACAATCGATCAAGCATTTAACCTTAATTTCTATTATTTCTGCTTCCACATACAATGATCTTCCAGGTTTTAAGTTTTCAAAACTCGGCTCTCCAATTAAAAATAACTTCAGAATTCCTTCTTCATTTATTTTATGTTCTCCCTTCATATATTCATCATTTTCCTTTGCTCTCAAACCTGGTAGTTGCTGCGAGAGCTCTACAAGTTTAGCCCCTCGACCGATTCCACGTTCCTCGACTCTTCATTTATCTGCTGCCACCCAGCATTTCCTACTTCGTTCTGCACTTGGCTTCTGACTAATTCCACTGCTTCTCTTCGCTCTTCATTTATCTCAGTATTTCCTCTCTCGTTCCTCTCGTTGTAATTGTTTCCTCTAGGTTGCCTTTCATCTATCTCCATCCTTCTTTCTGAGTTTCTTCTATTCGCATTTTTCCAATAATCATTTCTTCCTCTATATCCGCGGTTTCCTCTCCACGGTCCTATATTCCTTCTATCATAATTTCTTTGCTCTTCCTGAACATAATTTCGCCTTCTGCCGTTTCCGTTATCTTCTACGAATCCTCTTCCTCTGCCTCTGTATGCATTTCTGACCTCTATATTCCTAATCCCGAATTCTTGTCTCCGGAATTTCTGCTCTGGACGTTGTTCGTCTTCAGGATGATGCCTCTTAGGATAATATCTACCTTCCTTTTCCTTATCCCATGACCTTTGAGTCTTTTTCAGCATGTCATCTGTTCTGAGGTAGTCTATCAAATCTTCCACCTTCCTTATCTTTACTACAGCCACCGCTCTTTGTGTCCATATTGGTAGCGTTTGTATCACTTGTCTAACCAACTCTTCCTCATTCCACTTTTCATTCAAATTTCTGAAGCTCCTTAATGTTTCCCATGTGTGTGCTTCCAAACTCTCAACCTTGGACCAATCTATATATTTTCTTTTCAATGTCTCCAGTTGCCTTTCCTTAATTTCCTCACTGCAATAATATTCCAAAAATATTTTACTAAACTCTTCGAATGTTCCAAACTTGTGCTGATTTAACTGATACCAGCCTGCTGTTGACTTTTCAAAACATCCTTCGATAAGGTCCAGTATCATATTTCCTGGTATCCTCATTAGCTTCACGTTAGTTGTTAGTTCCTTCAGAAATTTTCGTGGACACTTGTCAGATATATTTCCATTAAACTTGTGCAAGTGTTGTAATTCATTAGGCTTAGGGATTCTTGTTTTATATTTTCCCACTTCCAGATTACTTCCGTTTACTTTGTCCAACCATCTTCCATTGTCGCTCCCTTCTTCACTACTTTTCCATTTCCTTTTCTTCCTCTGATGATTCCTTTTATGCTTTATTTCCTCCTCTGTAGTCGATTCGTCGCTACTCCTTTCCGTTTTTATTCTTCTCTTTTCAAACTCTTCATTTCCATCATTTCCTTCTTGATTGAAACCTATTGGCTTATCTTGTATTCTCATATCCTCTATTTTAGGGATTAATTCTCTCCATTGTACTTTATTCTCTTGCTTTCCTTTGTCGATCTTACTGTCGAGGGTTTGCATCTTCGTATTACTCTCCTCTAATTCTTCCCTAACTTCTTGTCGCTCTCTAATTATCATTTCTCTAAAGTTTATTTTACTATTGTTTCTTCTGTCGCAATCTTCATTTCTTCTACTCTGTTTTCTACTTCATCTATTTTGGAAATGTTAATATCTATCTGTTTCTTATTTGCCAAAATTTTGTTTTCTAAACTGGTACTCCTCTGCTGGCATTCTTCATTCACTCTTGAAACTTCCTTCTCGATCTTTCTATTGGTTTCTTCATGTCGTTCATCTGACATCCTTATCATTTCTTTTATCTTTCTCTCAAATGCTTTCCTGTTTTCTTCGCATACCTCTGCCATCTCTTCTATTTTCTCTTCCAACCTTTCTTTAATTTCTTTGCTGTTTTCTTCTATTTTCTCTTCCAACCTTCTGCTGTTGTGATCTTGACTTTCTTTTATTTCCATCATCATTTTCATCAACATCTCCATCGTGTTTTGTTCTTCTTTCTTTCCTTCCTTTTCCTTTAACTTTACTTTCCTGCATTCCTTGCATTCGTATCCTTCTCCTCTTTCACATATCTTCTCATATTTTTCTTTTCGGATTCCTTCACATAACCAGTGTTTCATTTCTTCACATATCTTACAGTGTATTATTTCTTCCTTATTTCCTTCTTCGCCACAACATATATATTTTCTTTCTTCCATTTTCGCTTTACTTATCTTTCCAAAATCTTATTCTTTGCGTTATTTCAACCTCTGGTCTGTATCGAGCCCCACACGTTGGTCGCCATTAATCAATGCCACGTCCTCTAACGTGAGCATCTACCAGCTCAGCACAGGGTAGAAACGATGAGATACCTCTGGGTACAGATCAGGGCGACTAACACTACGAATATATGAAAAGAAACAATCGATTTAACCCACTACGGAGGGTACAATTCGTAATATATTCTTGAATAATCATGTACAAATATTAGATAACTTTGGAAATGTTTTTATACAACATTTTTCTTCTATTTTTATTTCTTATTAATTGTAGCCAATCTTCCTTGGGCTTCTTCTTCTTGTAATCGCTGAGGCTTCTTCTTCTTATAATTAATAAGGCTTCTTCTTCTTGTAATTAATAAGGCATCTTCTTCTTATAACTACTAAGGCTTCTTCTTCTTATAATTAATAAGGCATCTTCTTCTTATAACTACTAAGGCTTCATCTTCTTGTAATTATTACATATTGTGTATTTTTCCTTCTTTCTTTTCTATATCGATCTTATCCAAATTGACGGAAATATAAAATCGATCTCCCAGACAAAGAGAAAGGGGTTAGTTAAAGATCGCCGCCTGGCCGGCGCTAACCTTAACTTGGAGCTGCAATAGATGCGCCTACCAAAAGTGCTTGGGTGCTGCCGTGAGATGGCGATACACCTGGGAAAAAACAACCCAAAAGCCACACGAAACTCTCAGTTCGTGGGAACCGAAAAAGACACAGAATCGCAATTACAATTCGACTTCCTTTCTTTTATATAATGATCACTTATGCTATTACTGAATATTAATCACCCTTTCCACCTTATTTGTATCCTGTTATTGTATTAAGTTCATTTATTTATTTCATTATAATTAGTATTAATATCTACAATCATTATTTCACCACATCAGCGCTTTCCTTTTTCTCTATTTACAATTGTATAAGTTTTCTTGGGTGCTGCCATCTCTGGCCCACTTTCTAAGCTGCTTTAAGTATCATCAAATATAAACGTCGTTCTTTTTGCATGCTGCCATCTATGATACTATACCTCAAAGAACAACAATGCAGTTTGTGTACGTGACAAATCACACCCTGCATTAAAATGAATAGATGCATGTTTGTTCGTTACTTTCCAATGACAAACTTCTGATTTTCCTTTCCATCATATTCGAAATGAGCCCAAAATGTTCAGAATTATCTATCTTTAAAAGAACATAAATTCTAAAAAAAAAAAATAATAAAGAAATATAATGTATTTACGTAAACTTTGGATAAAAAAACAGAAATACCGTGTGTTCTTTTTAAAAAGGAATTTTCTATGCCCCAATATATACATTATCATTATATGCAATATATATATATATATATATATATATATATATATATATATATATATATATATATATATATATGGAGGACGAATTTGTACCGCAGATGAAAAATGTTCCTGCGCCACCCAATGCACCATCCAAGTTCAGAAGTTCAGCCAAAAAATCCTACGTACACCAGTGTACAGGAATGTACATATTTGTTATTTAGCATCACTTTTCTGCCTCTTCTGGCTATCAACGATGATGAGGATGAGGATGAGTGATGATTGGATGAAATTGATGAAAGGACACTCACAATGAACACCCAAGACCAGACCGAAAATTCGACTCTGCAACTTTGATGGTGAGATCAACTGTCGACCACTTAATTCGCTCGGCCATAATGTGTACACACACAGGGTGGCATTCTTAGGGGAATTACCCCTCTGTTGATGCATATTTTAACCTTGCGGATGTTATATTTAAAATACAGGCTCTCTCAAAACTCACTATCTATATTAAAAAATATTTGAAGTTGCGAGAAACAGGTATATAGCATGAAGAATATATATTTACTTCTAAGTATATGCTGCAAAGAATTAGTGACCATAAGTGTCTCTATAGAGCTCAAATCGATAAACCAAACATTCGCCTTCAGTGTGTCTTGTTCCAATTCAAGAAAAGTTTTTCGTTTCTCGTCTGCCCAAATGCGACAAGTGTGAGGGGCTTCAGCACATGAATGATTGTGAGAGATTTCAGTACATGAATAAATTTTAGAGGAACTTCAGCACATAAATAAGTGTGAGGGGAACTTCAGCACATGAATAAATGTGAGGAATTTTAGTACATGAATAAGTATGAGGGGAATTTCAGCACATGAATAAGTGTGAGGGATTTCAGTACATGAATAAGTGTGAGGGATTTCAGTACATGAATAAATGTGAGGAATTTCAATACATGAATAAGTGTGAGGGGTTTCAGCACATGAATAGGTGTGAGGGGTTCCAGTACATGAATAAGTGTGAGGAATTTCAGTATATGAATAAGTGTGAGGGATTTCAGCACATGAATAAGTTGTTGTTGATTTGGTGTTTTAAGTCCACTTTATGCACAGTAAGGCTAATCGGGACTGGACCTACAGTTTAAAGTGGGATCCGAACCACTATGTACCTCCAGCGGGTATCGAACCCGGGACGCCTTGATTACAAGGCGACGACGCTACCACTGCGCCATCGAGGAGGCCCTACATAAATAAGTGTCAGGGATTTCAGTACATGAATAAGTGTGAGGGATATCAGCACATGAATAAGTGTGAGGGGTTTCAGTACATGAATAAGTGTGAGGAATTTCAGCACATGAATAAGTGTGAGGGATTTCAGCACATGAATAAGTGTGAGGGATTTCAGTATATGAATAAGTGTGAGGGATTTCAGTACATGAGTAAGTGTGAGGGGAATTTCAGCACATGAATAAGTGTGAGGGATTTCAGTACATGAATAAGTGTGAAGGGAACATAAGCACGTAGCTACAGAATGAGACAAGTGTAAAAGGAAGTTTCTCACATTAATAAGTGCAAGGGGAATTTCCACTGCGCAAATAAATTATCCAAGGAAAGTTTCAGCACAAAACATGCGCGAACCGGACAATCGCGAAAATAAATAACAGCGATATAAACGCTCTAAGCGTGGAAATAAGCGCGAAAACAGGCCGTTCAGGCCATCCCATTCATAAAGTCTTCATCCCGTACCCAAAGGAAACGCAAAGTGCCATTTAACGCTTCGAACGGCCCGTTAGATCCAAACTCTAGGCTCATTATCCGATTGCCATTGTTCCGGCGTCGCGTTACGAAACTCGCTCCTTTGTTCAAAGGCCTCTTAAACATCACAGGTGCGCTTGATTCGACCCAGCAATGTGAGAAGGGGTTAACGCGACGGACCGCAGTGTTGATCTAAGCTGACCCGCAACTCTTCAGACATTTCAATTAGGACCAATAAAACCCTTTCGCTAATATACTCGCCGGCGTTGATAGGCCGCGGCGACAAATGGGCTCGCGATGTATCTTGCGTGTCTCCATATGAGCCCGTGTGTGTCTAGGGTATATTAATAGACACTCGAAAAGCTCCTGCTTGTAAAATAAAATAGCGCAAAGAAGGTGTGCCAAACAGAACGACGAATACTTGTACCGAATTGCTGGATGGGGGAATCGGCCAGGAAGACGAAATTGCAAACAAGGTGTTTATATATAGCTGAGAGCCGGCTGGCAGTGTTGCCAACTACGTGGTGTCTTGTCCAGAAGTTGATTATATCGAGGTCGCTCCATAAATATCACACATGTTAAGAATACTTGTTTACCCGTACCTAGCAATTAACTGTAGGCCTCAACTTGTTGGTACTATTATCGTATGAGGGAAACACCTACGAATCATATATTTCGGACTTCTTTACATTGTTAACGTGTTATTTTCGAATGCGGAACATTTCTAAAGGTGAAATAATGCATTTCTAACTAAGATAATGTCTATTTCTTCTATTTACGAGTACTTACTGTTATTTGTTGTTTCGAATCTGTAACACATTATGGCCGTGATAGCGTACTGGTTTAGGGGGCGTTCTGAGAGTGTTTTGTCGATTTATGCAGTGTTGCAACCTCGTTCACCGGAAAATACCTACTTTCGTGCCCGGATTTGAAATTATGCTAATACGTCGCAAACCATTGACGTTAGCCTCACAAACCATTGACGTTAGCCCCAAAAACCATTGACGTTAGCCCCACAAACCATTGACGTTAGTCCCACAAACCATTCACGTTAGCCCCAAAAACCATTCACGTTAGCCCCAAAAACCATTTTCCGTAAGGTTAGGTTAGGTTAAGTTAGGTTAGGCAAGCATAGTTAAAAAAAAAAATACTCGACACGTGGTTGTAGTGAAAACACGGCGAGGCTGAAACACTGGCTACGGGGTTGCATCATCTTAACACACGGAACATTGTACTCTCGTGCAGAAAGCAAATGGCGGGAGCAGAAACAGCGTGTCGCACAGAGATTTTCGCAGAAAACAACACGCATTCACATTAAAATGGATCAAATCTACATTCAGGAACTTCCACAACGCTAAAGAAAATGATTTCTGTAAGTACTTTCGCCTGTAAATTTGAAGGAATCCGTTTCCGTCATACGATAATGTTACTGACTTGTTAAATGATGAGAACCACTTCCATTTTTCCTTTCCATCTATTATCCATTTTCTACACATTGTCTTCGTCTTTTCTACATCATTCTACCATATCTTTACTTTCACTAAATCTATATTTATCCTCTAATAATTTATTTATATTCTCTTGCCTTGTGCTGCCATCTGTGTTTCTTTTCCGAAACTGTTATCCTTCAATCTCGTGTTCTTGTTTTTGACATGAAATATCTGGTTTGTAACAACTATTTTAAAAGCAAATAGCCACCACGCTTGTATAATCAAAATTAAGGTTTTGGCGCCCCAGCAAGGGCGGCGCCCTGAGCAGTCGCCCGTCAGGAAGCAGTTTTGGCAGAGAAGAATGCTACGCTAGGATATGTACTGAGTACAAGATAATCAGCCTGATATTGCACTCGATGAACTAGTACTACTCGTATATAGACACTGGCGTATGCAGCGGAAGCTGATGGGGCTGCAGCCCCTCCGAAATTTTAAAATTAAAGCAGTAAAGAAATCGGGGGTAAAACCAAAGCGATAAATGCAAATATTTTATTGTGTATCCCGTCTCCAGTTGTGGAATCTTTTCCTTTATTTTTTCCCTGCCGGCCTCCGTGGCGTAGTGGTTAACGTAGCGCGCTACAACGTCAGGGGTTTAGGGTTCGAATCCCTGCCTAGGGACGGTGTTCTTTGCGAGTATCCTTTCATCAATTTAATCGTATCATCACCCATCGTCGCGATTAGCCAAAAGTGGCAGAAAAGCTTAGCTGAATAACAAAAAAACAAACCAACCATTATTTCCCTATATACACGGCAGTGGCTACAGAAGAACATGATAATGAAGATAGCTAAAAATGGTAGAAATGGCCTGAAAACACCTGATATAACTTTTACTTTCACTAAAACGGGCGCTCAGCGTGCAGTAAGTAGCTCGCCCTGTCATTGTTAAAGCGACGTGTAGTAGAACGATAAGGTGGCAGTTTGTCATAAGTCGTATCTTCGCAGTCGAACCTTTGTGCGACACGAGATCCGAGTGGATGCTTAAAGCGCTTTTATGGGCCATTTTCATTGGAGAGGTTTTAACAAGCGACGAATGACGTTCGGATATTAATGCTTATTTTATAACGCATTGGTGGGGCACAAAAATTGCAGTTGCTCGGAAGTTGCTATTGGGGTTCAAAGTACTAATTCAATGTGTTTATTAAGTGTATAATAGGGCAATGAACATATTCACAGATTCTTTATTTGTTTGTCTCTAATATCCACTCTCAAATGTCATCCGAACTTCAACGTAGTACATCCCGGGCGATGGTGCAAAACTTGACTTTGATTCGACCAACGAATGAACAGAGATATTATCATATCACCCATACGTATCACGTGCATGCTACGAGTCTTAATGTGATCATTTTTATTGTGTTTGGTTTAAATCATCATGTTCTCTTTTATTTATTTATTTATTATTATTAAACACAACAGGCGGATGCCCAATTACAGTGTTCTACATTTCGTGCTTG
This sequence comes from Lepisma saccharinum, assembly GCF_977018435.1. NCBI lineage: Eukaryota > Metazoa > Arthropoda > Insecta > Zygentoma > Lepismatidae > Lepisma > Lepisma saccharinum. The sequence goes on along the minus strand of NC_139248.1, from coordinate 8,342,244 downwards.
AGTTTGTAAATGTACAGTTTGATAAGAAATATTATTGTGCAGAAATGTAAATAAACATAAAACATGTCAACGCTAAATTATATGTGTATACAACAGTTCACAAACCGAGTTACATGTTAATTGAAGAGAGTGAAATAAAATATCTGACTATTATCTACAAAAATAGCCTACATGAATACAATATTTCAATTATTAAGTACAATGCACAACGTATTTAGATAACCTCCCTTGTGAGTGTAAAGATAAGTGTCCCCCTCCGATTTCCATGAAACGTGGCAGGTAGTGTTGCTCACGGGACGGGACATGTCCCGTCTCGTCTTGTGTCTCGTCTCGAAAACGAGACGAGACACGATACGGGACAAACCTTTTGAAATTCGAGACGGGACGAGACGGAATGCCTGTCTCGTCTCGTTTTCGAGACGAGACACGAGACGGGACGGGACGGCTTTTGAAAAGTCTCGTCTCGTCTCGAATGTCTCGAAAAAATAAAAGCAAAATATTTAATCAGTTGCAAATACTTGTTTGCTTGGAATAAAGTATTTAAATTAGAAACGTTAATAAGTGTGTATTAAGTCAAAAGAAAACTATTCTAGAGAGAGTAATGAATGAATTGAATACCTAAACTTATTTTCAATACTCTTTCGAAACACAGCAATACTACCCATTTTTTTAAAAAAAATTATTCCAGATTAATAATTTTATGTTACGATGCACTCCATATACTAAAACAATTCTGAATAACATCAAGTAAAAGGGCAGGTAGAGAAGGTGGAAGGAGGGGCCAAAACATCGTGGAGTGTCTGAGTCCGAGATTTATCTTGTAAACATAGTCTCAGCTCTATAGGTTGGAAAGATAAACGGACCGACGGCCAGGGTTTATTATTATTATTATTATTATTATTTAATTTTTACATCAAAGGGTGTACAAAAGTGAATGTTATTAGGAAGTAGGAAAAACATTGTATAAGTATTTATTGCTCATCTCGTGTGCGAGCCATCGGCTGTGCGCACTACATCTATTCTTATTACATAACTATGATTCTCTACAGACTACACTATCCGTTACATTCCGTATAGATGTTAACATAGCAGTTCTGGTAAATTAACACTTATTCCTCTTCCTTATCCCGTCTCTTTACAGCACTTCTTTTCCCCCTAAACGTTTGTAAATACACCCCCACTTTTTCCAATACTTCCATGCTCCTTTGCACTACAATTGATTCGAACACTCTTTCCAAGCTTATGTTGTGTAGCTTCTCCTCCTGCAGAACGCGCGTGTCCTGACATAAGAATAAATGTTCTGGCCTATCATTACCATTGCGTAATACGCATTTATATCTCCCTTCCTCGTTTTTTACTGCCTTGTGTCTCCATCCCCCAGCCTCGTCCATGTCAACCACTTTCTTGCCACCATGCTCACCTTCTTGATGTACGCTACTTGTCCCCATTCCCGGAACTCCCCTTCTTTGGAGTTCGAGCGATCTCTTACTTTCACATTCCGCTATTATTTCTTGCCTATCTATATCCTATAATCTTTGTTTCACTAATTGCAATGTCCCCTGGTCGACGTGTCCCCCCTCCCAGATCCATCCCAGTCCAATTTCGTATAGTTTACCTCTGATCTCTTTCGCCCATGTTCCCATTTCCTCCCCTTGTGCCTGTTGCATCATCGCTTGCCCTTTTACCGAGTTCCTCCTTCTCGATATTAATGTCGCCCAGTATTTAACCCTTCTCAACATATCCCACGTATGCTCCCTGACCAGTCCAAGTTCCCGTAGTACGCCGCAGTTTGCAGTGCCCATGCTGATATGCAAAGCCCTCTTGTAAAATATGCATTGGATTCTGTTTAGTACATGGCCCCCCCCTTTGCTCCCCATATCTCCCTCCCGTACCCTATTGACGCTATTAATAATGTACGATACAGTTTTCCACAAAATGTATATCGTATTTCTCCAATTTCCATATTGTCTGCATTATTTCACTTGTTATTGCCCCAGTCTTTCCTTGTACCGTTTGCATATGTCTTGTCCATGTCCCTGCCATAGTGAGAACTAATCCCAAGTATTTTATTATTTTTACCCTTTCTAATTCTTGCCCTCTGAAAGTCCACCTTTTGTCCTTTTCAGATTTTTTATCCATTAAGTGGAGTATTTCAGTGCCATCTTCGTAACGCAGAAGAGTTTTGGGCAAAATTAGTGTTTCACATTTCAGGAGTTGGAGTGGTAGAGCAAGAGTAAGTAATGCCAGGGTCAAAATATTTCCCTGAAATGTGAAACACTAATTTTGCCCAAAACTCTTCTGCGTTACGAAGATGGCACTGAAATACTCCACTTAATGGATTTCTTTTCCATATACATATGCGTTTTTGAACACCAAAATTTTTGTTTTTGTGAGATTTACTTGCAGTTTTGATTTTCTGCTGTATTTTTCCAACCCGTCCAGAGCCCTTTGTAGGCCGGCATTTGTCTCTGAGATCAGAACCATGTCATCTGCGAACAGGAGCGCCGGTACCCTTGTCGTCCCCACCTTGGGGGTGCCTGCTTGTTCACTCTCTATATACGCCACTATATAATATATATAGATAGTGAAGAGCAGGGGTGACAGAACACATCCTTGCTTTACCTCCGCTTCCGATTTTCGTTTCTCTGTCACGGTATCCACTTGACACCGTACACAGAATTCTACCTTCGAGTATTGTAGCAAACATGCCAGTACAAATTGATGAGGAGTTGTTGGGAAAGTTATTAAGGAGTCCAAGATATTGGCAAGACTAAGAGAAGGAGATAATTAGGGACAAATAATCTTGCACTATCCCACTCCGAGCAGCTGAGAGCTAAAGAGGAGGAGAAAATACGGGAAATTTGGAAAGAACTAATTTGGTGATTTTAGTGTTTACAGGGAACCATGACAAGATTTTAACACATGATTATTTGCACGGGTTGCGAAATTATTAGAATGTTATGGAAATTTCGGAAATGCCTTCGTTGAGAAAATTCTTGTTGTTTCCCTCAGGCATTCCACAGTTGGTTGGATTCGATTATTTATATTATTATGTTATAACTTGAATATTTATATCAGTAGTTTCATCTCATGAAAGACGATGAATTATAAAATTATGAATGTCTTCCAATACTGAAATAGGCCACTCGAGACAACGCAACTTACGAATAAAAAAGAATTAATGCCTTTATTAAATAAAATCATATGGAATAAACTCGTAATCAAGAAAATTTAGACAGTAAACGTCCACTCTAAACAAGGGACAAACACAAAACATAATACATGCATATAATAATAATAATTATTATTATTATAACTGTTATTATATATGTATATATATGTTATATATGTAGTGTTTTCGGGCGTTGTGACTGCCCCCCAACAATATTTTGTTGCCCCGTTCCGCCCCCCGCCCCCGTCACATTTCCCTGGCGCCGTCACTGGTTGGAAGTAAATTTATTAGGACGAGTAAAGTAACATTAGCTGTTGACAGTGTTGCACCAAAGGACATGACATGTGCTACTGTTTGTATATATGATAGGAAATTTAAGCATAAATTTATAACTGTTGAGACTTGAGAGTTGTTTCCGACATTTGATCGTAGGAAGAGATTTTCTGAGACAGAGTGGGATTACTTTACACATACATGAGAAAGGGTGGTTGTATTTTGCACGTTTTTAAAAGTTCAGATAAAACGAAAATTTAGCCTTACTCTTATGAAAAGAAATAACGCAGTACAGGGAAAGAATAACTCTTCACATTTCTCGCACCTGGTGGGATGCAACACACATGCACAAGAGTATTGCAGGAAGTCTATGAACAAGGATGAAGAGTGGTATGTGAAATTTGACTTACCTGCGGGTGAATTAGTGGATTCTAATATTCTTAACGTTGATATTGTATTTTTTTTAAGTCCACTTGATTTACAAATAGGCTAAATTGCGAACCGACCTTCAGTTTAAAGTGCGATCCGATTCACTTTGTGCCTCCATTGGGTATCGAACGCGAGGACCCTTAATTACAAGACCTCGGCGTTATTACTACGCCATCGGGGAGGCATCCAATTTACACAAATAGGTTGATTCCAATAACACGTTATATGCATAATCTGATAATTATGCACTTTTGGTGCATCTAAACATATTTTTTTCAACTATAGCATGCCTAAAAAGTCATTGAAGTTTGGATTTTTATAACTTCAGGAGACACGGATCTGAAAATGTGCGATATAAAATAAATTTAGGTTTGCCTTCCATACGTGGTGGTTTTGTCACGTTTCTTCGCTTCGTGAAACAGACACTTTTGCAGGAACGGTTTCTTGCATCCGCCTGGGGTCTTGCTCTAGCTTAACAAAAAATATATTTGTTTAGCATAATCGAGGGTTACTTATTCCTGCCGAACAAGGATTCTATTGCGACCATACGGCTTTGCATATCAGTAAAGATTTATGTACAGAAATATTAATTAGGAACTTTTTTTTTCGTCAATTGGATTTAACATCCTTTTTTGTTATTCAGCAAATATTCAATTAATCACCTTTTTTGTCATTAATTTCCTTGCCAGGACAGCTGTTTTAATACAAATTTTGGCGTACTTAACTACACGTAAGCTAGATATTAGCTAATATTCGTGCTGTTATATTACTATTCTTGTACAGTCTTTGTAACAAGTAGTGTAATTGGTACTATTACTGGGACGAGAAAGTATGAGCCCCCCCTCAGGCAGATTTGGCTACACTTAAACCTAGCTCAAGATGTGCATATGAGCTTATTGCTCAAGTGTGGTACTCTGTCTAATCCAAGATTTTTGTAAAAATGCCCTCGGGAATTTCCTGTGAAAGTATGAGCCCCCTCAGATTGATTTGCCTACACTTACAAAAGCTACATCTGTGAGATTGTTGTCCATAAGCTTGTTAAAAATATGGCCCTCTTGATATTGTTTTTGCTACACTTAAAACTAAGCCAAAAATGCTCATAAGAGCTTATTGCTTTTAGTGTAATACCCTGTAAAATGTAATCTTATTAGCTACATCTATACCCATGCACACCCACACCCACCCACACCCACACATATTTACTTCCGGTTTAAGTTTAATTGGACACCAGGCCCAACTTGTGCAATATGCAGAAGTCTTCTAGAATTGCTCTGTGACTCTCTCATTTCTTACATCATAAACATATGATGTTTCACCTATAAGAATAACACTACATATAGTGTCATCAGGGAGTGTATCGTGGAATTCACAGATAATTTTAATGTTTGTCCTGTCATTAACCACAACTTGTTTCCTTTTTGAGGTGTTGATGACAAACATGGGTCTCTGTGCTTTGAATTCATCTGGTGTGTAATACATGTCAGTATTGCCAGTGGTGACCCTTTTGTATGCTGTAAATGCTTCATATAATTTAAGAAAATCATCCTTGGACATGTCTAAATTATAATTTTCTCTAGGAAACACCTCATTTCTGCCATTTTTAAGATATATGTTCTTGATGTTGCAGCTATCAAATTTACTTGAATTTTTTTCCTGATTATTGTGTCTTCCAGTCTGAAACAGTACCACCACAAAATCTGGCATGTCATATTGTATACTGGAGAATGAATTTGTAGCATCAAACTCATAATAGCTACCAGTGGCAGGCTTCTGCACACATTGATATGTATAAAATTGTAAAGGTACCTGTGGATTTTTTATTATATCTGCTTTGTATTTAAGAGCATAACTGGCTTCATATTCAACTACTGGAATTCTTAGCTCCATAGTCTGAATAAGGCATTTGCCCTCATCAGGTAGGGTATTAGGCAGGGCTTCCCCTGTAGAGTTTAATGTACTGTACCTCATCAAAGCATTATTATCATTGGCAGCTCTTCTAAATGTGATTCTTAAACCACCCTTCCACATAATATCTTTGTAATCTGAAAAGAATCCTGGCAACAAGCGCATGGGGAACAATACTGTGTGGCTCTTGGATAATATTTTATCACCAGCCTCAAATCCACCTATTTTGTAGTAAGAAGCCTCGGTCTTGGATAATTTTAGTGTGGCCAAAGCTGTAGAGGTAATGCCAGGGTAATCTACTCTGTTTATAACAACACCATGTTTTCTGATCTCAATTTCAGAGAACAGATGTGGCACAAAATTGTCTACCAATCTTATATTTGAATTTGCCGGATAATCTGTACCATCGAGCTTTACAACATCAAATTTGATGTATAGATCTGCTCTGTGGGGGTGTATAAAGCCATCCCCTACATCAAGATCAACCTCAATCTCTGTGTTGGGTTGATTTAAATTTGCAAATGTCCTCCTGTTTGGGGGGAATGATTGTAGCTCATAACTCTCAATTTTTTCCATTTTTTTTGTATGTATTTTTATTTAAATATTAATCTCTATGATAGCAGTTGTTGTGGCTCCAGCAAAATCAACTAATTCTTCTTTTTCATAAGTGACCATCAACTCAATATAATCTATTCTATTATGGCACACAGGAAAATATAATGTTGGGGATGGAGTGTAGATGATTGGCTCCATAAATTCAGAGTTAGGTTCGAATGTTGCAATGATGCCAGTTTGTTTGTGAGTGCCTATGCCATTTGATTTGGTGATCATACCCTCAGCCACATTACAGTGAATATTCAGAGTCTCTATGGCTAAGAATTTGGGTATATTAATAGCAGTGTGTTTGATGGCTGGTTCAAGTTTTGTGTTGTTCTCAAAGCCTAACAGCTCTCCTATAGTACCCAGATCCACTGTTTCTGTAGCAGATACAATCTCTACTCTGTGAGTGACAGAATTTTGAGTTAACACTATACCTCTGGGTAACTGAGCATTTAGAGTGGACAGATTATACTGCCCTGGAGTGATGACAATTTTTTGATCACCAACTGCAATTGTGTTGTTGTGGTGTGTAATATTAGGGATCAAGTACATGCCATGAAATGCTCTGAGAGCTATTGTTTTGGGATACACTATATCATCATGTAATCTAAGTTTCAATATTGAATTTTGGCTGGTGAGATGGAATACCCCCATGATGTTTCAGATACCACAGGGCTTTTTGAAAATTTTCAATTGATGGTTTATTTATTTGAGACATATATCTAAGAACAGATAAACACAGATGTCCACAATTAACATCTTTGAAATTTTGAGCACGGGCATTATTGTAATAAAGATTAGCTGATTTTAAATATTTTACTAAATTTTCAGGTGGAACACCTCCAAATGAATCAAACACAAATGCCTCATCTTTTAAATATTTAAGATAACAGATCCAGTGAGTGCCCTGATTTTTGTACTTATCCAAATTAACTATGCCACACTCTTTGTTGAGTGGTTGTTCTGGTAAAGAAACAGACATGTACACACCTCTAAAATTTTTGATGCCCAGTGGCTTGATTAAAGCTTCAATATCTTGGTTTGCAAGCGGCTCTTGTTTTTTTTAAACTTATTCATGGCTCTCTTAAGACCTTTGCCTTGTTTCTCCATGGCCAGGTTATGGCGCTTCAATTCATCTAATTCTGCCTTATTCTTTTTGGCATCTATTACTGTTTTTGCTATAGCAGCTGATCCCCCAGCCAAGCTCCCAACAGCCCCAAGTGCTGCTAAGATGGCCGGGATAGTAAATATGAAGCCACCCACATGTGATTTTTTTCTAGATTGCTGTAATTTTTTTAATTGGGGGGTGCTAAGTAATAATTTCATACCATGGCCCTTGGCAAGACAAGAATTTTTTTTCTTCCGCTGCTTTTTGGTTAAAAGACTATCAATAGTTTTAAGAGATTTAAGACCTGCATAAGGTATCTGATACATAACACCCTTGGCCTTCATCCTAGGATTATTATATACATATTCACAACCCCCACCCCAGTTTTTGTTTGGTGTTCATAGCTATGGTGGTCCCCAATTCTGCTATTCTTTCACTTAAAGAAGCATCTTTGCTTACAAATCTACCAAATGCAGCGTCTTCTAATTTCTTGTCTGCAACATGTCTCTTGTCAAGATCAGAATGTGTGTTGTATGCTATGTCATGGTCTCTACAAGCAGCATCTAGGGGATTAACACCAGGATTACCTCTGTTTAATCTATGGTCCAATTTTGTACCGGGACCACAATACTGATAGCCCGGTATGTGTACTTCAAATGGCAGCTTGTTTATGATGTCATTAACCAGCCCCCGACCCTCAGAGATATTCCAAAATTTAGGTGGTAGAGTATTAATAATTTTTATAAGATATCCAATCCCCTTAGTGTCATTCACTATAAAATTAGACAATTTGGTGCTTATCATGTCCATAATTCCAACCTTTTCATTGTAAAAATTGTGGTTGCCAGCATTTTCTTCCCCAGCTATCACCAGCAACCTATCTACAAGTTTCCTGACATCATCAACCCACACAAATTCTTTAGGCAGGGTGTTGTATTGTTTGATCCCACTACCTGTCTTGATCTGTGACCATATGGGCTTGATTAAGTTGTTGTATTTTGCTCCACTGCTAGACTTGACTCTTTTTTGTGTGGGATCATTGTTCTGGTATAGAGCATCTGATTTTATTAATATTTCTTTGTAATGCTCATAATCTTGATCTGTATAGTTGCCAGGTCTCTTCCTAGTCATCAGTTCCCACAATCCAGGTGTGCCAGGATACTTAACAAAAGCACCTCTTTCTCCAAGATGAGATTCTGAATATATTATTAGATCATCTCCCATAAATGTTACTCTGAAATTGCCAATTCTATGTATGATGCTACCATCACGCTCTGTGTCAGCATATAAGCCAAAGACCTCATCTTTGTTGTCTTTAGGTGTGCTTAAATATTTTTGAGCAAGAGGACCCAATTCAATAGGATCCTGAGTAGCTTCAATTCTTCGACGAGCAACAGGACTAGGTGTATGAATAATAGAAAGTGGGGTGATTGGATAATCTAATATGTTCCTAGCAGCTACAGGTACAAGCTCTGTGATCAAATTTTGATTTTGCTCTGTAACAGTTTTGTTATTTTTACCTAATTCACTAATAGCATCAATAATAGGCTGTTCTGTTTGCTTGTGTTGTCCATAGATTCCTCGGTTCTCTGATTTCCATCCTTTAAATCTTTTTACAAGATAATCTCTTAATTTAAGATCATCAATGATTGGCCTTTTCATGGTTATTTATATATGTTTCAATGTCTAGAAAATTGTTGATTTTATTTCTGTATTTGCCACTATTGGGTTTCCTTGTCATATCAATTGTGACAAACCCATAACTGTCCTGGTTCCAGCACCTACTGCAAAACTTGGAAAAATCATTGTAGCTCAAGTCCCCACCTACATATTCATCATGTATGTGTTTGAGGTTGGTATGATCTTGATGAAACACACATATAAAATTGCTGTTGTCTCGGATCAGCTGTTTGGGTATTTTTAAGAAAGTCTGTGCCAGGTAGAAGCAATCAATATTTTTGTGTCGGCCCTGTGTAAAGAAATTTCTAACGTTGTTTTGATTATCCAGTATAATGTCATCAAACACAACAACAGAATTATCGAGACAGTCATGGAGTGGCTTAACATCTGGTTCAAAAGTGGCTATATCCAGTCCATCATATAGCTTCATCAGCTGCTGATATTTTAATTGTTCCAAGCTCTTAGAGAAAACATACAAGTGCCTGTTTTTCCAGTCTAACCAGTTGGGTGCCAATAAAAAAATATCAATCATAAGTGTAGTTTTACCACAAGCCGATGGCCCAACAATAAGACATCTAATATTATCAGGCAGCAGCTTTCCATTTCTCTTAATCTGCTGTTCAGGATCTCGCAGTCTTTTTATAACATCCCAGGTGTTCATAGTATCACTTTGTCTGCCTCGATCCAGCTGTGTTCTGGAAGTCCTAGCCATTTCACCAGTATTTTGTTGCCTTTTCTGCGGATGATTTTTTCTATGAGATATGTGTCAGGCTGTTTAGTTTTGCTGAGTTCTTCTTCATAAAACCTGCCTTTGAGAATTTCTCCTCGGTGATCTTTTATTATATATGTGTATCGGGTCCCAGGTTTAACTTGAACCACTGTAAATAATTCAGTGCTCCAGTTTCTTGTAAAGCCTCTTTTGAATAAGTGCTTATATTTGCTGATTCTTACTTGATCACCCACCTTGTATTTGGCTTTTCTTGTTGTTGGCTGGTATCTAGGATAATAAACAGTGCTGATCAATTTTTGCTCATCAGATGAAGTTACCTCAGAGGGTTTCATGTTGATTGTAGAATGGACCGAGTTGTTATATCTATCTAAAAGTTCTGGTAGGATTGTAAGCCATTTATAATTAGCTTGAAGGGTGAATTGTTTATACATATGATTTTTTAGGGTTTTGTTAAATCTTTCAACAATAGAGGCCTTGAGATCACTGTAACTCGAGTAATGTTGTATTGACTGGCTTTTAATAAATTGTTGGAACACAGAATTATAGAATTCTTTGCCATTATCTGTTTGCAAATAGCGCGGTGATCTTCCACTCTGATTGATGATTGTCCTGAAGGCTTCTGTAACACATGCTCCAGTCTTGGATTTGAGTGGCACAGCCCAGGCAAATTTTGAAAATGTATCTATGACAGTGAGTAGATACTTGTAGCCCTTGTTGATTTTGTCTAAGTTTTTCAGCTGTCCACTTGCCATCTCAACCAAGTCACACTGCCATAAATCATCTATGCCCTTTGTAACCACTGGCAGTCTCTTATAATTATGTCTGGCTTGTCTGTGTAATTCATCAACAATAATTTGTCTAGACATAGTATGTAAACAAGAATATTGCAACTATAGGGTGTTCAGCAGCTGATACTACAGGATTTTCTAAATATAATTTGTCTCCTATTTGTATATGAAATTCCAGAGAGCCATCATCTTCAGCATAAGATGTCTCTAATGTATTGGGATCTGTAAAATCCTCTAACTCTACACTGGTGATTTTTGGTTTGTTGTCAGCATTTGTTATTGATAAGGTGGGTAGTGGTGTGCCTGTGGTTGTAGCCAATATTTGATCTTGATTGGTCTAAGTGTGCCCCCAACAAAAAACTGGTAATAAAATTGTGCAGGGGACAGCATATATATTTTGCCACCTGGTGTAAATGGTGAATCATATTCTTTGTTGGGGATACTGTACAATTCAAGAATTACTGTATGTTTAGGATTCTCGATTAGGCCAGTTATTTCTCTTTCTGCTGTAAGCAATCTACTTGTTACAGATTCAAGGTGCTCATTGATAGTCCTAACAACATCATCATGGCCTGGCTTGATCTTTACGTCCACAACAAGTTTCTTGTATTGTTGCACAATTTCTTGAAGCTGTGTGGCAAAAACAGACAGAGCATTTGCTTGGTTGGATTCCATGCTTCCTAGCTGTTGCTTGATATTAGCTACAATTTGCTGTAAATTTTCAACAACTGCCAATTTTGAATTTTGAGCAGTAAGATCATGGACTTGTCTTCTGATATCCTCAAACAGGGCATGCAGTTCATTAATATGTTGATTAGTTGGTAGAGTGGCCACTGTCTGAGTAAGTTGTTTGATCTCTGTCTGGATATTCTTGATATCTTCTGATTTCAATATGCGATTCACTGCTCTCTTTATATTTTTAAGTTCCTGTGATGTAGGCAGATTTGATACAGTATTCTGCAAAGATTCAAGTGCCAATTTCACATTATTTAATTCAGAAGCATCAGCCACACTTCGCATAGCATCTTGGAGTAGGGTTATGTCTGCCTGAGTGGGTGTTGATTGTTGTAAAATTTCAAGTTTTGTTTGGATATCATCGATCAAGTGATGAAAATGAGATAGCTCAGATTCAGTGTTGAGGTTTTCAAGTTTTGTGATCTGTTGCTGGACACTGACAAGGGTGTCTACAATGCCAGGCAAGCGGGATTCTAGAGATTCTTGTACATTTGTCAAATCACTTTGCACTGCTGCTATTGTACCCTCAAGATGGGTTATGGTACTTTGAAGTTTTCCAAAATCTTCATATGTTTCAAGTTGCAGCTTAATGTTGGCAACACTCCGAGTTATTGCACTCAAAGCATCAGAAGATGGCAAGTTGTTCATAAAATTTTCAAGTGTCTCAATTTTTTCTTTAACCTCGGCTATGGCATTGTTCAAGGGGTCCAGATTAGGTATCTGTAGTGATTGAATCTGTTCTTTTAGAGTGGAAATCACTAGATCAAAATCTTCTTGTGATTTTATGCTTTTGACAATTGTTTGGAGCTGTGTCTGGACATTATTAATCTGCTCTTCCAATTGTTATTTCAATTGCTCAGAGTTGGTGGCCTGGGTCTTAAATTTGGCTTGAAGAGCTGCTACAGCCTCCTCTAAACTTTGAAAATTATCCAATGTAGCAAAATCAGTATATTTTTGAAGCAGCAATTTGAGTTCTGAGTCAATTTTAAGAAGGGGGTCCATGCATTGTGATTGTAAATTTGTAATTTCTAGTTGAAGACTGGCATTGAGTGTGGTTTGTAAAGCTTGTAAATCACTTCTTAATTTTTTGACTCTGACATCAAGCATCAGAATCTCATCAGTGTGATCTTCATGCCTTGTATGGCCAAATATATCATTAGGCATTTTGTTTTAGTGGTTATTTATTATTGAATATCTAATTCTTAATTCTATAAAAAAAGGTATAAGCTTGTCATAGGATCCAGGGACCTCAATATATAAGCAGTCACCAGCAGAAACAGTATATACAGTGCCAGAAATCATGTTTGAGTGCTTAATTCTATAAATATTTCTCCCTATTGAAATCTTGACATTACCCTCGGGGGTTGTAATAAATTGTAATTGACCACCTACAGGTAATTGGTAATGATTTAAATTATTGTTAAATATGTACAATGTTTTACCTGTTTTATCATCAACATCTGTAAGTATGCTGTTCAGATGAATAATTAACAAAGCACTTAGTTTAGATATTATATCAGGAGAGTGTGCTGGTGTTGGCAAGTCCATAATAGCCTGTTTTTTGAACCCAAATAAGTTCATAGGCATGTTTATTTATTTCAAATCATGCTCTGTAATTGGGCATTGATTGCCATTTTTCAAATCACAATGACCCCATGGTAGAGTATGTATGCCACATGATAAAATGCATCTCTTATCATCATGTGGGTCCAGAGCCACTTTTCTTACAACATTTGTAGTCAACAAGTGATCCTCACTCTGAATTCTGCATTCTGATGTTCTGATTGTACTACATGATTTGAGACAATTTTTGTAATCTTCAAATTCAAGCTCTTTGTCAACAGTTACTCTGCCAATGCCCTTGGCCTTTTTGGCAACAGCACCACTACATGTTTCAAAGCTGTACATCTTGGCCCTTAACCCAGCAAATCCTACAATAACATCGCCAAGTGTCTCATCTTTTAACTTGCCAGGCACCTTTTTGTTGTGGTGTTGAATCTTTGTATGTTCACTGGTATCAAAATATTCAAGCAATGCAGGCTGTGACATATCTTGATAAACATCTTCTGTCTGAATATCAAGAATAAAACTATCTGTGTCCATGTACATCAGTTTTACACGATCACCATAAAAAGGCTTCAGCACATCATAATAGAGCTCCAGCATGTGTAATTTGGCCAATTCTAATATCACAGCCCCTACATAAATAGGCTTATCAAACTTAATCTTTGTTTTTTTCATCTTGAAATGTGCCATATTGTCATCATAAATTCTTCTGTAGTTGAAATTAGGCTTTGCAATCAATTTTTTGCTTAAGCTGGGGTCAGTAATTAATTTAACATCAGTATGTTTTCTGACATTTTCTATGGTTTTGCCATACACTGAATTTACCATCAATTTAAACAAAGTCTTATCAAATTGGCTCATTGCAGATGTTCGAAGCTCTGTGTTTGTATCAATATATGGCTTCAACCATCTTGAGTGCCTGAACCTCAAAACTTTGCCACTTTGGTCACTTGAACACCATGATTCATCAGGAACTGGAGGTTTTTGTAATATATGACATAATCCTGTTTTGGCTCTAGAGTCATCATCAATTTCTTTTGTTTAGAGCCAGGTGAACACTCAACCTCAGGAATTGGGGGCAGATCAGAAAATTTGTTGTGTAAATCATCAGGAATTGTCATATCAACCTCTAAGAACAGGCCATAGTTACTGTCATCAAAATCCTTAAGATCTTCAATATTGAAATCTTCAACCCACTCAAGCCCTGCATATGGCAGTTTATCCATCATAGCATAACCATAGAGGCTATTGGCATCTACATACAGTATATAATTTAATGGCAGTGCTGGATCATAATCAGGAATATATTTGTTATTTGCTCTGGCATATCTCTGAGAACATTGCACCATGCCTCCTCTTATACATTGTTCCATAAACAGATACATATCTTGATCTTGGATCAGATCCAACTGCATTTTAGTGTTTAAAAGCATTGCAGACCATGCTAGGCCTGGTGCACTGTAAAAATACATTGGATCCAGCTTATAATTTTGCATGGAAGATTTTCTAAATGCCTGAAGTATATCAGCTAAGAGAGTGACATCAAGTTTTAAATATGCTTTATGATAATCACCAAATGTCTTGCATTTTAAATTGTTCCACATCAACTGAGCATGGTGATAATCATCATCAGTGATTCCAGATGCCCTGAGTTTGGTGTAAAATGCTTGTTGTGGTGGCAGAGAACACTCATCAAATTTAGAAAAACCTGTAACATAATCATATGGGTATACACCCTTCCGCCTAATTAATTTCAGGTCCTGATTTGGAAACAAAGCACATGTGATTTTGAATTGATCATCAGATAATTGACTGGCCAGTGTAGCCAGGCTAGCCGATAAAATTCTGTATGAATCAAGAAATCTTAAGTGAATAGGAACACCATTATTTTCAGCTAAAATATTTAAATTCTGCTTGTCAAACCCCTCGTACCTGATCAAATGATGAAAATCATAATTGGATGCACCATGACAAAATATAGGGACAAATTTTCGTCTCTGGATCTTAATATTACAGCTATTACACAGGGCCATTAAGAATTTACTATCTGTATGAGAATGGTGATGTACCTTGATATTTGTATCTGAAAATTCAGAATCACATACCGGGCATTTTTCTGCATTGTTGAAATCTTCAATCTGATCCTCTGTTAAAGGCAGCATAGGTTTTGATTTTAATAAGATATTAGATGCTATGTTATGGCACTCATTTTCTATTCTATGTGCAAATTCTTTGATGGCATCTGCTCCCATGTATAAATATTCTTTACTAACAACACCATCCTGTACAACAACATAATAAAAACTAGAAGGTTCATGTAACTGGTATGATGTAATTGAAGATTCATCAGGATCTGGGCTGCAGAATGCAAGGGGTTTGAGGTTTGATTCAAAATCACAGACTATATATGCTGGGTGTTCCAACAAGGCTTCAAATTTTTTGAATTTGGCATTTTCATTTGGATTAGGATCACCATATGAACAGGTTTATGGTTGCCACAGTATTTTAAATGTTCAATTAACTTGTTTTTAGCAATTTCTGCATTTTTTTCCCGAACCCCATTTATTATTTTTCTACCATCAAATACAGTTAAACATCTTCTACACAACTTGAATATTGTCTTAGATTTGTCTAGTTGTTTTCTGACTAAAGCTTCAAGACTGTGTATCAGAGTGTAATGGTTTGTGTCATCCCCTTCAATTAAGAGCAGATCAATCGGAACAGCAGAATCATCATCAAGTGTACTGATTCTGAGAGGATCTATCAAGCAATTGCCACGGCCAGTAGAACAAATAAATACATTAATAGATAATTGTTTACCATTGATATCCCTGGCCTTTTTTTTTCAAATTTATCAATATTCTGAACAGACATTGGATATTCTAAGCCCTCCATTGCTTCATCAAAATCATTTTCATATTGTTTATAATAACTTATTCTCTCAGTATGATCTAAAACTGGAAACAAAGCAGCTAAAATACACCACAGAAAGCATTTCTCATCATTATTTTTTATGTTAACCACGGCTTTTTTGTTTTTAATATTATCAGGTAAAGACACATATGTAGATCCTTGTAATGGGCTGAATTCAGAAATATTATGTGGAGTTCCGCATAGGCTCCATCCTGATTCTTTTGCAGCAAATTCAGAATGTTTAATATTCAATTGCTCTATCAAACTGCTTATTATTTTGTCTGAATTTGTATTTGAATATATAGCTACAGTTTCTGTTATGTGGGGCTGTGTAAATTTTGTGCCATTTGGCTTCTTATATTGTGTAAACAATTTGAGGGACAGCTTATAAGAGCCATTTTGTGCATTTAGAATTGCCTGCACATCAGGATTTATACTGTTCAAAAATTTCTAAATATCACATTTTTGCTCTGATACAAACCGGTAATCCCTAAGTTGGCCAGCAAAACTGCTATGGATGGGTTCATAGCGTGGCTGCTTTGCTGCTCTAGCATTAACAGGTGCTTCATGCTTCCTTTTCAGACCAGATGAAGATGGTTGTGGGGGCAATGTTGATGACTGCGCAGAACAAGTATCTATATGTTTATATGTGAAATATTCCATGCTATACTTTCTATGGCATTTAGGGCATATTTTAGTGGGAGTTCTGCATTTGTCTGGATTACAATTCTTTTGATGCTTAGCCCAATTGGGGCTGGATATATTCTTATTGCATTGATTACAATGTTTTTGATTTGGCATTTTTGTTGGTTTATTATATAAAATTTCTTGGGATTCAAATCAAAATTTTATGCTTAATAAAAAATATCAGTTGGGTTCAGCAGTGTGCTTTGTATACTTAGTGTCTCTGTGTGTGTATGTGTGTTAATATTTTTGGCTTTGGTATTTATATAAAATTTCTTGGGGTTCAAATCAAAACTCTATACTTAATAAACCTATGACAGGTTGTATAAAGCTGATAGCCTACATGCACAAAGGTAGAATAAGTACAGAAGCACTGCCCTAGCACAAATGCATGTCTACACAGGCATGTCCTAGAAAAACAATAACCTAATACCATGTGTCATGTATAACAAATTGGGGCAGATATAAAACCTTTGTTCAATATATTACAAATATGTTTGATATGAATAATAAAAAATTCTGTACATTAAATCAAATAGATTTGTAATTCAATTTATACAAATCTGCTATATTTTTGTGTTTTTTAAAAAATATGGGGAGCACTGCAATAACATACCCTTACTCTTCAACAACTCTCACAATACTGGCTGATATGCAATGCAAAATCTCTTTATATAGCCTAAGCACGGACCGCATTGAAAACATCTGAAACAATAAGCCAATCAGAATATAACACATCATCACATTATGTCATAACCAACCAATCAGAAAACAACACATGCCTAATAATTTATTGCATAATATTGGGTAATAATTTGTTGCAAAACATGATGCAATAGAAATAAACCAGAAATAGGCCACAAGTGAACCGGAAGTGAACCGGAAGTGGACCGGAAGTGAACCGGAAGTGGACCGGAAGTAAATATGTGTGGGTGTGGGTGGGTGTGGGTGGCTCTTTGGCCTAATTTTAAGTGTAGCAAAAAAATATCAAGAGGGGCATATTTTTAACAAGCTTATGGACAACAATCTCACAGATGTAGCTTTTGTAAGTGTAGGCAAATCAATCTGAGGGGGCTCATACTTTCACGGGAAATTCCCGAGGGCATTTTTACAAAAATCTTGGATTAGACAGAGTACCACACTTGAGCAATAAGCTCATATGCACATCTTGAGCTAGGTTTAAGTGTAGCCAAATCTGCCTGAGGGGGGCTCATACTTTCTCGTCCCAGTAATAGTACCAATTACACTACTGTAACATTTCGTGTAATAATAATAATAATTTAGAATTTAAAGGGAAAAGATAAATTTTCATAGTGCACGAAAGTTCGACATTCAGATAGAAAGATGGTCTAGGGGAAAACATTTCAAAAGGATAGACAGTTGTATGGAAGCGAGAAAAAACACAAGGTAGATTTCATAAGATACCTAGCAATCAGTAACCAAGAAACTGCATTTTTAATATTAATGTCCTCATGATTAACGAACCTTATTTATTCTCACCACGCAATGGGTAAAATATTTGGAGCTTTATCCCACTTTCCGAAAAAATATTGTGTTTCTGCTACTTTTGACTTTTGTTGGCATGATATCCCGGATCACTTTTACGAGACGAGACGAGACAAAACGAGACGGGACAGGACGAGACGAGACGGGACAGAACCCTTCGAGACGGGTCACGAGACGGGACAAACGAATATTTTCGAGACGAGACACGAGACGAGACAGCAATTTTACGAGACGGGACGAGACAGACCAAAGTCTCGTCTCGTCTCGTCTCGTCTCGTGGGCAACACTAGTGGCAGGTGTATAGAGGGTCCCAAAGGAAGAAATACGTGTTTTTTTTGTTTCGGTTAAGAAACTGTTTTAGGGGACAAAAACCTCCCTCAAATGTCAAAATGAAGTGGGGATCTGACCCCTGTGTCCAAATCCAATTTCCATGAAACTTGGCAGGTGTATAGAGGGTCCCAGAGGAAGAAATACGCGTTTTCTTGTTTCGGCTAAAAAACTATTTTGGGGGGCAAAACCCCCCCTCAAATGACAAGATGAGCACAAATTGAAGTGGGGGTCTGATCTCTTGTGTCCCCCTCCGATTTTAATGAAACGTGGCAGGTGTATAGAGGGGGGCCAAAGGAAAAAATACCTGTTTTTTTGTTTCGGCTAAAAAATTGTTTAGGGGTTAAAAACCGCCCTCAAATGTCAAGATGAGGACAGATTGAAGTGGGGATCTGACTCCGAAACCACGTAAATCTGGCATAGGAACAACACGCTCATATAATTATAATTGGAACACACACAGCACAGAACTGTATGATTGTCGGTACCAAACGCAGTGCAATTGTAGAGAGGTGCCGAATTCATAGACACCGTTGTTCCCGGATAACCATGGGCATAACAATACACGGATTAAGGCAGGGTAACGGAGCATCAAAATAGCCGCACACGGGAACCATAATCCTATCAAGCATCACCTAGATATCTATCATATAGGTGATATCCATAGCCAAGGATACACAAGGGTCAGATCCCCACTTCAATTTGTCCTCATCTTGACATTTGAGGAGGGTTTTGCCAACTAAAAACAGTTTTTTTTTAGCGGAAACAAAAAACACGTATTTCTTCCTTTGGGCCCCTCTATACATCTGCCACGTTTCATGGAAATCGGAGGGGGACACAGGGGTCGGTTGCCCACTTCAATTTGTCCTCATCTTGACATTTGAGGTGGGTTTTGCCCCCTAAAACAGTTTTTTTAGCCGAAACAAAAAAACACGTATTTCTTCCTTTGGGCTCCTCTATACACCTTCCAATGGAAATCGGAGGGGGACACCTAGATAACCTCCCTTGTCAGTATTTCAGATCTTTACCACCATGTACAATATATATACAGGGTGACTGGTAATTAGATGTATTCCCTGAAAGGGGTTAAAGTAGAGACAATTTGCAATAAATTTGACCATATGATACCACGTCCGAAAATTAGTAGTTTTCGAGATAATGGAATTTCTTTTGTTTCTTTAAAAAATGACAATTTTCCACATAAAAAGATGAATTGAGAAGAAACTGCTCATTGTATCGCACATATTTCAGCATTTTCTTATTGCTAACAAATAAGTGGTTCGTTGAAAAAAAAAGTTTTTCCCAAATAACAATCACATGTAAGTACCGGGTGGGTCTAAACTTACAAGTGATGATAAAAAAATGCACTCTTAGTTGACTTGGCAACGTATTAATAACAAAAATGGTATGACACGAAGCTTACAAATTACTTAAATTACTTCCTTGTGTCATCAGCTATCCAACAAGGTACAAATGTTGCTAACATTAACATTTGTGTACAAGAAATAATACTTCATTCATCTTCATGTGAATGGAATCAATGAACAAAATAATTAAAGAACATTACACGTCTTGCTCGAAGTGGGCACCTCCGTTACGAATGCAGGCACGCAGGTTTTTACGGACATTTGGTCTCGTAACTCGTGATGTGATGGTGTCCTTGATGTGTTGACCAGCTGTTAAGATCCTCTCCCTGAGCTTTTCTTGCGAGTTTACCGGTGTCTTGTAAACTAAGTCTTTCATGTGGCTCCAAATGTAAAAGTCGCAAAGCGACAAATCGATCGGGGGATCAAACTGGGCAGCCAAATTGCTGGTAAATCATGTCACGTCTTGTAGCTAGAGGCACATCCTCCAACAACATTGCCATCCCGTTGCTCAAAAAATGTTCATAAGTGATGCCATTTAAGATTTGGGGCATGAAAAATGGCTCGATCTAATGATTGTTGATGACGCCCATCCAAACTTCTGCCTGGGCGCGCGACAGTGGCTGGATGAAAATTACCCAAAGACATGGATTGGCCGAGGCGGCCCGATTCCCTGGCCGGCTCGATCCCCCGATTTGTCGCTTTGCAACTTCTACATTTGGAGCCACATGAAAGACTTAGTTTACAAGACACCGGTAAACTCGCAAGAAGAGCTCAGGGAGAGGATCTTAACAGCTGGTCAACACATCAAGGACACCATCACATCACGAGTTACGAGACCAAATGTCCGTAAAAACCTGCGTGCCTGCATTCGTAACGGAGGTGCCCACTTCGAGCAAGACGTGTAATGTTCTTTAATTATTTTGTTCATTGATTCCATTCACATGAAGATGAATGAAGTATTATTTCTTGTACACAAATGTTAATGTTAGCAACATTTGTACCTTGTTGGATAGCAGATGTCACAAGGAAGTAATTTAAGTAATTTGTACGCTTCGTGTCATACCATTTTTGTTATTAATACGTTGCCAAGTAAACTAAGAGTGCATTTTTTTATCATCACTTGTAAGTTTAGACCCACCCGGTACTTACATGTGATTGTTATTTGGGAAAAACTTTTTTTTTCAACGAACCACTTATTTGTTAGCAATAAGAAAATGCTGAAATATGTGCGATACAATGAGCAGTTTCTTCTCAATTCATCTTTTTATGTGGAAAATTGTCATTTTTTAAAGAAACAAAAGAAATTCCATTATCTCGAAAACTACTAATTTTCGGACAAATTTATTGCAAATTGTCTCTACTTTAACCCCTTTCAGGGAATACATCTAATTACCAGTCACCCTGTATATATATATATATATATATATATATATATATATATATATATATATATATATATATATATATATATATATATATATAGGAGATACTAATATATTATAAATTACATAAAATATGGAAATAAAATAAACAGTATAAATCATAAGTTATTTACCTTGAAGAAATACATTAATTATGTGTGTAATGAAGGACCTGTAAATAACTGACACTCTAGAAAGTACGTACATATATGTAATTGAGTATAAACTACGAAACAAATATATATTTACAAATATTGCGTTTATGTTTACATTGTTGACATTTATTCTTCCATTCCTTGAATAACTTTTTTGAATGTCCTAATAGGCATGTGAAAGAACGTGTGAGCTTGTTAATTGAAAGGCAAGAACATTAACTGGTTAATAGATGGGACAAAGGAAAAGCGTAGATCAAATATTTCCGAAGTATGCGACAGTTTCTCCTGAGAAAATGAAATGTCAAGCTCATCTCATGATTGTCAATATAAATAACGTAGGAAAAAAAAGACGGGGTAGCTAAGTCGTTATGAAGTCCGACTACCATGCGAGAGACTCGGGTATCTGGAGGAAGCTCTGGGGGGTAAAGGCGGCCATAAGCGTGGTGCTGATCTCATCACACTCACCTTTGGTCGTGATCAAGAAAGTGTGGGGCTCTAACTCCCCCCGCCCTATGCGCCTTCATGGCGTGGTGCAAAGAACAGGGGAGCACTTTACTTCTTTCTTTTTTACTTCTACTTCCCGAAAAATCTAGTAATGATATCACATTATGATCAGTGGGTCGTAGGTTCGTGTCCTTGTTGAGGTACAGATACATTGTACAGTGGTTTCAGTTAGTTTATCCGACCACAAACTGTGTTTAAAACAAACCATTGAAATTATTTTGATGTGAATATATATTGTTAAAAAAAATTTATCTAAAACCAGTGGCGGCGATTAGGGGAAGGGGGCAGTTTCTCCCCACTTTTTGCCACTTCTGCCCCCGCACTATGCTAATCTTACCTACCAAAAAAAAAGTAAACCGTCCTTGCCCCCCCCCCCCCCCCCCAGTTTTGTAACCCAATCTCCGGCACTGCTCCGCAGACCTTACACCCCTAGACTCTTGCATTTGGAGCTATGTGAAATGACAAAGTCTATGTGCCACCAGAGGCGCAACCACGAATTTATGTTTGGAGGGGGGCAAGTACCAGGATAAAAGTACCAATAATAAATAATAATAGTTTATTTATTTAAAATACTGGCATATAATAATAATAATATTAATAATAATAACAATGCTAATATTATTGTTATTAATTTGCTTTATTTTACTTCGCTTTTGTGCCACTTTTAGCTACTTTGCGAAGATGGGGATGAGTGATGATATGGTGAAATTGATGAATGGACACTCACAAACATTCATGCCCAAGCCGGGATTCCAAACCGGAACCAACATTATTATTATTATTATTAGCAGTAATATGAAACACGTTATTACCCTCGAAAATTATGCAAAAAGAGGTAGAAGTTGATGCTAAAGCATTTGTGTTCGAACAAACGATTTGAATTATTTTTCAACACGTTCAATTTCACATTAATAATGGAAAACAAGAACACAAACTATTTTTGAAAGACAGAAAATGCTTGATAAATGCATTCCAAATATAATTCTTTTTTACATTAACATGTATAACTTTCATGCAGGATATATGTTTCACATATGCAACATCGAGTGACGTGGACACTAAAATGTGTGCGTATTCAAAATTTCTGTAATACATATACAATTTATATTATTTAAATACATTACACAACCAATTCATCAATCTCACAATAAATCAACAGCAAAAATTACATAAAGTGTCTCTGAAATGTGCACGCTCCCTTTCCTCAAGACAATTATTCATGCATTTAAAACAAAGTCAATTAAGACAAGTCTTATTTCTCTTCTTGGTAATTTACAATGCATTACAGAGAACTAGGGATGTGCCGAAGCCGATTACAGATGTATGAATATCGGCCGAAATTGACACATCGGCATCGGTATCGACATCGGCAAAAATCCGATATTTATACCGGTACAGATTATACTAGAGTTTTTACCTTCTAATAAGTTTTATATTCTAGTTTTGTAAGATTTATTGAGAATTTGGTTATGATTCGTCATTATTGTAGAGTTTTTGTAATAAAATTATTGCAAACTCTCATTCAGAGGATCAACCTAACTATAAATCGGAAATGAAACAGTACATTGCTGAACCAGGATCTGCTGTTGTATTGGAAATTCAAAAGTGAGTATTCAAACCTGAAGCAAGTGCTGAGAAAATACTTGAGCATACCTGCTGCATCAGTATTCAGTGATTGAGTGTTCAGTGTTGCTGAACAGATTTGCGATAAGAGAAGAAGTAGGTTACTTCCTGAAGTGCTTCCAACTCTCGTATTTCTGAAGTTGAATCTGGCAGAACAGGAATTCATTTTGCATTTCAAAGAACTGCTTGTGTACTAATGTTAAATCTCTAGGTTCACATAACCTTTTGTAGATGCAAATGTACATTCGCATCTCTTGAGAATATATATGTATATACATATGATATGCAATAGAAATGTACATAGCAAATTTATTTTCGTCATGCTGAAAATAACATCCCATTTCTGTTTAATAATCTTATGTATCGGAATCGGTTAAATATCGGCATCGGTATCGGTTCCAAAAATTATCGGTGAGTACATCGGCATCGGTAAATTTTCAGCTTCGTCACATCCCTACAGAGAACAATTACAGATTACGAGCGAAGCGAGCAAGAAAATTTTTGGATCCAATGTCTTTCCAGGCTGGAATCAATATTGATTTAGTAGGGCACAAATAATTTCACGGGACGCCAACGCATTCTCTCTTTTACAACTTTTGTGCCTCCTCGATGGTGTAGTGGTAACATCGTCGCCTTGTGATCAAGGGGTCCCAGGTTCGATACCCGGTGGAGGCACACGGCACAGTGGTTCGGATCCCACTTCGAACTGTAGGTCCAGTCCTGATTAGCCTTTCTGTGCGTAAAATGGACTTAAAACCACAAATCAATCAATCAATTTTACAACTTATTTTCATTTAGATCGTTCGGCGCCCAGGGCCGACTCCCGCCGCCCCCTCACTACGGTTCTGAACTTGATAAGACCAAGCAAATAAGGCATTGCGAGCGAAACGAGCAAGAAAATTTTACGAATAGTGTTTTTATTTGCATGAAATATGAAGTTGTGGGCTGTAATTGCCCCCTGCAGGTACACTTGGCCGTCAATGTTTGCCCCTTTGTCCCCCCTAGAACTCATTTCCGTCCAAGGTTGGGGCGGGGATTCCCCCCTGCCCCCCAGTGGTTACGCCACTGTGTGTCACAGCATGTGCAACAGCCGAAGGAGAGAATAAGATAAGCCCTTGTTTTGGTAAACGAGATCTTGGGAAAAGTGTGGCAGGAACTCGAATTTCCATGTGATGTGTGTCACATAACTGGTGGAAGCCACATTCAACATTTGTCGCCCTTCATAGAAACTTGAAGTGTTACTAATTGATACATAATAAATATCATTGTTGTATTCCATGCAGCTTAGTCAAAATAAATCCTTAAAGTCTGTCTATTCGCGATTAAAATTACCTACCAACTGAGCGCTAGTGTCGCCTCCAATATGGCCGCTCTATGTAGGATAAATAAATCTCTGTTTACATTCAACAGCAGTACGAAATATCAGCGTGTTGTCATGGCTGGTATGGTAGAAACGTTGAAATTATGCGATATTTTTAAATATTGCGAATACGATGAAAATTCCAGGAACTATCACGAAGTTGAAGCTTTGCTGAAAACGCAGACGTAACTAATGCATGAAATGCACCTCAGGTTGTGACGGGTTCTTGGAAATGATTTAAAAACAAAACAATAGACCTGTACTTGAACAGCTGACCGAGGAGAAAATTGACAACATATCGTTGCAGTTCTTCCTCTAAAGAAAGGAAGGCTGGTTTAATAATAACACAATAGAATTCACAATTTCATGGAGGCTATCTTCACTGAAAAAGGATGTACTGAATGAAACAGCAACATTAGCATGTCAATTTTCTTTCTGTGGTTACCTTTATGATTTCAGACATTAATCAATGCTCGAACTATTTTCATCTTTACACTTATCGACTTGCACCTGTTCCAAATTTCATACATAATACATTGTTTATATGGATGCATTGGGCAAGACGCTTCATGACTTTTCGAAAAAAAAAAGTTATATTCATAATGTACAATTAAAACTTTACTTTCATGGTAATATAATCGACTTTATGAAGATAAAGTGAACAGACTCGCGCATTCTTCGCAATTTTCTTGCCGCATTTCAATGTTATCCGATCCGCCATGCCAGTCTTCTGTCAATCAATTCTGTTTTCCCTCATTTATTTAATTTCACTTTGTTGATTCCACGGGGTGGAAACACATGTAAATTTTTCACTTGTCCTGACCCACAAAACGATTTAGAGCAAAAAACTGAACAGTAAACGTTACTCTTTCGAAAATTTCCCATGCTTTGAAAGACTTCAACACAACATACATGCGTAGAGTAGTTCCGAAAAATCCTACCAGATGGCATATCGGATAATTTTAATCGCGAATTATGATACCAGATACACCCTATATTACACCCCGCCACACAAGAGCCTTTTTAAATATATTTCAAATGTTACGTCTTATAAGTTTACAGCATATTCTTCGCCCCTCAAAGGAAAAAAAGATAGATCCGAATATGGGTAAGAGCAGAGCTTTTTTTTCGGGCGGTACGCAATGGTAGGGGAGAGCGGGGTCAATTGTAACACGGGGCAAATGTAACAATCGCTACTGTGCTGCTCTCGTGAGGTATATTTTAAAACTATTCAAACCTGTAGAAAGGAGACGTCAGTTGGGAGTGACTCATGTGGCGGTGGTGCTTACGTAGCGATTGTTCCGGCTATTATTGGGAGTTTTTCAAATTTTCAA
Organism: Lepisma saccharinum; assembly: GCF_977018435.1. Taxonomy (NCBI): domain Eukaryota; kingdom Metazoa; phylum Arthropoda; class Insecta; order Zygentoma; family Lepismatidae; genus Lepisma; species Lepisma saccharinum. The sequence goes on along the minus strand of NC_139248.1, from coordinate 8,316,064 downwards.
CACGTAAGTAGAACATAAGGTTCCTTTTACACAAACAACAATGTTATGCTAAACTATACATATCCCTTGTCGCAATAACAAACAAACTTCAAGCGTACCGGACCCCTTCTTCACAGAAAAAAGCATTGGTTAAGAGAATCGATATTGGTATGAGTATAGGACCAGGTAGTTACTTGTCTTCAACAAACTCACCACCTCTGCTTGGAACACCTTTATATGGACGATATGCACATGCATTAAGGTGTATAATCATCTCAATCACCCAATGATAATTCCTGTCTGAAGCCATCAGCATCACCATTAATAACAATCCAGCTACCACAATCAATGAACAGAAGGCGGTGTGCGTGCCGATAAACACACATGCGATGGAATAATTATGGACAAAGCTACACACATGCTCGTGTACATATTACTAAGTGTTGCATGGCCTATGCACACACACGCAACGCACCAAGTAAATGCAATTGTTATTTTATGATAAGCATTGTGGAATGCATGAGTGTTACTAGGCAAATTGTCCATCACCATGTTCATTCTGTTCGTTTTAAGGGACGAGAGTTTCAAGAATTGAGACGAAACGTCAAATAAGCTTCTGACAACTTTTTGCACGGGTCTTCCTTATCGCACAACACTTCTGCAACCTTGTGTTCTGACGTCAGCAGAGACTGCTTTTATTTTTAGGGTAAATGCCTACGGTGTTAGGTTAGGCTAGCTAGGTTTAGTTCTCTTAGCATAAACATGGAAGGGGGGCTAGGGGGGGCCACGCACCCCCCATGGATAATGAATGTCCACCTAAAAATTATATATTTCACACATAATTTCAATTCAGCCACAGTAATTTATGTTCATTATTATAAACAGGTTGAAAGAACATGATAATTTCAGACTGAAATAGTGTTTTTTTAAGGGGGCATCACCATTAAGGGGAAAAATATGCCGTCTTTGCCCGCCCCCCTGGAAAAAATACCTTGCTTGCCCCTCCCTGAAAAAAATCCTGCGGACTCCCATGAGCATAAATATAAATTTTTCAGTGTATTTATGCTAATAGAACCTAACCTAACAGACTTAACCTAACAACGTAGCAGGCACGTAGCCAGGCAGGGGCCAGGGAGGCTGAGCCCCCCCCCTGGCACTGCCGTCAGCCCCCTTGATATTAGGTAAATCTATTTTCTGTAATTTGCTTGCAGTGAAGAGTGAAAATGTAGACGGCAGATATTATTTTGCTCACAACTTTGGTGAAGGATAAATTCACAGAACGTGAACAACAGCTAATACATTTGTTCGGAAAAGTCTTAAGTGGCAGCAAGTATTTAGAAGTATTTATGAGTCTCCTCTAGACTCTAGAAAGTTCTCTCATAGGGAAGCTTCTTTATCTGTACCTTCGCTGCCCCTGTTGAGGCTTTAAAGTCATCATGAAAATTCCCTCCGCATCTGCGTGACAGGTCAACAGGTCCCAAGCTTTCGGAACGAAGGGGAGTTTCATTGCTTCGGCCGGAGGTGGAATGTACTGTAGACACTATGATTGAATATTGTACATTTTTTCCTTGTGTGATATAAATATCCGTTTCATCAAAAGTAGTATAGTGTGTGCAGTAAGGGATTATTTCAGTAGCAGTCAACACTCCAAAACTCGATGTTTAAAAAGATATTAAAAAATGTAGTATTTGTATGATATTTCTAATTTTTTTATAACTCCCTTCCTCCCCCACACATAATTTCTTTGTAATCTTGAATTTTATTTTTATTTTAATCTACTTTTTTGGATCAGGTGGTCGACCAGCAACAGCTGAAACTCGCCCAGCAATAAAGTCAATTCAATTTACCTTCATTTAATACTCTTAAACTTTTGAAAATTGGACTTGGTTTACAAAGCCCCCCCCCCCTGATAACTCGTGAGCGCCCCTAGAGATCAGTTGTAGTACAGCGCCTTGAATAACGTAGTGTGGAAAACGACCCAAGAAACAGGTTCCCCGAGACGATGACAAGTAGATGGCAGTGCGATCGACCCAGGTGCTAATTTTATTATGAAAGTAATGCGGCTTAGTTAGTTTCTGGAATATATTGTGTAGATTTGTTTCTCTAGAAAGGCGGTAAGTGAATTGATGGAAACAGTTATATTTGTGGAGTGATTTGCAGTCACGAAATGGCATTAATTTGGAAAGAAAAGTAAAATAAAATTAATAAATAAATAGCATGCGTAACACAAGAAGAAACATCGCAATGTGATTCCGGACGTCAGGTCTTGGACTGTGTATTAGAGTTTATTTTTCTATGTTATTAGAATGTAAATAGTATCCTGAGAGATTTTTCATACCGAGGCGACAAACCACAAATGTCGCTTGAAAGCGAGCAGTCGGAAATCAATGCAGCCTTTCGAACCGTAGGACACAAGCTCTGACTGCACCGTTTCCTCAAGGAGATTTTACACCAAAGCGACACGTGACAAACGATACGAGGATTTCACACCAAAGCGACACGGGTCCTTCGGTCCAAGACAACTTTCACACCGAAGCGACAATTTTGCTTGGAAACGAGCCAATCAAGAGCAACATTTCACATCGTAGCGGCATGACGGGAAGCACAGGCCAGCGTTCGGTTGGTGAAATCCTCAAGCGATAAGTGTCGCGTGCCGCTTGTCGCTTTGGTGCGCAATCTCACTAAAGCAAGACACTTATTGCATCGCGTATGTGCGAACAACAAACCACGGCAACATGTTGCAAGCTATTGAGGAAATGGCTCAGTTTGAGCGACGCAGAAGCGACAAAGCGACACGTGTTGCTTATCGTGTCGCCTAGATCTGTAATTGTAATGTGCGGTTTATCTGTTGTTCGCAAGCAACGCTTGCTAATAGACTGAAGGCACCATGTCGCTTGTCACTTAGTTGGGAACTCCCGCTGTAGCGCGTCGCTTCGATCTCAGCAACCTTCCTTTAAGGAGCTTTCCGACCGAAGTAACAAGTAGCACGCGAATACGCCATATGAACGTGTCGTTTGCTGTTTGGACCGCCATGTGCAATGAATGCTATTTTATAGTCTGGAAGTGTGTGTGACAGTGTGAACATCCCGTGTCGCTTGTCCCATTGGTTTGAAAGTTGCCTTACAATCATGTCGATGGCACTACGAAAGTTTTGTGGTGTTCCAATTGTCGTTTCATGCAATCATCATTATCATCATCGCCGCGATTAGTTTAAAGCGGAAGAAAAGAGACAGTAAATATCAAAAATACAAATGCTTCAGTGTGTACATCTTTAAAAGAAATGATGATGATAATAATAACGAACCTAATTCATACCCAAAAATTTAGTTGCCAAGAGCATTCCACGCGTATTTTTTCTCCCGTATTATCAACGAAAGTATGACGATAACAGGACGTGGTCGACTGTCTAGAATGTTCGTTAATATCTTCGCGACCACTGTACCAAATATCATAGCAATTATGACATTCATAGAAATGCTTCATGTAAAAGAATCAGACGTTGCAGCGAAAACTCCATTTACTTCCATTATAAGCAGTCGAACACCAAGCACCGGGGTCAACACCAGCGCCTCTAGCGGATCATTTTCGAGTGTATCCATCCAGAGAGCGCAGAAGCATGCCGTTTTCCACACTACGTTATTCTAGGCGCTGTAGTTGTAGCTACGGGCCTGCAACGTAGGCATTCCTCGTCTGACGTCAGAACGCAAGGTTGCAGAAGTGTTGCCCGATAAGGGAGACCCCTTTTGCACCAGTATACGTATAAATACATTCACACAAAAACATGTAGCACGCAAGAGATTAATAAGTGAAAATAGTCATGGACGATTTGTCGAATAATACTTGTGCATTTAACTGAACAACACGTGCTGCCACATTGCGGAGTGGCGAAACAATTTATTTCGAGTGGGCTCAAGCGTGCAAGGTTGGAGGGGGGGGGGGGTATGGCTCGGTGTCATGGTGCTAAGGTACTCTATCTATATCCTATTTTCTTACTATCTTTGGCCCATTTCTCCTTCTGCTTTTATTTCCGTCTGTTCTTTCACCTCTTCCTCTTCCTTTTCCTCCTATGATCCCCCCTCCCTCTCTCTCATAGAGACAGACACACAGACATATAGGTGTTGCTGCTTCAGATAGCTGTGCATCTTTCACCGTTTATATTATGATATGAAAACACACGCGTAATGATAATAATAATAATAATACGTGCCTTTATTGTAGATAAGCATAAAATGACTGTAAATTACACATGAAAACACACAGCGTTAGAACAACGATATTTCTCAGAGGGTGGCTGCCTCAGCTTGATCGCCCGACGACACTCAATTGTTTTGTGATTATACTCAACGCCAAGAGATGGCACTAGTTGGTTTTTCCACACACTGCCGCGATTTGACTGAACAGACGGAATGAGAGACAGAAAAAGATATATATAGAAATAGGGAAAACAGAGAAAGACACACACACACGTATGCACGCACGCACACAAACTGAGAACTGCAATCTAGGACTCACCCAGCCTCCCATTAGTAGGTACCTGGCGCCGAGACTGTGTGGAACTTGTAACTCCTCCACATTATTCCTTGGTGTACATTACGTAACACAAAAAACAAAAACATGTTTGACAATAGCATGACAATCCAAGCCATGGTGGAGATGTTCCCTGAAATTGCACCAGAGGGAAATTTTCCAGCTCTGAAAAATCCCTGCGCGTAGCGAAATTTCCCTCTGGATAGCAACACTGAGCATATAGATGGCAGCAGGGTGCAAGATGTGCAGGTTTTGTTGCGTCTGAAAAGGGGAGAGAGAGAGATATGGGGTGGGCACGGACGTCATCACCAGGATTGGACATGCGCAGTGAAAACCTACCCTCACCCTCTGAGCATTGGGAGCAGAGCCACTGTTGCAAACCTTAAATACAAGTTAATCAAATATAGCAAATCGATAATACGGTGCGATTCCGTTTGCTCTTTTTTTCTCTTGCGCTCTGGGTTGTTGGGTCTGTGTACGTGCGTGTTTGTGAAGTGGCGGCTCTTGCTCACATTGTAAAGGAAGACATATAAAATACAAGATTTGCAATTATGCACCAGTGGCGTAGGCTGCTTTATGGGTCTTAGTTTAGAGGGCAATACAAAGCAAAGCAGGGTGGTGGTGAAGCGGTAATAAGTAACGGATTTTTAGGTAAAAATATATGTTTTCTCTTGTTGCAAAAGTCGGCTATACACGGTAGGAGTTTTAACCACATGGTCATATGTAATCTGCGAAGTCTTACTTCACGTAAAAATGTATAATTTCCCCTCTAGCGTATAAGAAACATATTTCTAGGGAAAGAACATAAAATGTACATATTTTTATACCTTCAAGACAAAATAGAGTTTCCGAATTTTATTTTATTTATTTGAAAAATCCTGAATACAGAGAAAAATCCATTTTACATCAGGATATCAACAGTGATAAAAAGGAAATTAACAAATGAGAAGCACGTGTATGCACACACATATGTACGAGGGCCATTTTTCTTGCAGTGGCAACAAACATGTATAAGCAAGAGACACGAAAGAAGATACATTCTTTGTATAAACGCATATTTTGGAGTTAATGCACAAAATAGACGGAATACTTGGCGATACTTCAAGATTTATTGAGATATGGATGTTTAGGAAACGATTTGGGACTCCTATATGCAAATCTAAGCTTTTTGTGTGGCGTAATAGAAAATTTGGAAACGTCCACACAATTGCTTTGAAGGAAATGGATGATATTCAATGTGACGTCAGTGGCGCAGAGCATGATGGGAAATCTGGCCAAATCGGCACGTGGTCCGGCAAACCACAGCAAGCGTGAAGCGAAGCATATGCTGCGTTCATGAAAATGGCCCCATGCTTAACATTTTTAATTGTATTATTGTAGATTTTCAAATGTAGTTTCCTTTTGATGAATTAATACGTTCTGTGCAGGTGTGTGTGTGCGTTGGTGTGTATGGCATTGTTTATGTATTAATTGTGAGAGAACATCATACATTCAGACAGTTTCGTCGGGGTTAAGATGGCGAGATTTTTCCAATCCGGGGTGAAATATGAGTCGTATTTTAAAGGCAAGTACTGTGTTTATGGCTAATGTTATATGGCTTCTATGCTACTCTTTACATCCGCATACTTTTCAACACGCGTGGTTGCTGTACGGTCTCTAATAACGTTCACAAAAAAATGAAATGCTGCTTATCAATCAGCGAATGCGTTCGCAGTATGCGTATATACTTTTCAGCATATCTTCTTTGGTTGTCTGAATATACATACGAAAAGTGACAATGATACGTTACGTTCTTAAAAAATATAGTACACAATTTTGTACTTCGGAACTTTTCTATAAATTATCATTTTCACGAGACAAAGTTGAACTTTAATTGACTTTTTTAATTTTTTTTTTTTTCAATTCCCCTCCACCGGGAATTTCGGATCCTTCGATTACAAGGGGATAGCACTAGCCACTGCACTATCAGATAGGCCCGATTGATTCCACGAAAAACAGGCTCCATAGTTCTGTAATTTTTTTTGTATGTTACGTAGATGTTTGCATTGTTCTGTGGCAAATAGCATCTCTTTAGATCCTCTGGTCCTTGTTACGAGTCTTAGTAAAATGTGGAAGACTACATTTGGCATGTAATCGTTATAATTGTACCTTCAATCACTGCCACAAAAGCCGTATGCCCAATGCTTATCAAACGTGTTTCCAACACGCTCCGAATCGTTTGCCGGAATCTTGTCGGCGGCCATGTTTTCGCGCAATGAATTGTGGGGGAAGTTGTTCGCCGATTATCCTCCATTGAACTCTATCAGGAATACGCTTGCAGGCGCTTGGAGACAATTTCCAAAGTCTGAGACCACGGGGTACCAAAAACGGCTCGGGTACCCTTTTCTACACCCTCGATTTTTCGCACATTTCACATATTATCGTTACGAAAATTAGTTCTTCATAACATACGATGTTTCTAAATAGCGCGGAAAGTAATTTTTTAAGATCTACGTGCTATAAAACTTACGTTTTTCAATATTTACATTCCTTATGTAACGTCGAAACGGTTTTGCAGCGATTTGATCATGGCGAATCTTGGATTCATGTCACAGGCGCAGGTCTGAACATTTTCTTCTTCTTCTTATGTCTTATATCTGGATGAGTTCATGTGGTTTGACAGGTATGGAAAACAGCGACGAGACACGATGAGGAATATCATTCAACATATTGTTGAACGGTATCCTCAGCGTGTGTAAATACGTTATCTTGTGGAACATCGTGCACATTTCTTTTCGGCAACTGTAGGCCGTTTTCTGAATGACTTGTGGGCTGGGATAATTTGCGACTTCTTATTTTTATCATGGAACGACGGGGTAGGGCAATATTCTGTGGAAAAGGACAAAAAAGACGACTTATTGCATACGACTGACTGCACTTAACGACTTTTAGTTTCAACTTCCACCTGCAATGCCTGGCCTTGGGGAAAAGAGGTAAGTTAACTTCTCAGCTTTACTTTCAGCATTAAATTTGGCTAATTTTTGTTTCTTCATGAGTCAATGCGACAAAAGTGAGAAATAGTGTTCGGGGCAGGTGACACCAGCTAATTTTTAATGCCTTGGTAAATGTGCGATAACGCCCGGAAACCTTTCACTCGTAGCCCCAAAAACCATCCACGGATAGCCCCACAAACCATTCACACAAGGTTAGGTTAGGCCTGTTAGGTTAGGTTCCATTAGCACTCAATTCACCCCTAAATTCATCGAAAAAAGAAAGCGCGGCGAACATAGTTAAAAATACGTCCCAACTATTGCAAACGACAAAATCGCCACTTCAAACGGCTGTAGAGTCGTAAATACTTCTTTCCGCGCTCCAATGTTTTTTTATTCAGAAATAGGATCACATAACCTTCATAATGAAAGAAAAAAAAATTCAAAATTCGAGGGTGTAGAATAGGGTACCCTACCCCCAAAAACTGCACCAAGTTCCTCGGGTTCACTTGATGGTGCAAGTTTGCATGACAGCCTGCGCTTCAAATATACACGTCTGATGTGGGAAGGTAGTTTTCAAAACCAAGGGCGCCCGCTAGGGGGCAGAGTCACAGAAACTTTAATTATTATTATTATTATTATTGGTTATTATTGTTCTTACTTTTGTTATTATTATTGCCATTTTTATTATTATATTACTATTACTATGTTTTTTTTTAAAAATTACATACATTTATAATTTCCATATTCTGTATATCTATATACAATTTGCACAACTGGATACTTAGCATTAATTCATGTAGGACAAGATGCTGATTTTTATAGTTAGATGATCAGTATAAAATAGACCGTAAGCTTAAATGTAACCCTACTTCAAATAATAATAATAATAATGATAATAATAATAACAAAAAAAGTTGCTGTAACTTATGGCCTCTAAGTCACAGAATACAATTCTTTTAGTTATAAAGTATCTCTAGAATTTCACCATTCGAATTACATTAACTCTTTCCAGAAATCTCAGGGGGTGGGGGCAGGTACCACCCCTACGGCCCCCATGTTCAGAAATAATCGGAATAATCAGAAATAATTCAATGACAATCTGGAAACGTGCCTGGTTCTTCATTGTAATCAACAGAACGCAACAAGCAACTAAGGTCCTATTGTCACTGGCGGATATTTATTTGTCTTACTTAATGAAAATATTTTTGACTTTCAGCAACATATTTTCAGTTTTTAGAACATAAGAAATAAATATTTTTTCAGTTTTTTAGCACCTAAAAAATCCGCTTGCTTATAAGAAGAGACACAGAAGTAGAAACAACAGACAAGGAAACAATGTACGCAGAGACAGGGAGAGGAAGAAAAATTGATTGATTGATTTGCTTTAATTTACTTCGCTTCTTGCGTCATTCTTGGCTAATTAGTGAAGATGAGGATGAGTGATGACAAGATGAAATTGATGAATGGACACTCACAAATATCCAGGCCAGGATTCGAACCCGGGACGCGCTTTTTCTTTTTCCAGTCAACTTGTCAATGCGGGTTCATTTCTTGCTCTCTGATTGGCTGTTGGAAAGTTACGGTGCTCTGATTGTGAGAATATCTTATTTGCGCTGTACGTTACGTTAGGTTAGGTTAGATTAGGTTAGAAAGCAGCAAATTTGCGCTGAAAATAGGAAATAAGATATTCTCACAATCAGAGCACCGTAACTTTCCAACAGCCAATCAAAGAGCAAGAAATGAACCCGCATTCACAAGTTGACTGGAAAAAATTCACACCCGGGACCACTGGCGTGAGAGGAAGAAAAAGAAAGAATACATGCAGAGAGAGAGAGAGAGAGAGAGAGAGAGAGAGAGAGAGAGAGAGAGAGAGAGAGAGAGAGAGAGAGAGAGAGGAATAAAGAAAGGGGGCAGAAAGACTTAGAACGAGAAAGAAAGAATGTACACATACAGAGAGAAGAAGCGAAAGAAAGAATACGCGAAGAGAGAGAAAATAAAATAAATAGAAGGCACACAGAAGTAGAAAGAGATAAAAATGCACAAAGAAAACAGAATGTAAAGAAAGAGAGAGTGAGAGAGAAAGAAAGAAGACACACAGGATCAGAAAGAGGAAAAGAAAGTATGCACAAATAGACAGAGAAGAAAAAGAAAGCATCCAGACAGACAGACAGAGAGAGAGAGAGAGAGAGAGAGAGAGAGAGAGAGAGAGAGAGAGAGAGAGAGAGAGAAAGATAAAGCAAGAAAAACAGGGAAGTAAAGAATGAAAGAGAAACGGAACAAGAAACGCAAGTAGAAACAGGGAGAACTAGAAACTACAAAAGATCGGTAAGATGAAAGAGAAAGGAAACGAGACAGACAGGGTTGAGGGGGGGAGGTGCCAATTTGAAAGAAATTATAATTGAAGTCCTGATTCGAACGCCAGTTCGGTATCTTTGACACAGCTCGAGAGGAAGCCGACCGGACGCATATCTGGTTTCGAGCCACCGCCTGTTTTTCTGAGAAGCGCTGCTGTCACCTTTACATGTAGTGTTTACAAATCCATCACGAACTGCAACGACATTACACTCCCAAGGTCTCCACATTGTATAAAAAATAGCACAACACGATAACACAGCCTAGCAAAGATAACCGCAACGTCACGTTATGAAATCTGTAAAGAAACCGATTTGGCAACATCGCATTTACTCCACGTGGACGTGACAAGTACTGTCAATTCCTAAAACGGACGCTATTGGTAGGAAAGATTTGAGGGGAGGATACACTGGGCTCCATGTGGACTTGAGATGTGATTGTCAGACGGAAAGCGATCTTTCGGAACCCACTGTGAAGTAAAATGGCGTTCGAAAAAGGACTTCAACTTTACCTGACTACGCCATTCATCAATGAGGAACCAAGAACATAACAATTACACGCACGCTTGCGTCCATCGATTAACTTGCAAGTGCATAACGTAACGTTAATGCATTTTCTTTTTTCGCTTTACCCAGAGTGCACTGCGAGGGCGGTCGCTTGATTTTCTTGCACCATTCCCGCCAACTACGTAGGCAGGAAGTTTCGTTTCGAACAAGTTAACTTCGGTTGCAATTATCGAAAATTGCGACTTCGAATCAAGTCGAACGTAAAGATCGATTGTTTGCGGAGGCCGATCAAACGATATTAAGCGTGACATGTGGGCGGGGGTGGGCACGTAACAACCTACGATCGATGCATGAAAAGTATGTGTGTGTTTTCATTGACAAGAACAGATACCCACATTAAGGGCACGTGTGGGAGATGCTGACGCAATGTTGCGGTTTATATTCAGTTCAACCATAAAGAAAAAGGCGCAATTTCATAGTCGCTAAGAAAAGCATGTGTTTATCGTGTTTACTCGTATGTAGATGAAAGTAACCAATTCTACTGTTGTTCCTCTATTTTTGTAGTGGAAGGGTATAACGAGTCTTTCAGATCGAAGCGACACGACAAACTTCACCTGTCGCTCGGACTGAGCTGTTTTTTTTTGTCAATATCGTGAATCGTGTCGCCTCGGTCTGTTCGCGCATGTGCGGTGAACAGGAGGAATTTCCACTGGCTATAGCCTAGGGGGCGCACAAAAATGAGACGCTGAACAGACGTGACGAAGACACAGTAAAACCTGTGTATCCCGCAACATGATGGTTCCGAGCAAAATTTTCCGTCTTGACAGTTTTCCTTCTTATACAGGGTTGACTTTAAATACAGTATAGAGCGCTACAGGAAATAATGGATACACAGATTTACATTTCGCATTACTTATAATGTAGAGTACTAATGCATGTACGTACATGAATAAAAATGCGATACAGTCGCAATAAGCACAGCAGAGATTACAATTATGTAACTACGTAACATGTTGGTACACTTTTCACAGTATTGTAAGAACGTACAGTACGTACTTATGTATCTTTTCGAACCCGGAACCCTTGGCGTCGTAGCGCGATGTGCATAGAGGGAAAGAGAAACATTGAAAGATGGAATAGGAGAGGTGAAGAAAGATTGAGATAAAAGTGAAGAAAAAAGAAAGAAACAAAGAGAGATAACAAGAAAAATAGAAAGATGACGAAAGAGCAGAGGAGAAATAGACAAAGAAAGGTGGAGAAAGAGGGTAAGAGATGAAAGAAAGAAACGGAATCGTAACGGCTATGAGTATTGTAGTGCATTCTTTCATATCGACAATGTTACCGATAAGCGAGTGGCAACAGAGGCGTGTTCCACTTACAGTATTGCATTGTTTTCTTGCGAACGAAAAAAATAAAGGAAGAAATTTCCGTCTTACTGAGAATAAAAACATCTCGTTGGTCTTTAAATGCTGTTCCGTTTCCGCGTTAAGGAGGTTTCCGCCTTAAGCAGGTCATTTTCAGGTATAAAATCGGTCCGTTCTGGGGCTTTTCTACCGTATTTACAGGTTTCCTTCTTAGAGGTTCCGGGATATGCAGGTTTTACTGTATTGTGATAATTAGGGCTAGGATTTTTATGACCTAAAAATCATCAAAATATGCTCTTATGACCTAAAATTTTACAAAATATGCACTATAATTTGAAAGATATGCCCTTATAACTACACTGTTTAGAACATCAATATCTAATTTATGCTGAAATATTTTCTTATACATACTATTTTTAGTTCACTTTATGGGCCCTGATGAGTTGAAATACACAATTAATACTTTCTGTATATTTTCAATTAAAAATGAAAAACATTTTGCTGCAGTCCAAAAAAAAAAAACAAAAAAAACCTCTCGAGTAAACATGGGAGTTAGAACGAATCCACTTGGAAAATGACTATATATTTCTTGAAAAAGCGAAAATATGCTGAATATGACCGAAAATCCATCAAAATATGCTTTATCACGTAGAAATGGCCAAATATGCCCTTAAAAAGCATCTTAATTCAATTAGTCTCTTCAAAATATGAATTTCTATCTGTATTTAGGGAACACATCAGCCTTAACAAAAAAAAAAAAATAAAAAAAATATGCTAAGTCATGCAAAAACAACATGTCAAGTTCTTTTACTAGCTCATTTCATGAGAGAAAAGAGTTTCTAGTGTTTAAATGACTTCTTACATCATTTCAGAAGTCACGTGACGGTGCTTGAATATAAACAATTGTTCCTAGAGGAAACTAATGTAAACATTTTGAATGTCAACAACTGAAAGTCAAGTGGACGGACATTGGCGGATGAAATGTACATGTTGTTTCTCAGTTCGCGGCCAGTGTGGCTACCGTAATGTAGTGTCGGTTTCTTTTCCTTTGCCGCAAATGTGGTATTGGTGTTGTGTGGCGAAATGCATAGTGCAAGTGGTGCTTGTAAACGAAAACGAAGTTTAATAAATATATTTTAATCAGATGTGTTTATATTTTAGAACTTATAGTGCTATTAATACAGAGCATGCAATTAGTGGAAGTGAAGTACCATGATAACAAAACTGTTAATAATAACAATAGCCGGCCCCCGTGGCGGAGTGGTTAGCATAGCGCGCTACGACACCAGCGGTCCCGGGTTCGAATCCCTGCACGGGTGTTCCTTGCGAGTGTCGATTTCGTCACATCATCACTCATCCTCATCTTCGCGATTAGCCAAAAGTGGAAGAAAAGCGGTAAAATAATCCAAATCAAATAATAATAATGTCGACAGGCCCCAAATTTTATGAATCTCAACTGGCCGTGTAAGTTTATTCCTTTAGAATGAAAGGGTGCGCATTCTTTCTTTCATTTCTCCCACTTTCTTTCTCTCTCTCTGCATCCATTCTTTCTTTCTTTCTCTGTCTCTGTGTACACTCTTCTCTTCCTTTTCTCTCTCTCATTGTGTCAAATATTGTTCTTCCCTTCTCTTTCTGTCTTTTCCTCTCTCCTTGTACCTTGCCTTTCTTTGGCCTCTCTGTGTACCTTTGCTCTTTATCCTTTCCTCTCTCTGTCTTTTCTCTATTTGCGTCCCTTTAGCATTCTCTTCCTTTGACCATTTTCTCCTCCCATTTGTCCCTTTCTTGTTCATTTCCCATTTTCCTAAGGCGATTCCCTTCTTTCACAACACAGTTTACAAACCGATACGAGAACGAGACCATTCGAGACGAGGTCGTGTAGCGGACAGCCGTCAGTAAAATCTGTCCGAGAGTCTCGTTTAGTTTCAGACTGAACTTTTAAAATGAAAGATGCATGGAAAAATGTTCAAATAAAAATTTGCCGTTCAACTTACAGAGACATACTATGATTGATTGATTGAATTGATTGAATTTGTGTTTTAAGTCTACTTTATGCACAGTAAGGCTAATCGGGACCGAACCTACAGTTTAAAGTGGGATCTGAATCACTCTGTGCCTCCACCTGGTATCGAACCCGGGACCCCTTGATTACACGGCGACGACGCTACCACTTTTTCCCCTTTTATTCTACTTTAACAATACATTACAATATCTCAGACTTTACACAATTCTATATAACAATGTTTGACGCATCCTTCACTTGCAATTTTAAGTTGCAGCAAGCACTATATGTAAGTAATTTGCATACATGTTTCTTATTCCATATAATTATCATAAGTAGGGCTAGCAATTTTAGGACTTAGCATATATTTTTTTGGTAAGGGTGATGTGTTCCCTAAATATATAGAAATGAATATTGTGAAGAAACTAATTGAATTCAGGTGCTTTTTTAGGGCATATTTTGGCATATTTGGCCATTTCTGCGTGATAGAGCATAGTTTGATGGATTTTCGGTCATATTCAGCATATTTTTACATTTTCAACAAATATACAGTCATTTTCGAAGTGGATTCGTTCTTACTTCCATGTTTACTCGTTTTTTTGTTTTTTTTTGGAGTGCAGCAAAATCCTTTTCATTTTTATTTGAGAATTTAGAGAAAGTATTAATTGTGCATTTCAACTCAGGGCTCATAAAGTGATCTAAAAATAGTAAATATATGAAAATATCTCAGCATGTAGATATTGATGTTTGAAACAGTCCAGTTATAAGGGCATATTTTTCAAATTATAGTGCATATTTTGTAAAATTTTTGGTCATAAGAGCATATTTTATTTTGCATATTTTGGTGATTTTTAGGTCACAAAAATCCTAGCCCTCATAATAAGGTTTTGCGTACTCGTGGCAGAATTCTATAAAATTACATTTAGTACATATTTTATTAAACCCATACACTAAAAATGTGGCTATTAACCACTGCAGTGATCTTTGTTTGGTGTGTGGGAAGTACGTGAACTCTGGCCTTCATGGTCAACTGTTACATTTTTCATTGGCAAACGGCAAATACTACTAATGCATTTCTGTAAACATAACCACGCCTCTTTCATTTTGTCGCACTGGGTGAACTTATGTTCTCTTTACACATTACACACAAATAGTCTTCACAAAATCTTAACCGATATCCCAACACTCCCACTGTGCCATCGGGGAGGCTCACAGAGAGGGATGAATACGTATGTGATTTCGTATATCATTTCGAGACTCAAAACAAAAGTGAAACGAGATGGAGACTGAAATTTCGAAACGAGCGCCAGAATGACGAGAAAATAAGACAAATTTGCCTCAAGCATGTTCAAGCAGAAGGCAACACAAATACAATTTATCACCTCACTTCAAATAATATAGAAATATTTCTTTGAAAGATTTTTAAGCGTTAGTTTCTTTAATTGGAAATTCAAAACAAAAGACCTTTAAGAATAATGATATTAATTGAAACGTAAAGAAATCTTGGCGAAAATGCAGGTACTCACAATTACGTGTTATGACGTCATTAAAACTTCTAATCAGAACTCACGAACTGCGGCGAAAATCAATTTGATCATGAAATTACTTGGCGTAAAATTTTAATTGCACACAGAACTGCTTATTTATCTAATAGCAAAGAAACAATTCTCTAATTTGCAGGGAAAAAGGATATTTGCCCATGTATTCGTCATGCTTAGATCGACAAAGATATTGACGAATCTTTACGCTTATTGTTGTTTGGTTTGCCGATTGAAATGATTTAATGTGGACATGTTTCAGAAAAATCTACCGAATCCAAGGTAACTTAATATATAAGGTAGCGCCATCCGAAAATTGCCGATCATGCACGAGGAGGATCGGTTATGGATGTGGGAGGATCGGTTATGCTCGGTGCCCCTTCGGTTATGTTCGTTCGGGGCTTGGCCGAAGCAAACGGCCGCTATAATTTCTATGCGAGTTTCAGAGAGGAAAAGTGTTTCATTACTTTGAGGGGTAAATATTAATTATCATACTTCGGGATGTTATTGAGGTATTCCTTTAATGATTAGTAACATAATTAAAACATGCTACTTTTAAAAGAGGGAAAATTGCACATGCAAACATATTGTAAAAAAATCATGTTTCTGAAACCTGATCGATTTATTACAAAGAAGGTTGTCCGTGTTCTCATTAGCATTTCAGATTTCATCATTTCATAAATCGTATTATGATTTTAATTAAAAAAAAACATTGCATGCTAAAGAAGAATTGTATAGTGAAAGAGTTTGATTTGGTTTGATTTTAAAATTGTGGGAACGTCAGCATTTAGGCTATTTTGCTCCCGTCACATTATACGGGGGCCAGCCCATTATCATTACAAAGAACAACTCTAACGTTGCATAATTAAAAATCTTAAAATGTTCTGACTTCTGTTAAAAGCTGAGGCTGTAAACAGGCACGCAGCACACATAAGGGCAGCGGGACAATGCAAAAAAATTATACTGGCCATGGGGCCAGTCGCCAGAGCCTCGTTAATTTTCAGTCCAGGGTGTACTAACATGGAAGTGAGGTTGACATTTGGGTGTACTACGTGGAAGGTCACCCCTTACACCCCTATAGTGAAAGAGTTACAAAGAAATAATTGATTGACAGATTTGGCTTATTTTTGCTATTCTGTCTTCTTTTTAAATATGAAAGGAAAACCCATTAGCGGTAGTTACACCCCTCCCATCGATCTCTTTCCTTGTTTCCACACGCCGACCTCCGTGGCGTAGTGGTTATAACATCGCGCTTCAACGCCAGGGGTCCGGGTTCGGATCCTGGCCTGAGAATGGATGTTTGTGAGTGTTCATTCATCAATTACATCATTTCATCACTCATCCCGATCTTCGCAAATTAGCCAAAAGTGGCACAAGAGGCCAAGTAAAATAAAGCAAATCAATCTTTGTTTCCACATATACTATCACATTTACTAAATTCTCAATTTTCTCATTAAAGACAAATCAATGTCTTACCCGACTGGATTCGAACCTGGCGTCGTAGTGCGCTGTTCTGACAACTCCCTCAAGGAGCTCGACAGAGGCCTTCGAGGTACTACGGGCCTCAGAACGTCACAGGAGTATTATCGGATTATAAATTATGGATATTAGAACTCCATTAAGCCTTGTTTCCATGATTATGAAAAACTAAATATGCTGACCAAGGCAGTAATTTATTTTATTAAAAACATAAACTAACGTAACGTTTCAACCTTCTAGCAAGGTCTTCTTCAGACTCTGTATCAAGTACAAAAGTAACCAGATACAACAAGAAGGGTAATATATATACACAAACATTACTCCCTCCAGACTATTTAGAAAGTTGTTTTGAACTTTCTAGCAGATGACTTTCACTTTCCAACTTTACTTTCACCTAAAAGGCTAAACACAATTACTTCAATATAGAATGTGGTTGGACTTTTTAATCTCACGCTCTTTTCCCTTCATTTTTCTTCCTTCTCCTCTCCTCTTTTTCTCTTGTCCTTTCCACTCTTTCCAACATCTTCTTCCATTCTTTGTTTAACTTCAGTCCCCCATTCCAGTTCATTGTGTCTTTTTCGCCTTTCTTCTCTATTTCCTTGGCAACTTTCTAAATAGTCTAAATAGTCTGGAGGGAGTAATGTTTGTGTATATATATTACCCTTCTTGTTGTATCTGGTTACTTTTGTACTTGATACAGAGTCTGAAGAAGACCTTGCTAGAAGGTTGAAACGTTACGTTAGTTTATGTTTTTAATAAAATAAATTACTGCCTTGGTCAGCATATTTAGTTTTTTGGATATTAGAGTTTGGATAATAAATAAATAAAACACCCGTTCTTTATTTGTAGAATTTCAAAGAGAGCGATAGTTTGCCAAACTAAAAAATATCCTATTTTGTTCTCACGACGATAAAAATAGATTGCATAATCGAAAAAAAATGGTAACTATAGATTGACACAGAATTGAATAAGCTGATTTTTGATGTAACTCGTTTTTATGTGGTTCTACTGGTTAACTTTTAATTGGAGTCCAAATTTGAATGTCCGTAATTTTTAATCCGATAGTAGTCCGGTATAATCTATTTACAACATTTAACACAACGCAGTACAAAAGCCTAATAGTTAGTTTTCTGACTGAATCGTTCCTTCTTATTCATTCAGAACTTTCCAATCATTTCCAAGAACATTTCAAATTTTACATAACATCAGAAAGTATTAAAATAATACTGATATACTTAAAATCCAATCTTTACCGTTCTCCATAATGTAACTTTAGTTCTCAAATTATCAAGTGAAAGAAGCAATATACCATCTAGATAAAATTGTACTCTGCATTTGAAACTTACTCTGAATTCGGAAGAATCCCCAACCTTCTTCATATATTTATTTACTGTACAGTATTTTACGGATCAAAGTTCCACATGCAAAATTTTTTTGAAAAGTTTTATGTGGAGGAAGAATGATGAAATAGTTTGTAAGATAGTAGTTTCAGACTTTGAAAACGCAATTCCACTTTGTAATTTGCAGATATTTTAAATTTCTCTGGTTCAAATTTGGCTGCAAGTTATCGTTGTCATAGTATTGAAGAGTATTGTTTCGTATTAAGAACTTTACATACAAACGCGTGCAGAAGACGAGCCAAAGTATACAAGTACTAATTTAACTAACTTAACCTACTCTAAATACTTGATGAGTGCTAGGAACATCAAACTTAAATGTCTTAACCTACTAAATTCAAGCCTATAGAAATATATTTATGATCACACGGTAAATGAAACGCTTTGAGAATATCGATGAAAATATCTTAGTTCTTAGTTTAATTAAACAATAAAGGAGAAAAGTTACATGAACTCACAATGATTGACTGTGCAAGTGTACGAATTATTATTCGTTAAAGGACTTCGTCCGCAGATTTTTCATTTCCATTTCCATGTGTGTCTGAGTTGTATAACTGGAAAATATACTCCAAGGCTGATATGCGACACACATTTGTACATTAACGAAGTAACTTGCATTACTCTAATCTTAGATCTTGCTCTTTTTGACAGAAATGTACTACAAAGAAATAATGCAACATCCATTGTTTTATATTGAGTACAAGGGTACACAATTATTTACAATGTATTTGTGAAATACCAAAATTGAACAAAGTTGCAAAAATTTCAATGATGGGTGTAATATTCACTCATGCAATATTTACCATCGTGCATAACACTCTATGTAACTCGAATTGAAGATGTACTAAGTGAATTTAATTTCCAATAGCGTGGAAGTTAGTATGCGATCTTCGAAATGCACATTTTCGACAACGTTTTTCACAATAATGTGAACATACAAATCACAATCAACATCGGTTTGTGTTAAATAAATGAATGTGTTAGTAATTATAAATTCGACTTACATAAAATGTACATAACAAATCATTTAGGCTCACTACGTACTTCGCACTAGTTGAACACATTTTCAAGATATTGATGACTTTTCTTGTGGTACTGTCGGTTAGGTTACGTTTTAGATTTTGAACTTCTTTATTTAATTAAAGCAGGTTGATAGAGGTTATTTGGAATCTTTAATTTATTTGCTTCTGAATGCAGACGTGTGTTTCTCCTTTGTAAACGATCGAATATGTTTTCCAACTACGAAACATTGCTTGCAGTTTGTGTATATACACCTTCGTCTATATATTTTTCTCTTTTCTGGCAGCATAGTCTTTAGCTTGTTTAGGGCACGTCTTCCTCGATTTTTTGGTACTAAAGTAGGTAAATTTCTTAAATTGGGTGTAATTTTAGCGATGGCACTGCAGTTGGCTTCAGCACGTTCTTTGGTGGAAAATACATAAATTCTGCTTTTAGATCTCTCACATAGTCTTCTTCACAATAATTGGCACTGCACACTTGCATTTTTACATTTCGTCTACAATCATGAATCCACTGTTTACTTACGCAATTATCGACTGGAAACCTATGATATTTTATGTCAGTTCCTTTAGTTTTCTGGTTATAGTTTCCATAGCTTGCTACAGCACAATTAGACATGATTGCAGTCTACAAGTATTTTTTTTTATTTATAAAATATTTATTGGTTGTGGACAAAATCCATGCACCAGTTAACAATTTATCAATTGGTATTATATACATGTATGCACATAATATTTACTCACAATTATTCCTTTCATAATAAATAGTTTCCAAATTTCATTACACTTTTACAGAATTATATTAGACTTATTAAGATATTTTGTAAGAATATAGATTACCGAGGATGAAGGTGAAGTCAGTAAACAAGGCAGTGTCAATGGCGCTTGATGTCCACTCCTGTACAATTCCTGTAAAAATGATTCTCTGTAAGTTTCATAAAGTTTGCATTGAAATATAATGTGGTTTGGAGTTGCAGTATATTTATTGCACAAACAAACTGGTGAAGTCACTAAATTCTTCTTGTACAGATGAGCTGCGGCGATAGTGTGATTTAACCTGCAGCGCATTATAGTTGTGAGGGAACTCCGGGAGAGTTGAATCTGTTTAAACCAACATTCTTTTGGAATTCTTTCTTGTATAGAATAGTAGGCCTTACCGCATTGAGTGCCAGTATTTGTCCACAAGTTTTGCCAGTCAGTAAATAGTATTTTTCTAGCGTGTGATTCCAAAACTACGGACGGAATCTTTATTGAAAGCGGCCGTTGGATTGTTTGATTCGCTGCATATTTTGCCAAAGTATCTGCTATATTGTCCCTTCTATTAAAGAATGTCTAGGTGTCCAAATAAAGTTGATATCATATCCCAATTTCGTTAATTTCAGTGTGAGTATTCTTATGTTAACAATGTACCATTCCGTATGACATGACCATGATGCAAACTGTAAAGAATTTAGCACAGAGGCTGAATCGGTTGCAATTAGAACTGAATTTAACTTCTTCTTTTGTACATAAAGCAATGCCTGTCGTATTGCAAAAGCTTCTGCAGTGTATATTGACAGATACGATGGCAAAGGAATTCTGCAGAATTCTGCAGAATTATCACAGTAAAATGCTGCTCCTGTTTTTCCAGACGTTGATTTTGAAGCATCTGTATATATGTGATATTCACCAAGGTTATTAGAAGTATAGGTTGGGCCAATCCGTTGTTTACTCGTGATGACGAAACGACGGTAAGAAGTGAATTTATCAATGAAATGAATTCCTAATCTATGCGCTAGTGTTGCACTATGCAGATAGGAAAACCATACCAGAATCTGAACACACGAAATCGAGTACACAAATGAGCATTTCCACCCAGTTACATTTTGTGGCTTTAGACAAATTGAAAATAAATATCGATAGGTACTTATTGTTATGCGGGACAGAATATTATTGATCGGAACGGATTTTTTTTTTAAATCCCGTCATTCGGGACGGGAAATATTCGCAATTTCTCGACTAGTCGGGAAATTTTCCGACGCTCTGGAAATTTCAAATTCTACACGTCATTTTCACCTTAAGTGATTGTCTTTGCATTTCTGGAATGAAAACTAACAATTTCCGATAAGTTCCAGGCACTTGCAATGTAGAAAAGAAAATAATTAATACCGTTTTGAAATGACCATTCGGAATTTCCCGACTGCTCGGGATCCAGAAAAGTAGGAAAGTCATTTGCTGAAGTCGGGATCAGGACAGAATTTTTCTTTCCGATCCCGGTCCCCACTTTTCTAGATACCGCACACCACTTGTTATTATTATTTATTACAAGATACATCTTCCAAGTACGTTGAACATAATGTACTGTGTATACCAGAAAAGACAAGTTCAAATGAGCATTTATGTACACTATATTTACACTAGGCTATGCTCTTTTTTTTTCTTCAGTGCACAACATGTTTCCGCGAATATATCAAAGTCTGCCTAACATGAAATGTAATATTGTATAACTTTGCTTTCACGCAAACTTGTCATAAAGTAATATTTCATTCTCACAGGCAGTGGCGTGCCCAAGAGGGAGTTGGTGGGGGTTATAAACCTTCCCGTTGGACCAGTATTCCTAAAAAGAAAGAACGTCAAATGCAGGAAAAGATGGCAAAATGAGGGATGACTACCAAAAATAGTGTACGTAACCCCTCCCTTTCGAAAATCCTGGGCACGCCACTGCAGTCTCAGGTTAACATGCAAGGGCAGATTTTTTTCCACCTTTCGATGTGTAGTCTAATTTCTGCAGTACAAACCAAGTGTAGCTTCTTACCGATGTGTAAAATGATTAATACAACTTTCGTGTTGGTATTTTATAAGCACAAAATATACACGAAGTTTTGTTCAAAGCTAAGTTGCGTTACTGCGAAACCGTAATTAGATTTTGATCAGCTGTAGGAGTTTAGCTTAATGGTTTAATTTTTGCTTTGTAACTTGGCCATAAAGCAGAATTCAGTTGCAGAAGTATTGTATTTTGTAATATCGCTTATACGTTCTATGAAATAAATGTTAATGTGTCTGTAATGGTCTTACATAGTAGTATACATTTTTTAAGAATACTTCAGTGAATTGAACACGTTGCCACAAATATTTAAAATACTATTACTAATTTGTATAATACATTTTAAACTTCTGATCTATAGAATCCTTCAAAATGTCACCAGTATTTTTTTTTCATATAATCAAAAGAACATCACGTTATGAATCTCCTACATGTGATTGCAGAGTAATCAAACAAACGCCAAATTATCTATTCTTCCATTGCACGTTAAGGAACAAACACAGACACGCCTCTTTTAACAGACTACACAGAGCCAAGATACCATTTCCTGTATCATACACTCCCTGTTATCGTCTCTCCCCCCCCCCTCGTGGTTTAAAAGATATCATAACAATATGTAAATCTCTTTTGTGACCTACACTGAACTTAAAGTTTAATTGACATGTGAAAGCGGAAATTTAGAGATCCTTCTTTCTTACGATTTCTAAACAACCGAAGAGTGTGGTGAACGTGAAACTACTTATTGTTCGCAACAACAATATGTATTATACAAATCGTCTCTAATCAAAAACCCTATTACATCACAGTAAGTGATTTTTAAGACAATTCAGTAGTCACTTTAGAACCACCGAGTGCCACATGGTGGGAAAGCAGATTCGATGCCTTAACTTTGTTGAGATGTCAAATGGGAGAGGTCTAGGATGCGCTCCTTCAAATAATTGGCGACAATAAAACTGTCCAAATGGTCGCACATGAGGCTCGGTGTATTGCAAACTAGTTGTGTGGCTTTACATTTCTTTGCTCACTAGTTATATGGTACGTATGACTTCTTATTCCACGTTTTTAAAAAAGCAGGAGTGATGAAAATTTCAAAGTTTCTTAGACGCCACTTGGCAGCCTGGTAGGACTTCCCTCCCTCCACAAAATTACTAGCGCCGGCCCTGGTGTACACTGTATGTAACACACCTTATTACTGACTTCCTTGACCCTGGATGTACAGGGTCAAGGAAAACAAAGAAATGAGCATAATTTTCTCTACGGAGAAGATATTGAACCTAAACCAAAAAGAACACAAATAATAAACTCGACAATGTAAATTGATGAGATTTAGTAAATCATTTAATGAAGTGACTAATCGCAAAGGACATAATCAACTCAGATCCTATTACTTCTTCATGGTATGTGACGTAAAGTTCCCGCCCAACCGTTTGACGGCGTTAGTGGTTATCGCATCTCCTTTTCCATAGCCTGTAGTACACATCCTCATCTAGACATTGTTCTTGTTCTGGTGTTTAATATCTGCATACTGCAACACTGTCGTTTTGTCATTTCACGTGACTTTACATTGAAGTGATGCATTCACTTGGCCGGTCACACGTCATCGCAAGCAAAAACTTCAACCGTTACCATGGTTTTGGGCCAGGGCTGATATTCACATTGTAATTTTGAATGTATGTAGTCAGGGGGGGCCACTCCGCGACTTGCACGTTATTGGCTAGAGCTTGTGACGTCACCAAGCGGACACGAGCGGAAGAAAGCTATGCGTAGAATGTAGCAGATGGCTCATGAAACGATGTGTTTTCATGCATCTTTTGATATTATACACCAAAGCTGTTAATTTAATTTGACAACAAGAGATCAAATACGCGATAGAAGAATACACTTATTCCGAAACAATGCATAGTTTATTTTTCATACATTATATGCGTGATATCTTGTCCCTGTAGGCTATATTCCACTGCCAGCTTTTCTTTCCAGCTAACCTATTGCATTTATTTTAAATGTCTAATTATAAGGAAAGTTCTTGTCCGGGCATATTCTGATATGAATTTTTACTGAATGTCCTGGAATTTCCCTTTAATGTTTTTACGCTACTTTTCAGATTCTCCAGTTGATCGCCACGGTGAGGATAAATTTGTTTTTGTTATTAATGTCTTCTTCCACTTTTGGCTAATCGCGACGAACAGGATGAGTGATGATTAGTTTAAATTGATGAAGGGACACTCGCAGCAGGCACGTATCCAAGGGGGATCTTAGGCGGCTCGAGCCACCCCGAAAGTTTGCGGTTTACAATAGTTAAAATGAGGTTTTTGGTTTCTTGTGGTGTGAAATAAAATAACGTGACGATAATTTAAGGAGAGAAATAATTATCGAGTCAAGCACGTATGCAAGGTGGAAATCAGGGGGCTCCAGCACCCCATTCAGGAAATTACGCTACATAAAATTAGGTTCATGGTTTCTTAAATAATGTGATGATAATTTCAGATAAATAATTTTCTAGCCAAGACACAGAATGTTCTATAACCCTGTTATTGTTAATAGCGCGCACCCAAGATGGGATCAGGGGGCTGGAGCCCCCCTTAATTTTTTCAGTTTACACTACATAAAATTAGTTTTTTTTTATTTGATTTATTTCATTTTACTTCGCGTTTTGTTCCTCTTAGCTAATTTACGAAGATGGGAATGAGTGATGAAATTATGAAAATGATAAATTGACATTCACACACAACCATGGCCGAGCGGGATTCGAACCCGGGACCCTTGGGGTCGCAGCGCGATGTACTAACCACTCAGCCACAGGGTCCGGGAAAATTAGGTTTTTGTTTTCTTGAATAGTGTGCCGATAATATATAAGGAGAGAAATACTTACCAAGGCAACACGGAGAATGTTCTATAACCCTGTTGTTGATAATATTGCATTAAAACGTTTCTTGCGCTTTCGGTGTTGTCGCAACACTATGCAAAGACTTGTCAGCATTTGGAAGCTGCAAACGTAGCGCCACACGTAGGACGATTTATTGTAATTTTTTAATCTCTGGAAAGCGCGAGAGGGAACGTTCTTGAATAAGAGAAGGAGTCGAACTACTGGCAACATTAACGAATCGTTTTATCTGTGGAACGTTCTAGAATATAATGAGGTTAAAATACGCGGCTTCAATTTCCAGGTTGATCTGTACAACAGAATCGCTTAATGAGTATTCAAAGATAAGTGTGATAGTTCATACAGTCGATTAGTGATCAGTCAGTGTCTATTGGTGGCTTTATAAGATCTAGTGATTCGAAAATGAAAAGGACTAAATACCGTAAAGTAACGAAGTCTACTACTAGTTCCAGTTCGGGTCCAAAGCAGAAGGCATTAACGACAGCGGAATTTCCGGAGCCTCAGTGTAGTGCTAGTTCGGGTCGAGGGGCGAAGAGATCGAAGGTCTCTCTCTAAAGTGAATATTTAAGCAGTAACGGGTATTGGAGCGGTTAATTAAAAAAGAAATAAGCTGCACAGATCAACTGAAAATCAAAGTTTTGAGTGATGAGTTAGTTGTGCCCGGACCAAATTTTCCCAGAATTTTAGAAGAGGAGGGTTATGCATACTATTTTCGGTGGTCAGTCCTCATTTTGCCACCTTTTCCTCTCTTTGACGTTCATGTTTTTAAGGAATACTTTGTCAAATTGGGTTATGACCTCACCAACCCTCCCCTGGGCACGTCACTGGAGATAAATGAATAAGCATTTAATCATATTGGGAGAAGAAACACTAGATGTGTTGGGATCGGAAGGGTTTTCATTGTGAATTAATTGTTTCGAACTGTATTCGAGAAGACTTACTTTGTTTCGTGCCAATATATGACAAGACTGCGGAAGTTGTGACAGAAATTGTGAACACTTGCGAGTGCTTAGGCCTCAATATGAATAATTTGGTGGGTTTCGGCTTTTATAAGAACTGTAAACATGGGAGGACAAGACACAGTAGTGGTGTTGAGGCTCGAATCAGAGAGAAATATTCGAGAAATTTCTGCGTCCAGTTCGCAGCCAACAGTTTGAGTCTCGCGTTGTCGAGTGGATTGTCCATACCGTGCGTGTGTAACAGCTTCGTAAAAACACTCGAAGACGCCATAGATGTTTTGATGTCTGATGATAAGAAATGGACAAACACACATACTGAGATGGTTCCGGCACACAATGTTAATGCATGGAAACAGAGGAGTTGAGTGGTAAAAAATGTTCCGATTTCACGTTCTGAATAATTTGGCAGCCTTGAACAGTGGCGACGATTTTGGGGATAGTTGCTCCCCATTCTTTTGCCTTCACACTATGACCTCTTTATGCTAACCCTTGTATACCAAGGGAAGAGAAAGTAAACTTTTCTTGCACCCTCACTCCCCTTTTGAACCCAATTGCCACCACTGGCCTTAAACATACAGTTGTGAGGTTCTATCTATACACCTTAAAAATATGGTGTTCAGCCCCCCACGAAGGGAATTCCTGGATACGTGCCTGACTCGCAGAGAACACCTATGCCTATGCTGGGACTTGAACCGGGAACTTCGGAAGCGAAATCGAACGTCGACCACTTAACGCCCTCGGCTACCGAGCCGGCGAATGAATTAGATGATGGTTATTGTATAAATGGTGTCTTTTCGGGAAACATTCAAATAGCAATATTTCTTTCAGGTAATATATCCTAGGAACTTCATTCTTGCGGGCTTACTAGGTTCTGGCATGTTGGCCAACAATCTGTGTAGTACTCTGTACTGTTTGTGATCCACATGGATTTGTGATCATCCATTTCATCTACTCACCATTCATTTTCATCTTTGCGATTAGCCAAGGGGTAAATTATACTTGAAATAAAACAAAAGCAATACAAATACAAAACAAAAATAATGGAACGATTATGCTGTTACGTTTTCCTGTATTTTAGGCACGTCGCATTTATCAGCCAACAGTCGGAGATTGCTTTTCGGTCGAATGATACTTCTAATAATCGGAGGTAAATGCAAGCTGAGAATTATAATTTGATCTCTTATCCACCTGAGTTGAGGATCTAATTTTTTGGATTTTATTTGTAACAATATTTACTACTGCGAGGAATTAAAAAAAAACTTACGGCTAATTTCGCCACTGGCTTCCTATTCTATAATAGTTACATTTGTTGTAAGGACATAATACATTAATTTACTTTGTATAAATATTACATTATCCATCGCTTTTCCTAATTAAATCTCATACCATATCCAACACACACATAAAATGTGTTTTACAGGTAGGTTTGGTTTGAGTTGTTTTTTTAAGTCTACTTTATGCACAGTAAGGCTAATTGGGACTGTACCCACAGTTTAAAGTGGGATCCGAACCACTTTGTGCCTCCACCGGGTATCGAACCCGGGACTCCTTGATTTCAAGGCGATGACGCTACCACTGCGCCATCGGGGAGGACGTGTTCCTTGCATTTTTCTTCCAGACGGCCAAGGGAACTTGCAAGGGGCACAAAGGGACAATTGCACCCTTCGATTTAAAATTTTATACAAATAAAAATACCTGTACATTTCGTAAAATTATCTTGCTTATTCTTATAGTCCAAGTTCAGAGCCATAGCTATATGGGGCGGCGGGAGTCGGCCCTGGGAGCCCCCGTAAAATTATTTGCGCCCTATTAAAACAATTTCTTTCTATGAAACTTAATATCAAATATTAATGATGACACTGTAATCCAAGAAGTCATTGGTTAATCAAGGGATTCCTATTTTTGTCAGGTGTCGAAACATGTATCTCAACTATAATATAATACAATTCACACAATATTTTGCAAAATGGTTAACGTAACCAGTAGGCAAACATTGTATGTAGTGATACAAGAGTCTCCCCTTTGAAGGAAATAGAGTCCGTGGTGGACTAAGGGACCCATGTTTTAATGTTTTAGCAAGGTCAAAAAAAGTATTACGATTTTTTCCACAATTCATCAAAGTGCAGATCCTAACCATTATTATGTAATTAATCCGATTTTGCTTGTACAACACAACACAATGGTGTTGTTGGATTCTCGATAGATTCCTTTGTGCGTAAAAAATCTTGCATACTGGAAAGTAGAGGGAATCATTATGAAGCATGATTTATAAAGGGCTCCCTTAATCAGTTCTGCAGAGAGGCCCAAAGCTGTTGTTAGTCATCAATTAACATTATCGACCTGTAAATATCAAGTAGGGTGACGGCACATAATGGTTCGGATCCCACTTTAAACTGTAGGTCCAGTCCAAATTTATTTATTTATTTATTAAGTGTGCATAAAGTGGACCTTAAACACCAAATCAATCAATTACAATATCAAGTAGGTACAGTCTCTATTAGCCTATTTATGTTAAACTTTATATTCTTTGGCAACCTGGAAAGGTCATTATCGAAATATTGCTATTTGATGTTGCTAGAGGTTTTTTTTTTTTTTTTTTGTTCGTTGCAGTTTCAAGATACCATCCCTTTTCTGTTACTTATAGCTTTTGGGGGAGGGGGGCAAGTGCCTCTGTGTACTCTACCATAACATGTGCCAATGCGACACAATATATTAAAAAATTGCCCCCTCTAGGATTGACTTCGCCCCCCCCCCCTACAAAAAATTCCTGGCTTCGGGCCTGATAGAATAGCTTCTTTGGTCATTATTTACTTGGCAGCTCTTCTCATTGATTGACGAGAAGATTGAAAGGATGTGCAGGGGAGAAACGGCTGTCCTGTAAGTCGTACATTATATTTTCAGCACAATTTCTCAACAAACGCACATAAAGTAAAGTAACAGTGCAATTGTTAATTAGTGTTCGCTACCTACGAGATGTTCAAAGTATTATTGTCGCGGACGATGTTTCAACTTCAAAGCTAATAAATCTTATCTTGCACTCAATATTCAATGAAGCAATACTTAGAAACTGAGTTCCGATTGTGTAAAGGTTTTTGAAAGTTGCATACGTGATGATACGGAAGGCGAGTGTGGAAGAAAAGGCCAGAGGCGCAACCACGAATTTTTGTCTGGAGGGAGAAAGTACCAGGATAAACGTACCAATAATAATAATAGTAATAATAATAACATTAATAATGTCATTATTATTACTAGTGGTAGTAGTTGTAGTATCAAAGACGTTATTATCCTCATAAATTACGCAAAAGGTAGGTAGATGTCTGTGCTAAAGCATTTAATTGGAACAAACGATTTGAAATATTTTTTCAACACCAGAAATTTTACATTAGCTAATAATTGAAAACAAGCACACAAACTGTATTTTTGAATGTCAGAAAATGAATGATAAATGCGTGCCGAAGATATTTTTTTTGTACATATAACATGTATAACTTTCATATGTTTTACACATAACTAAGCAACATGGAGCGACATAAAATAAGAAAATACATATGCAAGATGCTAACACTAAATTATGTACGTATTCAAAGTTTTTTCATTATACATATACAAGACATATTATTTAAATACATCACATTAAAAAAACAATTATATTGCGAGCGAAGCGAGAAAGTAAATTTTTTGATCCAATTTTTGCAATTTAAAACAATATTGATTTAATAAGGAACAAATAATAGCACATGACGCCAAGGCATTCTCTCTTTCAAATTTTTTAAAAATTAGATTATTTGGCGCCCATGACCGACTCCCGACGCCCCCTAGCTACGTCTCTGAACTTGACGAGACTGAGAAAAGCTGGCACTGCAAGCAAAGCGAGCAAGAAAATTTTACGAAATGTATTTTTATTTGTATAAAATTTGAAATAGAAGGGGGCAATTTCTCCTCTGTGCCCCCTGCAGGTGCCTTTGGCCATCAATGTTTGCCCCCCACCAAGAATTGACTTCCGTCGAAGGTTGGGGGACAATGCCCCTGCCCTCCCCTGTGGTTGCACCACTGAGTAAGTCCGAAATTTGGAGGAACAAATTGAATCAATCCTGCTACAGCAACTTTTTGGGAAGCGATGATCACTTTATTCCAGGCGATTTTCTTCTATTATTATTGCACGTGGCAAGAGCACAAACAGGTTGATTTGTTCTCATTGTACCGGCATTCCAGAAAAAGTGTGTATAAGTAAATAATCGACCCATTTATCTCAAGCTTCCGTATACGATAACGAAGTAAATTCCATTCTGTCCGCTTAATGACGTCATAGCGCGCACAGAATCATGGGAGAAAATCTCGGAACCTCGGGAATGGCATACCTTATAAAGGTACCTTGGTATGTAGTCTTGATATATATTATTTGAAATTGTAGGGATTGTCTTCCTGAAAACTCTACTTGGGTAGGCAGGAAAATGAATCCTCATGGGAGATATCATATTAAAGTAGTCTGTCATGAAGCATGGTGCATTAGGTAAACGAATAATATTACCTAGAAATTTATTAATGTCCTTATAAGCATAATATAGTATAGGTAATCTGGATTTATATTTTGCTGTACGTCTGTTGAGCATCAAAGAGTCTAACAATTGAAGTTTTGGTATGATCGGAGATGTCGTGTTGGCAATTTTCTTAAGTAAAAATTTGCTCGCAAGATATTTAACTCTAAGTTTGTATGGTGGATCTCCCACTTCTACGAAAGTTGCTTGTTTTGGAGTTCCTTTCCAAAGGCCATAAATCCTGGATAAACTGCTATATTGGATAGAAGATAGCGTGTTAAAAGCCCAACTTAAATTATCATTGTACATAAAGGAACCATACTCTAGTCTTGAGTTTAGCATCTGTTTATGGATCTGATGTAATAATTTAGGATCAGCACCCCACTTTTTCTTAACTGTCAACATTTTTATTATGTTAAACACTTGAGATCCCTTACATTGTGCCAGTTCTACTTGTGACTTCCATTTAAGTTTTTCATCTAATATAAATCCCAAAAATTTATGACTTCTTTGTTGAATAATAGTTTTTCCGTTTATATTTATTGATATGCATGAATGAGATCTCTTCTTATTAAAAACTACCACCGAAGACTTATCTGGATTTACTTCAATTCCATTGATATCACACCATGATGATAATTCATCCAGAGATTTTTTAATTTTTTGAGCCCCTTCTTGAATATTTTTACTACTAGTGTATATAACAATATCATCTGCATATTGTAATAGACGAGTGTGTTGAAGAATTTTTGAGCCTAAATCTGCCGTGTACATATTAAATAGCATGGGACTCAGCACTGCGCCTTGTGGTAGACCTTTATGTGTATAACGTGCGGTGGATAACTGTCTTCCATATCGAATGTACAACTTACGTGCCAATAATAATCCAAGAATACTTTTTATAAAATTACGTGGAACGTTCATTTTCTCCAATTTTTGTAACAGTATATTTGGAAGTACAGAATCATAGGCGCTACTTAGATCGAGAAAAACTACGATACAAAATTCCCGCCGTATGAAAGATAGCCATATATCTAAAATTAGTGTCGCTAATACATCTACTGTTCCAGTTCCTTTCCTAAATCCCATCTGATGTTTCGGTAATTTCTGATTATATTCGACCCACCATGTGAGTCTGTTCAGTATTAAATGTTCATATAATTTAGCAAGGCATGATGACATTGCAATAGGTCTATAGTTCGTATGTATTCCTGATTGTTTACCTGGTTTTAATATGGGTATTATCACCACTTCTTTCCACTGTGATGGAATTTCTCCACTATTCCATATTGAATTGTAAGTATTTAGTAAAATTTCATATCCATTCAAAGGCCAGTGTTGAATAGATTCGTATGTAATACCATCTAAACCCGGAGACGTTTTCTTTCGTTTATGAACAACATATTCTAATTCATCCATAGTGAATAGCGATTCTAACGTGGATGTTTCTGGATATTTCATAGAGTTTAACAATTGACAAAGATTAGTTTCAACCGTATCTGGTGTCAACTTGCGGTGAAATTCTTTTATCCAGGCTGAATTGATATCTCCTCCAAAATAATGACAAGTATTATTATTGGACATACTTCTTATTATTTTCCAAGTCACTGAAATAGAAGAATCTTTAGTTAATGTAGAACAAAATGACTTCCAAAAGTATGATTTTGATTTTTTTAGGAACCTCTGAGTTTTTGCTGCAATTTCTTTATATCTAATAAAATGATTGATGGTAGGATTCTCCTTATAATTTATGTATGCTTTTTGTCGTTCGTTTACCCATTTCTGGCAATCCGTTGTCCACCACGGAGTCACTTTTCTTCTAGATCCAAAATTAGATACTGTTGCATTTATTTGTTCTTGTCGAATGAGATACACCAATGTGTCATACGATACTTCTTGTTTCAACAATTCATTCTTTATTGCATTGTTTACATTTCCGGAGAATTTCTGCCATTCAACCCTTCTTGATATATATTCACTATTGTTTTGTTCAGAGCGCATAGTAAACCACATTATATTTGTATTATGTTGAAAGGTTATCATAATTGGCATGTGATTACTGTTGTAACACTTCTCTAATACACTCCAATGGAGTTTTGAAGCTATATCATTTGAGGTAATAGTTATGTCTGGAGTACTCGGCTGTTCATTAGGTCTTGAGATTATTGTACGTGTTCCGTCGTTGAGTAATACAGCTGAGGAATCTTGCAAGTAATTATACAAATCTTTACCTGATCGATCAGTTAGAGAACAGCCCCACATAGGGTGGTGTGCATTAATGTCCCCTGCCAGCACAAATGAAGTGTTTGGTGGAAGCTGCCCAACGATATTCTGCCACACTGTAACAGGGAGATGCACTGTTGGAGGGCAGTAAATTGATACATAAGACGTATCAGCAATCCGAACACCTGTAATCTGAATTTGACTGTTTATATTTTGAAACAAAATAATGTCATACTGTATATTTCTTTTAACGCCTATAGCTGAACCACCGTATCCATCTAAACGATCATCTCTTATCCAATTGTAACCTTTAAACTTCAATGATGAGTCAGTTTTCAACCACGTTTCTTGTATAAGAAGGACATCTGCAGAAAAATAAGATAAAATATGTTGTAAATTTTGTCTATTAGG
This sequence comes from Lepisma saccharinum, assembly GCF_977018435.1. Taxonomy (NCBI): domain Eukaryota; kingdom Metazoa; phylum Arthropoda; class Insecta; order Zygentoma; family Lepismatidae; genus Lepisma; species Lepisma saccharinum. The sequence continues at coordinate 8,283,120 of NC_139248.1, read as the reverse complement.
AATTAAACTTCGTATATTCCATTGTAATATTTTCAAGACTTTGTCTGGCATGCTGGTTGTTCAAATAAGTATTGCAAAATACTTGTAGCAATGCAAGTCCAGTCCTGGTTAACGTTCAATGTCGAAGTCCCTGCTAGGCTACATAATTGTTCTATAAATAATGAAAAATTATTTAGGAATTTTGTAGAATTTTGTTCTTGTGCCCGATTTGGCTGGATAGCTTGAGCCGCCTCTGCAAGAACAAATAAATTATTTTGTTGGCATGTTGTCGACAAATCCGGAGCATTGTCTTTTCGAGATCCTGACAAAGAATAATCAGGGCTTGTCATTCTCTTTTTATATTCATTTTGTCCAAATGGTTTCAATGTTTGAGAAGATTTCTGGCGTTTTCCTTGAGAAGACTCAGTCTCTTCCAAATATTTTCCAGCTTTCTTTGAACTGTACAATGGCCTTTTATTAGATACACTGTATTGATCTTGTATTATATTATTATGATATGAGGTGCTACTCGAATTGTTAGATATCGAAGCACATGTAAATGGCATTACTGTCTTTTCTATTTCCTGAACATGGCCAGTAGATATCTGTTCATATCCATACATATAATTAATTTTTGGGACTTTCTTCATAGCTTCGTTAAACGTAACATTCTGAACTGTCATAATTTTGATTATTTCCTTTTGGCGTTGTTTTTCAGGACAGTTTTTGTCAATTGCAGTGTGCTCCTGATTACAATGGAAACACTTGATCTTATTTGTGCAAGAGGACGATTCGTGATTCTCACCACAGCGTTTGCATTTTAATTTACTTTTGCAATTAGCCCTGAAGTGCCCATAATAAAAACAATTAGTGCACTGTTTAATCAAGGGAATGTACCTATCAATATCAAACTTTTTGTAAAACAGTGTGACATATTGTGGTAAGGATTGCGAGTCGAATGTTACAATTACCGTTCGAGTTGGAACAGCAACGCGAGTACCCTCCTCGTACTTATACTTCACAATGCGTTTTACCTTTATTACTTTGGCTGTTGATGAATTTATATTTTGCAATATTTCATCTTCACTTATTGACTGATGTACATCTTTCATAATTCCCATTCTTCGTACTCGGTGTGATGGAACAAAACCTTCCCAATTATTCTGTAACAGTAATGGATTCGAAAGGAAATCATTTGCATAATTATATGTCTTAAATGCAAGTCTAGCTAGATTTTTCCCAAGGCTATCTATCTCTTTCAAACCTCTAATATTTTCTTTGCTGACTATTTGGCCTAATTTTAAAATGTGAAGTTGACCAATGTTTCCTTTGCCATTTAAACCTGAGGCATCCTGATGTTTAGATTTCACAAATATTTCATATGGACCTAAATGATTACTTCTGTACTTCAATACCTGTTGCTCATAAACTTTTTTGGAACTTGATTTAGTAATTTGTTGGGTGTAATCTATATTATTACACTGAGAATTCAACTTATTAACTTCTTCTACCGAAGTTATGATTTCCACGTTGCTGGAAAGTTCCATGGCACTAATGTCCGTGTCCATGTTGGATTCAGCTGGTTTTGTACCAGCAAATTTGGCTTTACGGCCTTTAGATTTTTTCATGAATTAATGTTCACATTGTCGCACATATATTTAGAACGACACTAATATTCAAACAGTAAACTATAAAGTCTCAAATTCTAACTTAGAACACAAAATTATCTTTGCAACAAATCACTTACACAATCACATCTGTAACCACAGACTCAATCTTCACAGTCTACAAGTACAAAAATACAATAAAAACAAATCGAACGCTACAAGATCAATAACCTGCTTGTTCCGATTTTTGCGACGTGTTAGTATTCTTCTTCTTCTTTTTCTGACCCTATCAACTGGTAGTCGATTTTAGTCATCTTCCTGAGTTTTTTTTTTAAAGTATTTAGTTCGCTATTCACTTATATTTCACAAGAATGAAAAAAAAACATCTATTGATATTTATTTATACTGTTTGTTAGATCGTCAAATTACATCTTCTTGCATATCCATAAAGAAGCCATATGGTGGGAGGAGTAGGGTCCGTGAGCAGGGCAGTAAGAGATGTAGGGAATGGAATTCTATTTCGACGCAAACCACTATATAATTTATGTCGTTCTCTGTCGAAATTGGGACATTGTAAAAAGAGATGTGTAGCATCTTGATTATCTTCTCCACATGCGCAGGCTTGTTTTGTTGTAATATGTAGTCGTGATAAATGATCATTAGTGCGAACATGACCTGTACGTAGTCGTATTATAAAAGTAATAACTGATCTTGGAAAATTATATGGGTAGTACCAGGGTTTGTTTTGTGAATGTTCTGCAAACCATTTATATGTGTTGCCCGTGGATTGAAATTGTTCTATACACCACTGTTTCCATTTATCTTGAAGTTTATATTTAACTCTTGGAAGAAGGTCCGTGTATGGAAGTCTCGCAAGTGAGGTAGTTTCCGATGATCGAGCGGCTTTGGCATATGTGTCCACACGTTCATTTCCCGTGTTTACTTGGTGAGCCTTTACGTAACTAAACTGGACGTTGATATTTCTTCCATTAGCATACTGAGTTTGTTGGATTATAAGTATGATGAATAAAGGATGTTTACAAATCTGAGGATATGAGGAACTCAGCGCCATTAATACGCTTAAAGCATCTGTTATGATGAGAATTTTTGTATAATTATTATGGATAGCGTATGTGAGAGCTTTATATATTGCATAACTTTCTGCAGTGAAAATAGAAGTGTCAGGTGGTAAACGGAATTGTTTGTTTATATTTTGATCTGGAATGAAATAAGCACAACCCACACCTAGGCGGTCTTTGGATCCATCAGTATATATGATTAGGTGTGTTGGCCATTTCTCTTTATACATGATATGTCTTCCTAAATCCCTGAAATGGATATTGCATTGGGTATATAAGGGTATGTCTAATTGATAAATTAAAGGATGTTGGAAGGTAAAAGACTTTGCACGTGATTCCAGGTCTATGTATTGGCAATATACAAAATAAAAGAATGTGTGTTTAGGATCTATGGCTTTATTTTCTGTCCATTGTTTTTGTATTTCAAATAATTTATTGAATGGGTGCGTATGATTTTCCCAGGTTTTGAGCAGAAATTTTATTGTTAATTGGATCCGTCTATGTGTCAAACTAGTTTCTCTGCTTTCCATATATACACTGACATTAGGACAGGACTGCATGACACCTAAGCAGGTCCTCAAAGCTTTTCTCTGTAGTATGTCTATTTTGTCTAAAAGACTTAATTTTGCACCCCCATAACTAAAGGCTGCATACTCAAAGTTTGATCGAAAACAATTCCTATAAAATAGCAGTAAGATTTTGGGGTGGCCACCCCATTTAATTGTTGTGATACTACGGAGTATATTTATTATTTTACGGCCTTTATTGATTAAATGCTTGATGTGTGTATTCCATGTGAATTGCCTGTGAAAATGTATACCTAAATATTTATGTGTTTCTATTACTGGGATATTAGAAATGTGTGGTATATTGTTAGGATGAGTATCCAATCGTTTATTATTAAAACAAATAATTTTTGATTTTGTTTCGCTGATGGATAATCCTTCTTTGAAAAACCACGCTCTTATGATGGCGATTAAATTCTGCATTGCTATTATACCTTGAGTAGCATCATCTGTAATGTTATAGAAACAGAAATCATCTGCATACTGAAGGGGATGAAATGGTAGAATTGGTAATGCATGTATCTCATTCGTATAGATATTAAATAAGAGAGGGCTCAGAGGTGAGCCTTGAGGTATGCCGATTGAAGTGGAACGAGGATCGCTTAGTTTGTCGGCGAACCATCCGAATATAATCCTGTTGGAATATAGATTCCACACAATTGTTGAAAGTTTTGGGTGTATATGAAGATTCTCTAATTTATGACAAAGATTATTTAAATTTATAGAATCATAAGCTTTTTCAATGTCTATAAACAAACTGAAACAGTAGGAACGTGTAATTTTACTATTTTGAATTGCTGCTGTTAGAGTGGCTATAGCATCTTGACTACTAAGATTAGTTCGAAATCCAAATTGTGTGGAATGAAAAAAAATTTCACGTTCTAATAACCAGGATAGTCTATTTTTCATTGTGCGCTCAAATATTTTTTCCAAAACTGAAATTAGTACTATTGGTCTGTATGAGGATGCATGGTCCGGAGATTTGTTTGCTTTTAAAATTGGAACAACGACATGATTTTTCCATTCTAACGGGACTATGCCGGTTTGATATATATTGTTGTAATGTGAAACAAGAATATCTGTTCCGGTATTCGGTAAATGTGTTATGGCCTGGTACGGAATACCATCAAGACCTGGTGCTGTGTTTCTCACATTTTTAAGAAGTGTTGTTAATTCCTCTCGGGTTACAGGTGGAAAATCTTTTGTAAATTTTGAAGGGAGATTCTCGTTATTATCATAATGTAGGTGAACAGATGGTGGAGTTAATTGGGAGAGAAATTGATGTTGCCAACTGTCATCTATCGGTCTTTTTTGAGGAGAACGTGGTTTGCGTAAAGAATTGAATTTATGCCAAATATTTCGGGATGATTCCTGCATGTCTATCGAATTGCAGTAGTTAATCCATGCTTGTCGTTTGGTTTGTAAGTATATTTTTCGTGCTTGAGCTACGGACTTTTTCCATGATATGAGGTTTTCAGGATTGGGACATGAGGCATATTGTTTTTCTCTGATTTTTCTATTTGATTTTGCCTCTTCACATTCTGTCGTCCACCAATGTATCTTTGGAAACATTGTTTCACAATGAGTATTTTTCCGCGAGGTTAGTATATCTAAAGCTTTAGTAATATATTGAAGTAGCAGTGAATAAGATATAGGCTGGGAGGAAGTAAGATGTTTACTTAAAATAAAGGAATCTATTAATATTTTATATAATTCCCATTTTACATTGTTAGTTTTCCAGCGGAGAATTGGTAATTGGACGGGGAGAAAAAGTTGGCTTGGTAAAAATTGGGCACGAATATATATGGGAAAATGATCGCTACCATGGAGTTCATCCTCTATGAACCACTGAAATTGAGGGAATAATGAGTCCGATGTTATAGTTAGATCAATTGATGTTGGATTACTTCCATTTCGAGGTATATGTGTTGGTGATCCATCATTTAAAACGATGAAAGAGTTGTCGTCCATCCAATCCACTATACTAGTGCCAAGTCTATCTGCTGTATGCATACCCCAAGCATCGTGATGCCCATTAAAGTCCCCGACAATTAAATAAGGACTGGGTATGTTGAATGTTAAAGCTTGTAAATCAGTTTGTTTTATATTTTGAGAATTGTAATTGGAAGGAATATACACATTGATTATCGTAATTTTATATCCTGCTATGTAAATTTGGATTGCTCTTGCTTCTACTTTATAATTCTGGAATAGTTTTTTATGTTTATGTAAATGTATTTCCTGGTAGGCTACCTTTTCATGGACATATATACCAATTCCCCGTTCCGTATCTTTGTATGGAGGTCCTATACAATGATAATGGGAAATTCTATATATTTCTTGCTGACGACCCTTAGTTTCTTGTAAACATAGTATTAAAGGGTGTCTTTCCGTCACTAGTTTTAGTAGATCTGGTTTACGTGCAGAGAAACTATTGACATTCCATTGAAGTAATAATGTCATATTAGTCAACTTTTATATAATTGATTTATTATGAGGTGAGATTCTGTAAAACGGCCAGCAGGTTTGTAGATAGGGTATTAATATGTTGTAAAAGAAGTTTCTGTTGCTGTAATTATTTTATTTGCACAAGAGTAGACCATAGAAGCGGTATTGTCTTTAATAATGAGGTGTAAACCTCTTGAATATTTTCAGATGGGAGATAAGAGGATGATTGTTCTAAGTTTTTATCTATTGAATTAGCATGCTGTACCCTTGAGGAGCTAGAATTAGAATAAGTATTTTGTGCTATATTTAAAGAGGTCTTGGGTTCTGACTCAGCAGAAGAAGTATCTGTAATTGATGGTGTGGAAGGGTTGGAATGAGTATGTATCCTTGGTTTCCTAGGATGTTTCCTTTTTTCTTTTGGTGTCACTCTGATATTTTTATGTACTTCTACCGTCTTCCCTGATGTATGTGGAATAGGATGATGAAACGTTAAAGCAACTGGAGTTAAGTTTGATCCAACAGAATGATTTTGCCATTTATTAATGTTGGGGCTGTGATTTGCAATTATGATAGGTTTAGATGTAAGGGTAGGTTGTGCATTATGATTTGGAATTTTTGAGCCTCTAGGTGAAGTATTTAGTCGGGCACGAAACTGAATAGGAGGAAAATCTGTTTTGTTTACAATGGGATTCAGAATTTCCTCTATAGATGGTGGTTGTATATATGTGCCTTCAATAATTTCTCTAACCTCACGGTAAGAGAGATTATCGTTCGCCATTCGCTCCTGTATTTGTTGTTCTCTTTGCCACATTGGACAATTTTTATCAAGAGCTGAAAGAGCTCCTTGGCAATTAGAGCATTTTGCTGGTAGGTTACAGGAGCAACCATGCTTATTGTCTCCGCAGGTTGCACATTTTGGTTGGAAACGGCACTGAGTTGCCGTGTGTGCATATCTGAAACATTGTCTGCACTGATGAACAGCTTTTTGCCTTGGATTAACTTCATATATCATGCTATTTATGATTATTTTTTGTGGAATTATACGCCCCAAAAATGTCAGACATATAAGTTTTGTATCTCGTAGCAAAAATGTTCCATCATTTTTCCACAACTTCTTTTTCATGCGTTTGACTTCAATGACTGGGATAGGCGATTGAACCCCATCAAGTACATCCTGCTCGCTAACATCATATTCTATCCCGTAAACTAGTCCTTCTCGTTGAAGTAAAGATTGCGGTATACGAGATTTGATCGAGAGCTCAGCTTGAAATTTTGTATTTTTGACGAATTTGTTTGCCTCCAGAGCAGATTTCTTTGGTTTGGTTTGGTGTTTTAAGTCCACTTTATGCGCAGTAAGGCTAATCGGGACTGGACCTACAGTTTAAAGTGGGATCCGAACCACTTGTGCCTCCACCGGGTATCGAACCCGGGACCCCTTGATTACAAGGCAATGACGCTACCACTGCGCCATGGGGGAGGCCCCAGAGCAGATTTAAACGTAATTCTAACTCTATTACGACCACATTGATCAATATGTTTCACTGGTATTTCTGCCTTCCTAAATTTATTTCCTAGGCTTCCCCCAGCTAGATTTCCAATATTTTTCCCTATACCCTCTATCAAGACAATGTATGGGCCAGAGCTGTTGAGTTCATATAAATTCTGATAGGAGATCCTTCTGTTCTGAGATTTGATACAATTTTCTGTGTTTTGAGACATTGATCCTTCTTGTGAATTATTACATTGATACTCCTCACTATTGATGTTATCCACTTCGATATATTGCGCCGGAGAAGGAGGAACATCGGGATCCACATAACTAACTTGAACACTAGCATTTTCATGCATTAATGCAGCATTATGACAATCGTTTGAGTCTTCTTCCATTTGGACTCTGTTTGTAGACCTTAAACGGCCTTTTACTTTACTTCTTACTTATATTCTTATATATCTCTCGAAGATCACACACGCTTAATTGACATAAATTAAACACAATTTCAATCCTGTGAAATTCTTCAAGATTCACTCACAATTGACGTGTTAGTATAACCTTGGTGTTAGTAGCTAAATGTACCCCGCACCAAACTTACTGCACATAGCAACGAGCACCATCAAACCCGATCCTCCCAGATGACGTAATGCATACGTACTTCACATAGCAACGAGCACCCCCTGACCGAATCTACCAACACAGCTTCTTAATGGCGCCAAGTTATATATATACTCGCAGAACGCACACTCAAATTACGGGATTGAGATTGCGAAGAAAAGTCGATTGCAGCGCTCCAGTGGTAAGAATTCAAAGTTGGATTGATTGTGAGGAACGGCTAGGGACATCTTTAGCAAGTTTGAAATATATGGTAACAGCACCAAACCTGACCTGCCGAACCTAACCACGTAGGCATATAATAGCGGAAATAAGCATGTAAATAGGTTATGCAGGTTAAATTATGTTTACTTAAGGTATTATATGCTTACGTGGATAGATTAGGCAGCTCAGATTTGGTTCTGCTATAATATTTCTTATTTGCTAGCCGCTCGTGATCGAGGGGGTAATATGCGCTGCAATTGGGTAATGAAAGGGTTCAAATACAAAGAGCGACTTAGGAGGGTGAAAAGCGGTAAGTTCCCATCGTTGTGATCACTTTAACTGCCGTAAATGTAGAACTCTTAAGACGAAATTGCTGCTATAGGCGTGCGCAGACCCTCTGATTAGGGGGCGGGGGGCACAAGCCTAGATGAAAGTTCAGTCGGAAAGAAAAACCTCATTTTATCTCACTGTTTTAGTTTTATTGCATTGATGTGTGTGTGTGTGTATATATATACACACACACACACACACTTACATACATACATATGCAGAATAACTGACGAGTAACGCATGTGAGAGTGTTAATAATAAGAAATTTGCAAGAGAACGAAGCGGGATAGTTTTCATTTACATAGGAAATAATGCACTCGCTCAGAGGCGTAACCACGTATTTTTGTCTCAGGGTTTTAAGTACTTGGATAAACGTACTAATAATAATCGTAATAATAATAATAATAACGGCATTATTAATATATGTACACAACTTATATATATATATATATATATATATATATATATATATATAGATATATAAATACATTATATAATCAATTCATCCGCTCCATAACAAACCAACAATAAAAATGATACAAATTGTCTCTGAAATGTCTGGGCTTCTTCTCCCTCAAACAATTGGTCATGCATTTAAGATAAAATTGTTTGCAATAGTCTGACGTACTTAGTTCTTGCTACTGTACTTCCCTCTCTGGTAATTTACAATGTATTACAGAAAATAAATTGCGAGCGAAGCGATCAAGAAAACTATTAGATCCAAACTTTTGCAAACTGAAAACCATATTGATTTAATGTGGCGCAAAAAGAAAATCATGGAGCGCCAAGGCATTCTCTTTACAATTTTTTTCATTTAGATTGTTCTGCGTCCAGGGCCGACTCCCGCCGCCCCCTAGCTACGGCTCTGAACTTGACTAGACTGTAAGGAAAGTAGATATTGCGAGCGAAGCAAGCAATAAAATTTTACGAAATGTATTGTTATTTGCATGAAATTAGAAATCGAGAGGGGGCAATTGCCCCTCTGTGCCCCCTGCAGGTGCTCTTGGCCGTCTGGAAGAAATAATGCAAGAAAGACGTGAAAACTAAATCCATCTTGAGTATCCTTTTGTCCTGCTACTCTTAGATTCTGTTAGGCTTTTTTTCTTTAGTTCAATGTTTGTCCTCTTTGCCCTCATAGAATTGATTTCCGCCCAAGGTTGGGGGACAATGCCCCCTGCCCCCTGTGGTTGCACACTGCACCTTCTTCCCCCGTAGTTGCTTTGAACCTGCATCAGGTTAAACTTAATTTTCTTTAAGAACATAATATCGGTTAATAACGGCCGTAAGATTCCTCTACTCTAGATGAAAGTAATATAGGTGCATGGACGTCTGGAAAGGGGGGGGGGGGCAAGGATGGCCACATCTCACCTTTAGAAAACGAATGTCAACTTAAAAGTATATATTTCACACGTATAATTTGGTTTGAGTCATAGTAATTTACATTAATTATTATAATGGGGACGCAGGAATGCGATGATTTCGAATTGAAGTGGTGTTTTTTGAGGGGGCAACACTATTATCGGGGCAATATGCCCCATGGAAAAAATACCTTGCTTGTGTCTCCGTGGAAAAAATCTGCAGACGTCCATGATTAGGGGGGGCACGCCTATGATTGCTGGAATACCTTGAAAGACTGTTCTGGTATTAAATTTAAATCAAATGAGTGAATAGATTAGAGGGTGACCCACTTTCGATCTCTCCACCGAAGTTCCCGGGATCGAGTCCCGACTTAAGCATGGGTCTTCTTTGTGGATGTTCCTTCATAAATTTCATCTAGGGCCTCCCCAATGGCGTAGTGGAAACGTCAACGTCTTGTAATCAAGGGGTCCCGGGTTCGATACCCGGTGGAGGCACATAGCACAGTGGTTTGGATCCCACTTTAAAATGTAGGTCCAGTCCCGATTAGCCTTCCTGTGCATAAAGTGGACTTCAAACAACAAATCAATCAATCAATCAAATTTATTCTAATCGCTACTCATCTTCACCGTCGCGATTAAGCAAAAGCGACGCTAAATAAACAAAATTAGGAAACGTTTGAATATAGTGGACGAAATCAGATTTTTCGCTGTGTTGTGCGGTCAAAAATATTCTGTAAATCGAGACAGGTAGGGACCTTGATGCACCTTGATGCATATTTTCGATGATGCAGGAAGGTGCATCAAGGAACATCAACTGATGCACTGAAATGCATCTCGACTGTAATAAATCCTCGCTTGAATCAAATGATGCACTTTGGTGTTTCTTTCAAGACATACAAAAATGCACCCAAATGCATCAAATGTGAATCTGATTCTTTGAAGAAGCCATAAAACACACTTTAGTGTATCAATCGATATGATGCATTTAGTTTTCTGTGTGTAGAATAAAAATTTATCAGATGACTGAAAAACTCAGACATTTTTGTTCCTTAGTCTATAGTTCAGGTGTCCTAAATACATCCACACTGTTACAAAGTGGGCTTGTATACCAAGAAATTGGAAACTGTTTCTAAATTGCTGTTTCTTTTCATTCACGACGTGCCACTGGTGCGACGTTAACTACATTTCATTTCAAAATTGGGTATGTTCAACATGAAGCTTTTATTTTATCTGGCAAAGTGACATTTTAAAATCTTATCCAATAACATTCTCGATCGTAATTTCCTTTTGTTTACTTTTCATTGAATTTTGACACGGTAGTAGTCAGAATTTTATTTCGGGGGGTGGGCAAATCCCTTAACAGAACGGGTCGTCGCCAGAAATGCTTGTTGAGGGGGTCAAGGCCATGGAAAAAACTTGATTAGTACAAAAAATAATGACAATAATAAGTATTGTTATTTTACAATAATTACTATTATACGTTATTAAAAATATACCAATTTCAATCCAAATTTATTGTTATTATTACTTAAATGGAGACACGTTGCTACTCGATCCACCGTATCAGTTAATATCTAACACAATTGTTGTCCATTATTTTTCTTATATTTTGTACAGTTAGTGTACTGAAAATCATAGTTAATGTATGTTGTTATTAACTTTTACACAATCATTCAAAAAGGCTTTCAACAGTTAGTGTTAAATTTTACTCCTTACGTTTATATTCTATGCCCCCTCACAAAGAAAACTACAAGTTTATCCTTTAGATTAAATGGTAGAGTATAAAAATATTACCTCGTTCCTCTATTATACACTAACCTTTTTTCGATGTAATGCAGTTTTACTGTGGTTATAAACTTTATTTTTGTTGTTAACAATAAAAATAACATTCAAATTAGACATTTTGAGTATTTCGGGGGGGCTTCAGCCCCCTTAACCCTCCCCATGGCGACGTGCCTGGTAGTAGTGAATGTGCACGGTTTCGTATATTGTAAATATTATTCTCACTTCACAATTTCATTCTAAATGCATATTAAATGTTTTTGACTGAAATATTTGAACAAGACTTTTATGTAATGCTTTGTTCAGAATATGATTTCAGAAATTTTTGATGTTTTTAAGTATGTCAAAAACCAATCCATGAAATCAGGAAAAATCAGATTAGTTGCTTATTTGGAAGCACCAACGTTCTATAAACTGACCCTCGCCTGAGTGCCCAAGTTGACCCTCCCTCTGAATCGAGACATTGATCTGACATTTTGACAACAGTTCTATAATTTGGATACGATTGATTGATCGATTTGGTTTATTTTACTTCGCTTTTATGCCACTTTTAGCTAATCGCGAAGATGAGGATGCATGATGAAATTGATGAAAAACACCCATGCCAAAGCTGGGATTCGAATCCGGGACTTCTGGCGTCGAAGCGCGCTGTAACTTGGATACGAATTAATATTTTTGTATTTGAGCAAAGTCGATCAACATGATTCAATATGGTGGAATTCGAACTTCACTTATACCAAACTTGCGTGAATACATTTGGAGTGGTTGCTACGCGAAAGATATTTTGATTACAGGTAAGCTGACCAGATGTCCTGTATTAGCGGGGACAGTCCCTTATATTGAGTGTCTGTCCCATTTTTGTGACAATGACGTATCGACAGGCACGTAGCCAGGGGGAGGGCTAAGGGGACTGAAGCGCCCCCGAAATCCTACAAATATCTAATTTAAATAATGTAAAAAGTAAAGTGCTCCCCTGTGCCTTTGCACTACGCCATTACGGCGTATAGGGGGTGTGGAGTTACGGCCTCACACTTTCTTGATCACGGCCGAAGGTGGGGGTGATGTGATCAGCACCACGACCCTGGCCGCCGGAGTTCCCTCCAAGTTCCCACATTATACGACGCTGGGTGGGCGAAGGGGCCGCTTGAACAGGTGCAAAAAATCCCGGTTCTCCCATCGTATGGTAGTCAGACGCCCTAACGACTGGGCTACCGCGGCTCATAAATTTAATTCAAATAGTGTATAGTGATAATTAATTTAACTTGCTAAATAGGATTAAACATTAGATCGAAAAAAGTTAAGTGGTTATATTTTTATATTCTACCATTTAATCCAAAGAATAAATGAATCCGCAAATTTCAAAAGTCAAAAATGTATAGTTTTCTTTGTGAGAGAGTATGAGTATTTACTTTATGAGTAAAATTTGGCCCTAACTTTCAAAGCCTTCTTTTAACGGAATGTGTAAAATGCTTCCTCCATTTGTGCAAAGCTACATAAATCTTAATTTTAAACCTCAGCTAGAATATCTACAGGGTAGGGTTCTTTGAAGACAACGGAACCAGACAGGATGCCTTCCAATGGAGACGTTTAAACGTATATATTATTCGAACACAGGATACATGGAATCAGAATATTTGCATAAGCTACGTTGTTCTGTAATTTTCATTCACAGTCAATTTTCATCTCAATATGCTTTTTATTATTTCTTTTCTTTATTTGAATATTCTTCTATCTGGACTTCCTTCTTAATGGACGATCTGGACTTCCTTCTTAATGAACGATCTGGATTTCTTAATGGTTTTTCTGGATCTGGACTTCCTTCTTTTTCTACGATTTGGAAATTCCTTTATCCTTCTTACAGCTTTTCCCCTTAGGTTTTGTGGAACTATACTAATTTCCTCCCCTGATGTTGCGATTAGAACGTGTCAACGCTAAATATGTCCAACCTAGGATGTACTTGGCGCCAAACGACTGACACGCGCATCCAAGTAGGTGCCACGGCTGAAACGAGCAACAAAAAGTGCTGTGGGGCGTTGACTGGAACGCGCCGCCACTGAATTAAACAAAATTTCCACTACTGGAAAGGCAAATCAAATCAGATAGATTCAAGATCTGTTCAAACACAAATTTGTACCAGTGCTTTGACTTATTTAGTTTTCTGATCAATTTACTAGCAATCACTAGTTTGATTTATCAAGTATATACATTAATTTGTTTCTTTTATATTTATTAGTAGAGTATTTTTGTGACTCCCAGGCCAACTCTGATTTCTCGACCAAACGACCGCAAAAAGTTGAAAAACTCACTTTCTCTTCCTGTTCCGCGCCTCATTTAGTGCGCTGACGATATTTCACGGGCGCAAAAAGGCAGTGATGAGCGAAAGATGAGCTCTCATCCCCTCATCCTTCTCATCTTTCTCATTCTCTTTTTATTCTCTCATCTTCCTCTCATCCTCCTCTCATTCTCCCATCTTTCTCTTATCCTCTTATTTTTTTATTTTCTTATTTTCTTATTTTTTGAAAGATGAGTGCACCTTATCGTAATTTTCCAAGTCTGGGACCAAATGTTTATATATCGTGACCTACGTAAACCTCTCCTCTCATTCTCTCATTCTCTCATTCTCTTATTTTTTGAAAGATGAGTGCACTTTATCGTAATTTTCCAAGTTTGGGACCAAATGTTTATATATTGTGACCTACGTAAACCTCTTCTCTTATCCTCTTATTCTCTCAATCTCTCAATCTCTCAATCTCTCAATCTCTCAATCTCTTTTTACCTTTAGAATATTGTCGTCAACATTAGAGATGAAGTTGGAGTGCTGGAATCAACGGGGCCAAATGTTTATATATAGTGATCTTCGTAAACCTCTCTCTCGGGGGGGGAACGATGTACCATACACACACATACACACACACACACACACACACACACACACACACACACACACACACACACACACACACACACACACACACACACACACACACACACACGCACACACACACACGCACGCGTATGCCTCTTATTATTTCCGTATTGTAACACAAACAAACAAACAAAATAATAATTGTTGTTTTTAGGATGCCTGGCCCCTAACCCGCCAGGGTGCGTGGTGCCCAACCCAAAAAGGTTCTAACGGCTACGGCTCTAGATAACCGCACCTCTGTAGGGTTTCACGTGTTTTTTTTTTTCCCCCAAACTTCCATGAAACCCTACAGAGGACCTCCGTAATGCATGCAACGTGTACTAACGACTCTAGTGTTATTTGATGTTGTGATATTTTTGGATATAGAGTTTTATTGTGAGATATAGATAAAAATAATTATGTTTATTATAATATTTTCTTGATGAAGATGGAGAATATGTGCGTGTTACAAATAAAGTTGCATGCTTTTTTTTCTAGTGTGTGTGTATGTGTTTTTGATGTTTCGACAGCATCTGAAACGATAAAAAAAGAAATTTTATTGTTAATTTTCACGTGTAAAAACAACAACAAATTTTTTTTGTGCAAATTTTCTGATTGTCTCTCGTGCTATAGTGCAAAAAAGATATTGTAACTTATAACTAATGAAATTGACATTTGTAACTGATCTGAACTAGTGAAATTCGTATTGTGCCATTGTAACTGATTGTGCTAGCACTAAAAATTTCTTATTGTGCAAGAAAATAGATGATAAAAACTTGTTAAAACTGCTCTGTGACCCTCTCATTCTTCACGTCGTAGGCGAAGGACTTCTCTGCAATCAGGATGACACTGCATAGGGTATCCTCGGGCAAGGCATCGTGGAACTCGCAGACGATCTTGATGTTGGTTCGATCGTTGACCACAACCTTCTTTCTCTTAGATGTGTTGATGACGGTCATGGGTCTCCGTGTTTTGAACTCGCTGGGCGTGTAGTACATGTCCACACTTCCCTCGGTCACGCGTTTGTAAGCCGAAAACGCTTCGTAAAGTTTGAGATAATCGTTTTTGGTCATGTCGAGGTTGTAATTCTCGCGCGGGAACACTTCGTTGCGTCCATTTTTGAGATAAACGTTCTTGATCTTGCAGTCGTCGAATTTGCTGGAATCTTTTTCCTGATTCTTGTCCCTCCCGGTCTGAAAGAGCACTACGACGAAATCTGGCATGTCGAACTGTATGTTGTTGAACTGCGTCGTCACGTCGAATTCCATGTGACTTCCCGTCGCCATCTTCTGCACGCACTGGTAACCGTGAAAGTGAATCGGTACCTGCGGACTTTTCAAGATCTCCGCTTTGTACTTGAGGGCATAGTTTGTCTCGTATTCCACCACCGGCATTCTCAATTCCATGCTCCGGATGATGCACTTGGCTGCTTCGGGTAAAGTGTTGGCTATTGGTGTGCCGTCGGCATTCAAGTTGGTGTATCGCATTATTGCGTTGTTATCGTTGTCCGCTCTTCGAAACGTGACTCTCAGTCCTCCCTTCCACATGATCTCCTTGTAGTCCGAGAAGAAACCAGGCAGCAGACGCATGGGAAAGAGCACCGTGTGACTTGTTGTCGATATTTTGGTCCCCGCTTCGAATCCCCCGGCCTGGTAGTATGCTGCGTCCGTTTTGGATAATTTCAACGTTCCCACTGCCGTCGACGTGATGCCTGGATAATCTATTCTGTCAATGACGGTGTTGTGTTTCCTCACCTCCACCTGCGAGAACAGGTGAGGCACGAAGTTGTCTACGAGTATCAAGTTTGCTGCTGCGGGAAACGTGTCTCCGCTTTCTTTCTTCACCACGTCGAATTGAAGGTAGAGGTCTGCTCTGTGAGGATGAACGAACCCGTCGCCTACGTCAACGTCGTATTCGACCTCCCTGTTTGCCTCGTTGAGATTGGCAAACGTGCGACGGTTGGGAGGGAAAGATTGCAATTCGTAACTTTCGATTTGCTCCATTTTTTTTTTCACTATGTATGGTTATTTATTATACGTTGATCTCCACGATGGCAGTAGTTGTTGCACCTGCGAAATCCACCACGTCTCCTTTCTCGTTCGTCACCACCAACTCTATGTCGTCTATGCGGTTGCGACATACTGGAAAATAGATCGGCGAAGAGGGCGTGTAGATGATCGGTTCCATGAACTCGGAACTTGGTTTGAAAGTGGCTATGATTCCTGTCTGCTTGTGACTTCCTAACAATCCGTCCGAAGATTTCGTGATCATACCTTCCGCCACGTTGCAGTGTACGTTCAGAGTCTCTATGGCCAAAAATTTAGGAATGTTTGTTGCCACGTGCTTGATGCCAGCTTCGAGTTTTGTGTTGTTCTCGAAACCTAAAAGTTCTCCTATGGTGCCCAGGTCCACGGTCTCCGTCGCGGATAGGATTTCCACTCTGTGCGTGACCGAATTTTGAGAAAGGTACGTGCCTTTGGGTAATTGAGCTTGCAAAGTGGAAAGATTGTATTGTCCTGGCGTGACGACGATGTGTTCGCTTCCGACGCTAATTTTGTTGTTGTGCTGCGTAACATTAGGTATGAGGTACATGCTGTAGAATGCACGCAGAGCCACGGATTTAGGATAGACAATGTCGTCGTGCAGCGTGAGTTTCAAGATTGAAGATTCACTCGTGAGATGGAACACGCCCATCCTAGTGATGCTGTTTGAGGTTCCACAATGCTTTCTGGAAATCCTCGATCGTAGGGTTATTTATTTTAGAGAGAAACGCGAGCACGGAGAGGCAGAGATGGCCGCAGTTCACGTCTCCGAAATCTTGAATGCGTTCGTCGTTGTAGTATATAGAGGTTTTGTTTGTTTTCAGATAATGAACTAAATTTGTAGGTGGAACACCTCCGAAAGAATCGAAAACGAATGCTTTATCATTGTCGTTTTTGTGGTAACATATCCAATGCGTGCCTGGATTTTCTTGACCGTCCAAGTTGACTACTCCGCATTCTCTTCTTTTAACGCTTGAAGGTAACGAGTCGGACATGAAAACTCCTCTGAAGTATTTGATTCGTAGCGGTTCGATCAGAGATTCAATGTCTCGGTTGGTGAGTGCTTCTGTTTCTTTTTTTTAAACTTTCTCATCACGCCCTTCCCCTTCTTCTCCATGGCCAGGTTGTGACGTTTCTGTTCTTCCAATTCCGCTTTGTTCTTCTTCGAGTCGATGACGGTTTTCGCGATGGCGGCACTTCCGCCAGCCAAACTTCCAACGGCCCCCAATGCTGCTAGGATGGCCGGGATGCTGAATATGAAACCTCCGATCTTTTGCTGTTTCCGCGAACGCTGCAATCTTTTCAATTGAGGTGTGCTGAGCAGCAATTTCATTCCATGTCCTTTCGACAAGCAAGAACGTTTCTTCTCGCGTTGTTTCTTGGTGAGTAACCCATCGAGGGCACCTAGATTTTTAAGATTGGAGTATGGTATCTGGTACACGACACCCTTGGGCTTCATGTTGATGCTCTATGCGTTATTTTCGCAGTATGTTATTTATATATATTCTGAGATTTTTTCTTGTGTAGTTTTTTACGGTATGTTATTTATATATTTTCAAGGCCTTGCAGTCGCTACACAAATTCTATTACGTGCTTTGTTTTCTTGCCAAGAAGTTCCTTTGTCCCCTTGTACACGATTTTTGTTTTGTTCTCGATTAAAATAGATAGCTTCTCGTCCGATAACATGTTAGCGTATCGATCTGGTAAAAATAAACTGTATTGTGCGTTGAGCAACAGGCGTACCTTGGGACCATACTGGGTAGAAACGATTGAACCGGAAGTTATCGTGTAAGATTTGTCGACTTCCAATTCCCGAATTTTTACATACTCAAATGACAAATTTAGCATTTGTTTTAATGCTTGGAGCTCACTTATTTTTTCGGTCGTCATATCAAAGAAAAATTTCAAAGTGTTAGAGAGAAATTTAATTGTTTTTCACGATGTGTGTTATTTATATATACCGAAGATTATATTTTTCACGATGTGTGTTATTTATATATCAAGTTTTTTTTTTTGACACGTATATATATTATTATTTTTTAACAGAGGAAGAAAGTTCGTGCTTCGGAAAACGCGAGGATGTGCGTAGTGATATCTTTCCTCTCCTGCATAGACTTGTACCAATCATCAGTATACTGTCTTCTTCCCTGCATCGCCTCGTACAGTTCGTCCGACCTATCGTCCAATTTTTGCCCTGCAGCCAAAAGCAGAATGTCGAGATCACCGCACCTCAGGCCGCTGATCTCCCGAAGAAGGTCCTTGAGAACCATTTCACAAGGGATGCGAAATTCCGGCATTGTTCTTGCTATGTTTACAAGTTTATTAACATCTCCGTTAACTACCTTTTTGAATATTTTAGATAGTAGCTCGGGTGGCAAATTAGTTATGCAATCCATGTTGTTTTTTTACTGTATGTTATTTATATACCCCACCCCAATTTTTGTTTCGTGTTCATGGCGATGGTGGTGCCTAGTGCGGCGACCCGTTCACCCAACGATGCGTCTCTGCTCACAAACCTTTCGAAAGCTGCGTGCTCTAACTTTCTGTCTGCTTCGTGACGTGCATCCAGATCCGTCTGCGTGGTGTTGTAGGCGATGTCGTGATCTTTGCATGCGGCGTCCAATAGATTCACACCCTTGTCTCCTCTGTCCAATCTTTTCTCGAGTTTGGTACCCGGTCCGCAGTACTGGTAGCCAGGTAGATGCATCTCGAAAGGTAACTTGTTGATGATGTCGTTTACGAGTCCCTTTCCTTCGGCCACGTTCCAGAATTTCGGAGGCAGCGTGTTGATGATTTTGATGAGGTAACCTATGCCCTTGTCGTCGTTCACGATGAAGTTGGAAAGTTTCGTGCTGATCATGTCCACGATGCCAACCTTCTCGTTGTAGAAATTACGGTTGCCTGCATTCTCTTCGCCGGCTATCACCAACAATCGGTCCACGAGTTTCCTCACGTCGTCCACCCAAACGAATTCTTTGGGTAACGTGTTGTAGCGTTTGACCCCGCTGCCTGTTTTGACCTGGTTCCAAATCGGTTTGATGAGATTCCTGTACTTCTCGCCGCTGCTCGATTTCACCCTATTCTGCGAGGCGTCGTTGTTTTGGTACAAGGCATCCGTCATGATTAGAATTTCCTTGTAACTCTGGTAATCTTCGTCGGTGTAATCTTTCGGCTGCTTTTTGGCAACGAGTTCCCACAGTCCCACCGTACCCGGATACCTGTTCCAACTATCCTTGTCGCCTAAATTGACTTTAATGTCGTTGCCTTCGAAGGTCACCTTCGATTTCCCAATCTTCCACACCACACCGCCGCCTTCGCTGGTTTCCATACTGGGATACAATCCGAACACTTCATCCTTGTCGAATTTCCCCGTACTCAGGTAGTCTCGTGCCAAAGGCCCCAACTCAATTTTATCCGAAGACGAGGACGTGCTACCAATAGCTCGACGTCGTGCCGGTGCATCCTTCAGTTCGAACGGCGTCGAAGGAATGCTTGAAATAGGCGTGGGTACAGCGTAACTTTTAGCTGCGAGCGGTACGAGTTCGTTGATCAAATTTTTATTTTGTTCCGTGACATTTTTAATTTCTTTACCTAGACCGCTGATGGCATCGATCACAGGTTGATCCTGACGTTTCTTCTCTTCGTAGAATCCGCGATTTTCGGATTTCCAACCTTTGAAGCGTTTTGCGAGGTAATCGCGAAGCTTAAGATTTTCGTCTTCGATTTTTCGTTTCGTCATGACGTTATTTATATATGTCGTTTCTCACAACGTTGCAACGTTTAGAAAGTCGTTGATTTTGTTTCTGTATTTTCCGTCGTTGGGTTTCCTCGTCATGTCGATCGTAGCGAATCCGAAATCGTCACCGTTCCAGCAAGTAGAGCAGCAGCCTTCCGAAAATTGATTGTAGTTCATGTCTCCGCCTACGTAGTCATCGTACGCATGCTTGAGGTTGGTGTGATCTTGACGAAACAAACATATGAAATTAGCGTTGTCGCGTACTAACTGTTTTGGAATTTTGGAAAACGTTTGAGCTAGGTAGAAGCAATCCATTCCTTTGTGACGACCTTGCGTGAAAAAGTTGCGAATTTCATTTTGATTTTCCAGGATGGCATCGTCGAACACAACAACTGAATTTTCACGACAATCGTCGAGTGGTTTTATTTCCGAGGCGAACGTTGCAATGTCCAGACCATCGTACAGTTTCATCAGTTGCTGGTATTTGGATTGCTCTAAACTTTTCGAGAACACGTACAGGTGCCTGTTCTTCCAATCTAACCAATTTGGTGCGAGGAGAAAATTGTCCACGAGCAGTGTCGTTTTTCCACACCCCGAAGGTCCTACGATCAGACAGCGGATGCTGTCGGGGAGCAATTCACCGTTTTTTTTCTTCCTTCCACTTTCCGAATCAGGTAGACGCTTTACCACGTTCCACGTACTCATAGAATCACTTCGTTTGAATCGATCCAACTTGTTTCCGGAAGTCCCAGCCATTTCACCAAAAGTTTGTTGCCTCTCTTGCGCAAAACTTTTTCGATAAGGTACGTGTCGGGGTATTTAGTTTTAGAGAGTTCCTCCTCGTAGAAGCGCCCCAATAAAATTTCACCGCCACTGTCTTTTATTATATACGTGTGACGGTTCCCGGGTAGAACTCGAACCACGGTAAAAAGTTCAGTGCTCCAGTTTCGTGTGAAACCCCTGTCAAACGTTCGCTTCAATTTACTAACCCTCACCTGTTCTCCAATTTTGTATTTAGCTTTTTTTGTCGTGGGCATGTACTTTGGACAGTAAACGCTAGAAATTAAACGTTGCTCGTCAGACCTGGTAACGTCAGCTGGCTTCATGCCTATCGTTGCGTGCCGTGTGTGATTATAGTCGTTAACAAGTTCCGGGAGAATAGTGACCCACTTGTAGCTTCCCTGAAGCGTGAAGCGTGACCACATGCGCGATTTCAGAGTGCGATTGAATCTTTCCACGATGCTGGCCTTGACGTCACTGAAGGTCGAGTAATGATGAACGTTGTGTTTCCGAATAAACTTTTGGAATACGGCATTGTAAAATTCCTTCCCTTTGTCCGTGTGCAGAAACCGAGGTCGTCTGCCGCCGCTTTCGCGAAAAATTGTCTTGAATGCTTCCGTGACGCACGTTCCTGTTTTCGCCTTCAAAGGTAGAGCCCATGCGAATTTCGAAAATGTGTCTATGACGGTGAGGAGGTACTTGTTGCCCTTGTTCAATTTATGCACGTTTTTTAACTTGCCGCTACTCATTTCGACGAGGTCGCTTTCCCAGAGGTCGTCGATTCTCTTGGTTACCACAGCCAAACGTTCGTAGTTGCGGCGTGCAGGTTTATGCAATTCTTGGACGATGGCTTGCCTAGACATTTTTTATTATTTTTAGAGATTACGTTTCAAAAGAAGCACAAGCGTGATGGGATTCAAAGAGGGTGGCACTTCGCTCGTGTTTTGAATGATCAGCTTATCGCCGGCACTCACGTCGAAAACAGTAAGATCTTCGTCTTCGTGTATTTCATATATGTTGCGCGTTTCGTTCCAACGCGCCAGAGGAATGTTTCCTGCTTTCTGGACACCACGATTCGATATCAAAGTCATGGTGGGAACGCTAGCTTTTCTGCCGTGAGACCAGTACGAAAATTCGTTTATCTGAATCGTGCCATCGAGGAGGAACTTGTAGTACGGATGATAAGGATGTAGCATGTACAGTTTGTTACCTTCGACGAAGGTGGAGATTCTCTGTTGATTGGGAACGCTGTTGATTTCGATGGCTTGCAGAGAATGCAGTTTAGCGAATTTAGTATCGATGCTAACGAGGTTGCTGTGAAGCTGACCCAGTGTGTTTTGTACGGGCACCAAATGCTCGACTATGGTATCCGTTACGGTAGAAAATGACGGTTTGATTTTCACTTCCACGTTCAACTGCTTGTAGCTTTCGTTGAGTTCTTGCAACTTGGCACCGAAAGAGGCCAGCGTTGATTCCTGCGTTGATTCCAGCACTCCAACTTGATCTCTGATGTTGACGACAATGTTCTGAAGGTTCTCGATTTGATTCAATTTCGAGCTCTTCTCGGTAAGATCGTTCACGATGATTCGCATCTCTGTAAACTGCGTGTGAAGGTCGGCGACGCTCTGCGAAGTGGGCAGCGTCGACACCAGCGAAGCAAGTTCGTCTCGAATCTGTTCCACGTTCGCTGTTTCTGTTTCCAGTCGTTTCAGCATACGTGATATGTTCCTTTTCAAGGCGTGTAATTCTTTGGAGGTGGGGAGATTGGCCACTTTACTCTCGAGATCGCTCAATGAACTTTTGATGTCACTCGAATCGGATAGTGCCGTCACCGCCGTTTTCAATTTTTCCAAATCTTCATTTGAAGGCACGCTCGTTCGTAACGATTCCAAGTCACCCTGTATGTTGTCCAGTACGTGATGAAAATGAGCGAGATTCGTTTCGACGTTCAAATTTTCTAAATATTCGATCTTCTGCTGAACCGTGCTCAACGTGTCTTGAATGCTCGTCAACACACTTGCTTCAGCGTGAATATTTTTAATTTCTTCGTTGATCAATTCCAAGGACGCCTGAAGCGTAGCGATGGTGGTTTGAATGTGTTCGAAATCTTGATAGGCCTCCAATTGAATTTTTATGTTCGCGACGCTTTTACCGATGACCTGCAGTTCGTCCGACGATGGTAGGTTCGTCATTGTATCTTCCAAAGTCTGCAACTTGGATTTGATTTCTTCCAACGTGCCGGTGAATTCTTCTTGTAATTTAGAAACAACAACCTGCAAGCGTTCTATATCAATATCATTCACGACGGTTTGAAGTTCAGAGAAATTCTTTTCTATTGCGGAAGTTCGCTCTTCGATTTCGAGTTTCAATTTTTCCAAATCTTCATTTTTCGATTGAAATTGCTGTAATTTGGCCAAATCATTTTGAAGCGAATCCATGCTCAACTGTATATTTTGAATGTTGTCGTAAGAAGGTACGTCAACATAATTTTTTATCAGTGTTTTCAGTTCGGAATCGATTTTCAGAATGGGATCGAGACATTGCGTTTGGAGCGTAGCGATCTCAGACTCTAAACTTTTGTTTAAGGTCTCCTGCAAAGCGATCAAATCGGTCCTCAACTTCTTAACTCGAACGTCCAGCATGAGAATCTCTTCTGCATGGTCTACACGCTTGGTGTTGCCGAAAATGTCGTTAGGCATTTTTGGTTAACGGTTATTTATAATAGGATAGACGATTCGTAATTCTACGAAGAGAGGAATAAGTTTGTCGTAATCTCCTAGGAGTTCCACGTAAAGATAATCTCCTGCAGACACATCGTACGACATGTTAGAAAGTATCTTGTCGTGCTTGATTCGAAAAATGTTCTTGCCGGTAGAAATTTTGATTTCGCCTGCGTTCTCCGGATTCACGGTGATTTGAAGTTTCCCGTCGATCGGAATTTCATAGAAATGTAAATTGTTATTAAAAACATAAAACATCTTGCCCACATCGTTATTTATTTCCGTCCAAATGCTGTTGAGGTGAATGATTAACAAACCGTTGAGTTTAGATAACACGGAAGGTAAGAGGTTATTGGAATTTGGTGCTGCAGTGTCCATGTTGCTTTGTTTGCGAAAACCAAAGAGATTCATTGTTCTTGTTAGTTATTTAACACATCGTGCTTTTTTGCTATTCTTCAAAACATACGCAGGAAGAGAATGAAAGAGGGAGCCCTCGGGCGATGAAAAGTTGCAACCTGTTATTATGTTGTTAAGCCCGCTCAAACCGAGGCTCATTAAATTCAACTCTTATTTTTCATCGCCCGAGGGCTCCCTCTTTCATTCTCTTCCTCCGTCTGCCATTCTTCTTCAAAAACACAGCGGACTTCATGACTATGGGGTTACGGTTAACACACGTCACATTTATCGCTTTTATTGTAGTGCCCCCACTCTCGCGTGTGGATTTGACAATCGAGAACGCGTAACTTGTTGTCTCTGCCATCCAATGCGACCTTGGTTACGCGCGTCGTGTACAAATCATGCAATTTACTTGCAATGCGATGATCGGTGCTAAGTTGCCTTTTACCATGAAAAAGGCATTCTTTGTAGTTTTGCATGCTAAATTTGCTGGTACTTATTTTTCCTACCCCCTTCGCCTTCTTGATCTCTTTTTCTTCTGTAATCTTTACACAGTACATTTTGGCACGAAGCCCCGCAAATTCCCTGCTGTAATTACCAGCCGCTTCATCTTTGTATTTTCCAATCGTCATTTTGTTTTCTGTCGAATGTAAGTGATGGCCTGATGGTAAGTTGCTAAAATCAAACAGATGCTTCATCTTAGTCAGATCATGTTCGAGGCTTGGTGTTTGGATTAGAAAAATGAAGCTATCCGTGTCAATGTAACATATTTGGATGTTATCTCCATAAAAAGGTTGAAACTGACCGTAGTACGATTGGTACATGTGCAATTTTGATAGTTCAAGGACGGTGGCACCTATGGCAATCGGCTTGTTGAGCATCACTTGCTTCTTGTTCCTCTCAACAAATACTAGATTCTCGTCGAAAATAGTGAAGTTTTTGAAGTAGGGTGACGCGACGATCTTCTCAAATTTCTTTTCGTCCGTGACCAACGTTGCGTCGATGTAATTACGCACGTTCTCCATCGTCTTGCCGTAGATGGCGTTATTGAACAGTTTGTACAGATCCTTGTCTGCAGGCGATGTCGATTGTGCTCTGCGGCGCGTGTTCTCGGCTATGTACGGTTCGAGCCACTTGCTCTGTCGGAACTTCAATCCTCTATGAACTTTCTTCAACTGCAAGCCGTGACTTATGTAAAATTGGAGGAGTCGGTAGTGCAGAACGTAATTCCGCTTGTTCTCCATGCTTAGTATGAGTTTTGGCTCCGATCCTCCAGGTGGCTTCTCCTTGGTGGGGGCCAGGGCCAATCCGTGATGTTTCTTGTGAAGCGTTTCGGGATAATCGAGATCCACTTCCAAGAAACAGCCCCATTCATTATCTTCGCTCCAGTTGAGAAAATCTTCGCAGGAGAGTTCCTCTTCGGTCATCCACCCGTAGTCGCTGATGGGAAGACACTGGGACATGGAGTGGCCGTACAGGTTGTTGACATCCCAGTAGACAATATAGGTGTTGGGCTTCGATGCATCGTAACCAGGCGTATGAGGATTGTTTGCTTGAGCATGGCGTCGGGGGCATTGGACGATGCCACCCCGTATCGCACTCTCCATGAAAGCATACTGTTCCTTCTCTGCGATGAGGCCCAGTTCCACGTTGGTGTATTTCATCATCGATTCCCAAGTCAATCCCGGCGTGGTGAAGAAATACACAGGATCCAACTTGTATATCGCGATGCATCTCTTACGAAACGATTCGAAAATATCCATCAGAAGTGTCACGTCCAATTTCAGATAAAGATCGTGATAATCGCGAAAAGTTTGGCAATTGAATGCCGTCCACACACTACGAGCGTGTTCGTAGTCCTCTTCGGAACAGACGTCCTCCGTGAGAGAAGAATAAAATACCTCCCGGGGTGGAAGTTCCGTCTCGTCAAATTTGTCGAAATTGTTGACGTACTCGTAGGGGTAGACACCCTTGCGACGCAACAGATTCAAATTCTCATCTCTCCCCGAAAAACATTTTTGCTTGGTGGCCACAAGATCTTCGTCGCCAAGTTGAGATGCAAGGCTTGCGAGGCTGGAGGACAGGAAATTGTAAGAGTCCAGGATTCGCACTTCCACACTTCCTCCTTCTTGGAGAGGGATCCACACTCTCACCACAATATATTTCTCGCTTGTTCTCGGGATGATGCTGATTCGAGAAGTTATGTTGTGGAGCTCTTTGACGAAGAGATGTGTGTCGTACTTCTCCGTGTAGTGCAGAAACACGGCAACAAAATGCGACTCCTTAATTTTGAGATTGCACGAATTACAGATGGTGCTTAGAAATAATCCATTCTGGTGGTTATGGTGGACGACCTTGTAATTTTCGGCGGTGAAAGCCTGGTTACACTCCTCGCATCTTGTCGCCGCGTCATGTCTCTGTTGTTGTTCTGTTGTGAGAGCAGGTGGAGAAACGTAAGAGCCTTTCAGGCTGGGTGCAAGTTCTCTCGCGCATTCCGCTATCTTCTCAACAAAATGTTTTGCCGCATCAGGTCCGCAATACAAGATGACATCATTCAATTTTTCTCCGTAGATGGAGAAACTGCAAGGCTCGTGGTGAAAAATTTGGGTCGTGCTTGAGGTAGAGGGATCAGGGTCGCAAGACGTCATGGGAACTTGGAAGCTTTCAAAGTCGGCATAAAGGACGACGGGATGGTGGAGAAGAGCCTGGTGTTTCTGAAATTTCATCTTGGTTCCGGGTTCCGGCATAACATCTTCAGGTTCTGCATTCACAGAGCCAAAACACTTGTGCTGTTCTCTCATCTTCTTACCCCCGCGAAAAATTCTCAAACACCGATCGCAAATTTCGATCTTATCGCGATTCTTGCTGATCTGCCTTCCTACTAATCCTGAGAAATTCCGTATCAAACTGTAACGGCCATCTACAAGCAAGAGTCGAATTACATTATTCTGCCTTCTCGCAGGTCTTAACACACAAATATTGCCCAAATCGTCAACCCCAAACACAGAAATATCGATATATTCTCCTTTTTCCTCCCTATAGTTTTTTAGAAATTGATTGATCTTATTCAGGGGCACAGGATAGGAAATTCCTCTCATCATATTCTCGTATCTTCCCTCGTATCCTCTGTAATTGGACAGACGTTGGGGGTGATTATTTGCTGGGTGTAATGCAGCGATGACAGACCATAAGAAACTCTTCTGATCATTACTTTGTATGTTCAACACTGCATTTTGCTTTTTTTGTTTTTTTGTTTTTTTTTGAGTGCTGCGTAATGGTTTGAAATTGCAGACTCGAAGTTCTAACATGTGGTTGTGACCGCAAAGACTCCATCCACTTCCTCTACCTTCAAACTCTTCTTGTTTTTGTGTCAGGTGCTCAAATAGCCGTGTCACTATCTCGTCAAGATTCTCGTTATTGTCATCGTGTAAGCTTTCACACCCTACGTAAAAGCTGAAAGTGCTTGACTCGGACGAGACAACTTTCTCATACAGCAGGGTCAAGACGAGATGAATTTTAATTGCAACATTGACGAGGCAATCACGTAATTTATCGACTACCAGAGATTTCACATTGTTGAGGAAGATGCTCGAGTCACACTTTTCATCCCTTTCAGATTTATACGTTATGATACGTGCACTTTTATTCAAAGCACCCTCCTCATGCTCATCAATGCGAGGTTTCTTTGCCGGCGGGACTACGACATCATGATCCGGAAGACGACATTTTTTCAAATGCCTAGCAATATTAGGTTTAGAAATCAACTTTCCACAGTTGCGACATGCCACTTTCCCGCAAAGACCGGAGGGACCTGGTTGCGGTTCCATTTTTTCTCTCTGTTATTTATATATATATACAGAGAAATTTTTTGGGGGGGTTGTGGTGGTGGTAGTGGAAAGCGCACTGAAACAGAAGGAAAAAAAGTTGAAAAATGCTAGATATTTTTTCCTTCCACATATATATTAGACGCGAACAGTATGTATGTATGTATGTATGTATGTATGTATGTATGTATGTGTGTGTGCACTGTTGTAGGAGGTTAAAAATATACGACATGTAAGTGTGTGTCAATTTTTTATGACTCCTCTGAATATGTGTGTGTCAGACGCAAAAACAAAAAATATTAATATATCATGAAAAAATAAAAACTTACCTTTCAACAGAGATAGAGAGAAAAACTTCAAAATAAAAACTTGTAGCTCACTAAAACTTCCACGATAATATATATGTATACTGCCAGACAAACAATTAAGAATACTGAACTGCCACGATTGACGTTCACCTTTCAAGAGAGATAGAGAGACTTCAAAATAAAACTTGTAGCTCACTAAAACTTCCACGATGATATATATGTATACTGCCAGACAAACAAATTAAAAAATACTGAACTGCCACGATTGACGTTCACTATGATAATGACGTACAAAAAAACTGGTAGGTTATATAGGAACTCCTCTCCTTTTTCTCCTTCTCTCCTTCCTACTCCACGCGACTCTCTTTGGTGAAAACACAATGAGCGCTATAGTCAATGTCCTAGCAAATAAAAACCCTTGTTGACTGATTTACTCATGTTATATTTTTTTCAACAAAAGATTTTGTGATGCGCACAATATCCTGTGGGGGACAAATAACAATAAACGGGACGTTGATAGTTCCACCCATGTATGTATTGTCGATCATTTCCCCTCGGCCTCTATTCCACGCCCCGTCAGGGTGTGGTGTGTGAAACAAACGATTCCCAGTATAAAACTCAAAAAGCGGAAGATGCTGCTGTGTTTGCTTCCGCCACATCCCCCTCTGATTCTATTGTTATCGGGGATGTGATGGATTCTTCATTCAGAACCGTGGGAAAGCTGAAAAAAATAGAATCTCTTCGGGCGAAAGAGGATGCAAGGTGAATGGGTTCGGGGAGGGGTCGCTGTGGATAGTTTGGTCCGTGATGAAAATGTTACATTGGGCGACGAAACACAATTGCTCCACAGGGGACAGGAAAAATTCTACCGAGCGTCGCTATCCACGCGAACATTAGAAATTGCCTGAATGCCTTGGGGGCTTTGCATAGGATTATCGATTTTCGTTTTTAGAGAATAATTTATGTAAGATTCTAGCATCGAGAATAAACAATATTGATTAAATTTTGACAACGTTCACAGTACAAATCTAAACTCGTGATAATTTCGTCGCCACCATGCACCCCCCCGGCGAGGTTATATAGGGGCCAGGTATCCTAAAAAACAACAATTATTATTTTGTTTGCTTGCGTCACAATACGGAAAATAATAAGAGGCATACGCACGCGCGCACGTATGTGTGTGGCACATCGTTCCCTCCCCGAGAGAGAGGTTTACGTAGGTCGCAATATATAAACATTTGGTCCCAGACTTGGAAAATTACGATAAAATACACTCATCTTTCAAAAATAAGAGAATAAGAGAATAAGAGAATGAGAAGATGAGAGCGCGCGCGTGTGTATATGCCACATCGTTCCCCCCCCGAGAGAGAGGTTTACGAAGATCACTATATATAAACATTTGGCCCCGTTGATTCCAGCACTCCAACTTCATCTCTAATGTTGACGACAATATTCTAAAGGTAGAGAGAATGAGAGATTGAGAGATTGAGAGATTGAGAGATTGAGAGATTGAGAGAATAAGAGGATAAGAGAAGAGGTTTACGTAGGTCACAATATATAAACATTTGGTCCCAAACTTGGAAAATTACGATAAAGTGCACTCATCTTTCAAAAAATAAGAGAATGAGAGAATGAGAGAATGAGAGGAGAGGTTTACGTAGGTCACGATATATAAACATTTGGTCCCAGACTTGGAAAATTACGATAAGGTGCACTCATCTTTCAAAAAATAAGAAAATAAGAAAATAAAAAAATAAGAGGATAAGAGAAAGATGGGAGAATGAGAGGAGGATGAGAGGAAGATGAGAGAATAAAAAGAGAATGAGAAAGATGAGAAGGATGAGGGGATGAGAGCTCATCTTTCGCTCATCACTGCCTTTTTGCGCCCGTGAAATATCGTCAGCGCACTAAATGAGGCGCGGAACAGGAAGAGAAAGTGAGTTTTTCAACTTTTTGCGGTCGTTTGGTCGAGAAATCAGAGTTGGCCTGGGAGTCACAAAAATACTCTACTTTTATTCTTTGTCTTCTTATAATAGATTCTATTGTTTTTCATCTTTCCAATTTGCTTTGTTCTTATTTATAAAGTTACTCACATATATTATGCTAATTCTTAATCTTGCACGCCTGGTGCTGCCATCTCTATCCCTCTTTTACAAAGTATTTACATTATTTGGTCCTATTGGGTACGTAACAAAAAGTTACAATAACTATGAATTTCAGTACACTAACTGCACAAAAAGTAAGAAAAATAATGGACAATACTTGTGTTGGATATTCACTCATACGGTGGATCTAGTAGCAATGTCTCTCCATTTATATAATAATAATAACAATAAATTTCGATTAAGATTGGTTTATTTTTAATAACTTATAATAGCTATTATTGTCAAATCACAATAATAACCGTGGTAATAAGTCATTATTATTTGTACTAATCAAGTTTAATCAGTGGCCTGCCCCTCTACAAATATTTCTGGCGTCGCCTGCGCTGATAAGGGGTGAGTCCCGCCCCCTTTGCCATCCCGTTTTTTTTCAGAAAATTTTGAAAAAAATCTCCCATTTTGTTGTTTTTAAAATTCTGGTATCTATTGTAGTGCATTGAGGCACAAAACAAGCCAACAGGTTGGCAACACTTCACCTCACCACCCAAGTTCCTTGGGGGTCCTCTCGGGTAGCATTAGGATTGGGATTTCCCAGCTCCATTTGTTGACTCTATGACACGCTCACCGATCGATACGGCATGATTCGGGAATCCTCGGCCATCCTCGGCAAAATTCGCCAACTCCCCGCTGAAACCTCACTACGAAGTGAGATGGAGATAACGTGCAATCTGGTGAGAGTGTATTGTTATTATTTGAGGGGGTAGCGGGGGAGGGGGCTCCTGAGAGGAGGAGGGTGGGAAAGGAGGGGGTGGATGAGCTAGTTGCAAGGGGGAGAAGCTAGGTGGTTTCATAATTAAACTTGGTTTGGATGTCAACCTGAGAATTCTTGCCGAGAGCGGGGAAATGCTACTCTAGCCAACCATAAAGGCAACTTTCATTTCTCTTCACCCTGGATAGTGTTAATCAGGGGTTTATTCAGAATTTTCCATCTAAAGGGGTGTAAGTGTAAATTTAGAGCCAAAAATAAACATAAATTGGGCGTTTGTGAAACATTTTAGGGAGTTGTTGGGAGTGTGTGAACACTGGTGTAGGACTTCACCTAGGGCTGTATTTGTCAACCGTCGCACCATGGTGTTAATCATACCGGGTCGCGAGAGGTTCTGCTGAAGTTTTCGACTTGCAGCCCGAGCTGGCAACTAACTTTATAGATGGTCTTCCGTCAGCGATAAGACGATATTATTTCTCGTCAGTGCTGGTGAGAATTCAAAAGGGGGCTGTCACCCGTACAGCCTCCAAACTTGAATTGCGACAGTGGCGCCGTTCTCGAGTTGGGACCGGAAGGGTGAAGCGACTTGCAGCCCGAGCTGGCAACCACCTGGAAGGAAGGCATTTCGCTCGGGTTTTCAGTTCGTCTGCGATAACAGAAAACGCTTCCGCGACGGTGGCGCTGAGCGATCACGATCTAAGCGAGAGCGGTACACGTTGCTGCATACTGTGGTAACTGCAGTCGCTTTCCTCCTCCACGCAATCCCATCCCCTCTCACGTGTTCATTGGTGAGGCCGTGTCGCGTCACTACTTGCGCAGAGACTTGCTACAGAGTATAGCCGATGGTCGTTGCTCCCCGCTTCCAAATATGGAGGTTGACGGATGGGCAACACAGCCAGTTTATTTTGCGCAGCAATTTTTATTAACAATTATATTAAAGTGGAAATATCGTGATTAATTTGAATTTAAATTAATTTAATGATATTTGCAAGAGGAAACTATAACAAAACTAAAACATTGTACTTCAGAAAAGCGCAAAAACTATTATGTAACAGAACACGTAAGTTCCGTAAACAAGACAGGATATCCATACAATATGCATAATACCACAAACATTATTAACTAAATAACATTATATATTTTTAAGTCAAGCTTTTGTATTCTTTATCTTAATGTAATATGAAAGGTGAGGAGCAATTACGCTAATCACTGATGTGACTGTCTTCTACATTCACAAATAACTAATATTTACTTGATTTCTATTGCGTACAAGTTTATAAAATTAACAGGGAACTATTGAGATTAAGAACGCTGTATCAATGTCGATATGTGTTTTAAGTTGTTGATTTCGATTCGTTTTTGTTATATGTAAGAAGATTGACTTAAAAATGTCTTGTGTCAGAAATCGAAAATGAGTTTATATGAAATGTTATAAAGTGAAATAATATTTTGGAAGTTGCGTTGTGTTGTTTAATTCTTGCAATGTAAGTATAACATTATGGAACCAGTTTAGCGCTGAGGACTTGCAATTTAATTTTAAAATTGTGTTAGTCTGCTCATCCTTTGCGTACAATATATATTCAGTGTGCAGTATCGTTGCACTGAATTGTTTACTCTCATTTTTATCACCATGCCTTTACTTCTTTCAAAGTCTGTATCTTCTCCTAAATATTTCAAATCTCGTACAATGTAAATCTGTGTAATCATCTTGTTGTTTAGGCAACATTATATACTTGCATACCTTAATAACAATGGTATATGTATATACGCATGTTTGTGTGTGTGTATATATAACTTATAATTATGTAATCACAGAGTTATGTATCCATTTTATATACAATTTTATATATATTAATGTCATGAGAGTAATATGAATTATATGTTTGTGTCAATTACTCATATTATGGTATGTAAAACACTATAAATGGGCATTTGCCTGTAGTGTGAAGTTCTATAAATAAATAAATAAATAAATAAAATAAATAGATTCAGTCGTTGTCATCTAATTTAAACCAAATTTTATATTTGTCAACAAGACTATGCCCGGGACGGCGTAGGATCCGACGCGGAGACCGCCTTTATGGCAGTCACCCTCAGTTGCGATCAAACAACCAATTAGACCGCTTGGGCAAGAAGCGGCAACATTAAAATCCCTCTCCCCAGAAGCAGGCAGGAGGGAAACAGGTGTCAAAATAACATTTCTGGGCTGTGAATGGACACCGGTTGCTACGACGACCGGAGAATATACGTAATCGAACGAATACCCTAAGAAAAATACTTCAATGTACAATCCCTAGGCGATGGAAGAAACATACATCAGGTACTATTCTTACTTAAACTTTTAAACAACTCATTAGACTCCTCTCAGCTGCTCTCAGAAATCCCTTTTTATGTACCATATAATAAGGTAAGACCACGGAAAGAGCTATTTCAAGTACCGAGAGCTCAAACGAAGTCAGCCAATGCGGCACCCACTCGGAGAATGTGTAGGTTATATAACGAAATTGCAAAGACATATGATAAGATAGACATCTTCCAAAGTTTTCGAAAATTCAAAAGGGAAACCGAAACTTATTTCCAAAGCCAGACTTAGCTTTGTTTATTAGTTCAGTCTCTTTATGTACAGGCGTAGAGTCCATCCTATTTTTCTTTTTTCTTTTGTGTTATTTACTAATTACTGTCATTACATATATATATCATCGTTTTTAAATGTAAGGTGAAGTACATACACTGTAAAAAAAAAATACACTTTCTGCACATTTTTGGAACACTTCCTAGAAACTACTTTTGATCACTTCTTGTACACATTAAATGTGCACAAGAAGTGTACAGGAAGTGCTTCAATAGTGTACAGGAAGTGCTTCAAAAGTGTACAGGAAGTGTACAAAAAGTGCAGCAAAAGAAGTGTACAGGAAGTGTGCAAGAAGTGCTTCCAATGTAAATGTGTCCCAAAAGTGTGTAAGAAGTGTGCTGCAGAAACTACTTTTGATCACTTCTGGTACACTTTACACATTTGGAACACTTTTGAAAATACTTGAGCGA
This sequence comes from Lepisma saccharinum, assembly GCF_977018435.1. Lineage (NCBI taxonomy): Eukaryota > Metazoa > Arthropoda > Insecta > Zygentoma > Lepismatidae > Lepisma > Lepisma saccharinum. The sequence goes on along the minus strand of NC_139248.1, from coordinate 8,249,039 downwards.
CACTTTCAGAACACATTGAAAACACTTCTTGCACACATGAGATATATCGCAATTCAGTACTCATACTTAGTTTCTAGAATAAAAATACAGTTGAGTCACATTGAACTTGACAATTGAAGGAGGAAAAAGCAACAACTTTCACACAGAACTCAAAGTGTGTCAATTGACACACAAAAGTGCGTAATTTTTTTGACTCCAATGACACATTAAAAATGCATCAAACTGAAAGATGCACCTAAATGCATCGAAATAAATGTGTCAAATGACACATTAAAGTGGATATTTTGGTTGATGCACCTAAACGTGTCGTTGGAGTCAAAAAATTTGATGCATCTTTAGTGTGTAGAGTGACACATTGAAATGCATCAATTTTTTTCTTTTCTTGCATACCTGCAAGGGAAAAGTTCCAATACATTTCTCCACTGTAAAAAAAATTTCACTTTTCAAACACTCTCTTGAAGCACTTCACATTTAATGTGCTTCAGAAGTGTTGTATATGCTGAAAAAGTGATGGAAAGGAATATTGTCAATATTATATATTCTGCAAGTGTGTTAAGTGCATTCTAGAAATTATTTTATCATTTATAGTACACTTCCCACATTTAGAACATGCTGAAAACACTTCTTAGTACACAACGAAATAATATATCAGTACTGTAATATTTTAGGCGGAGGGAGCTTAGTGTAAATTTCTCTAGTGCAGGGTAATGGGGGTGCTAAGCTACATTTAATTAAAAAATTGAGCTTGTTCACATTTGTGCATATATAAACACACCTTTCTGCTTCAAAGTGGCATGGCCTTGTGAGTTCATGGTTGGTTATATGTGCAAATTTTGAATTGAATATTGAAACTGAAATGACACTTTCAGGAGATATTGAAAATAACTTTTGCACAAAATGAGAGATCATAGCTGAAAAAAGAAAGTAAATAAATTTTTCTTCTCATTTAATCTACATGTTTATGCCTTATCGTGTATACATGCAGATTAACAATCACAAGAATAAACCAAATAGGAAAAAAATTCAATTATGAACAAAAAATAAATGATGCAGGAGTAAAGAAGCATTGTCATTAAACAGAAAAAAATCAACAACCTGTAACCTAAAATGAATATAAAACACAAAACACTATGAATACCATTTTCAATCACCACACCATTGTTGCTAATGAACAATAAGAGAAACTTAGGTGCAATTCATAGTAACAAATGATACAGAAGATCCTGAGACAGAACATTTATTGTTTGTCACAGATACACTGGTACTTAATGCATAGTCTGCTTTCAATCCTTGAACTTCTCACATAAGATAGATGACTTGAGGTGACAGTCTGTCTTTATGGCCTAATAGTATACATATACTGAACTAATACCATACATGTAGCACAACTTTTGGGGTAGTCTAATTCAAAACTATAGTATATGTCAACAAGTGCATAGATAAATGTTCGTAAAGTGGCACACTGCACTTTCTAGCATCTGCAGCTACCGGGACAACATTCCTTCCACTAATAGTGCCAGATAGGGTGCTTCTTTCTCAAAATCTTTTGTTACCAAACGGTGATAATTCCTGAAAATAAATGAAGCATGCATAAATATCATATTTTTTTCTTGAATTTAATTACAAAACATCACATTTATTCCTGATCAAGTATTATCCAATTAAAACAATCTCTCTCTCGCAATGAGACTTAACTATGCATCAACCCACAAAAAAAGAAAAAAAAAATACATGGTAGAACAATGCCCTCAAATGGCTGTTGTACACTGACATTAAATTTGACTTATTTAATATCTGCCATGACCCAAGAACAGAGGCCAGCATAATGTGCATTTTACCTACCCACTGCCCGCTTGCCGCGAGGACAGGTATACCTGCTCGCCTGCCCACGGCAACGAGTCGACTTGCGTCTTTACCCGGGTTCTTCGTCTTCCAGGCGCTCTGCGCTTACAAGGTAACTGGGCATTCAACAAGACCCGGGCGCCTGCAAAACCTGCTGGAAGGAAACAGCCCTCCGGCAGCGTGTCGCTCCAGGTGTTTCATCACCACGTGGACAGCTTCAGCCAGTGTTGCCTACTTACGTAGGTCGTAAATCCTACGAGGTCCTAGGAGGAGCTCTCTCCTCCAAGGAGAATTTATATACTTAGCGATTTCAGTTCAGCGTAAGCAGTTTTTATCTTATTGCCAGGAAATGCACGCAGTATTACAGCTTCATTTATTTAAATGAATGATCGAGCAAACAAAAATCTCCTCACTGAAAACTAATTGCTTTTCATTGCATGGTGCCTTAACCAGGCACGCAGTGGCGCAACCAGAGGGGGTAGGGTGCATTGCTCACAAGCTTGGACGGAAATTAAGTCTAGCGGAAGGGTCAGGGTGGGGGTCAAACATTAAAGTACAAGAAAAAACAGACTAGCAGAATTTAAGAGTAGCAGGGCTAAAGGGTACTCAAGATGGAATTAATTTTCATATTTTTCTTGCATTTTCCTTCCAGACGGCCAAGGGCACCTGCAGAGGGGGAATGGAGGGGTAATTGCAACCCCTTGATTTCAAATTTTATGAAAGTAGAAATATATTATAAAATATTATCCAGTCTCATCAAGTTCAATGCCGTAGCAAAGGGGTAGCGGGAGTCGGCCCTGAGCGCCGAACGATCTAAGTGAGAAAAGTTTTAAAACAGAGAATGCTATGGCTGCCCGTGATATTATTTGCTATTAATGTTGGTTTGTTACGAGTTGGATGAATTGATTATGTAATACGTCGCTCCATGTGAAAAGAAAATATTGTAGATGGAAATTTTACATGCCATATGTCTGTACATTCGGAATGCATTTATCATGCACTTTCTTTCTTTCAAAAACAGTTTGTGTGCTTGTTTTCCATTATTAGCTAATGTGAAATTGACGTGTTGAAAAAAAATATTTCTAATCCTCTGTTTCAACACAAATGCGCGTGAGAACCGACTTCTACCCCCTTTTTGCGTGATTTATGAGGATTATAATGCCTTTCATGCTACTTTATTACTATTATTGTGATTGTTCTTGTTGGCACGTTTATCCAAGTACTTGGCCCTACCCCCCAAACGAGGGTAACGGCAATGGCCCTGGCTGGCTACGGCCCTGGTGTTCGCAGTAGAACAGTGTGTTGTTCGACTCGCGACCTCAGCGTCGAACGTGACATGTTTCAGTCCTGTCCTATATCACTATATATACGTATATTGGTTGTTTACGACATATACTTATGGATCCTGTGCCACGGAAAACCTATTTCAATGTGTGTGTGTGGGGGGGGGGGTAGCAACATTCGTAAATCTCATTTCATTGGTGATGTGGCTTACGAAGCTTCGAGTTCCCTTTTTTAAGTAGTGAAAATCTATTGCAGTTGGCAACACTGCAGAACGGTGTGGGCCCGGTGCAGTTTCTACTCGAAGCAACTACGTCATGCAGAGGGAGGGGTCTGCAGTTGATGGAAAGAACGAACTGAGACCTACTAGGTATCGTAAGACTGCGGGTACCCGGCGGGTCTACAATGCCTGCCAGGAACGATCTGTGCAGGTGGGCATACAAGCTGCTCAAGCGAGGGTGTTGCGCAGGTTGCATGGCATTTCAGGAGCGATGTCTCGCGAACGGGTCTGCTCCAGGTCTTGTGCAGGCCTTTACCCAAGAACACAATGCTTTGACATTCAAGCAGATCCCTGTACCAATTTGCTTCCCTTTTACCTACACTAAATTCCATGACTCCACATCCCTTTGAGGGGTCAAGGCCTGCCAGACAGACAGCTTTTCATTGGATAATATGTGCTTAACGCATTGTGTACCATCAGCACTGTTACTGGTGTTCAAGCTCACAGTATTTTATTTATTGCATGTAGCTCCCCAACTGTTATGATGTTGGGTTAATACAGAACTTTGGAACTCCAAAGAGTTCAAACCAAGAACCACTCATATTAAAGACAACAACAGTAACCAAGAATTCAGCTCTTCTATTTTACTAATGACTACAAAATATTTAGAATCCAACTTGTCAACTTCTAAACCTTTAGTATATTACTTTCACTGTTCCTCCCCTCAACTACAGCAATTAAAGTTTGTATGCGCTTACCTTTGATGCATGAAGACGGGTACACAAAAATACTCCTATACAGGCCAGACTTGAACCCGAAACTCATCACAAGAGCACTTTCTCCTTTATGTTGCATGTCTTTGCACAGGGCCAAGAAAATATTGATGTGAAGTTACTGTAAAACAAAACAAATACCATATTTACTGGTATGAAACAGAGAACATTCAAGGTTTATTTAAATTAGCACTGGGAAAATATTACCATACCCAGGTGGTGTAAATATAATAGCAATAATATTCTTTGTAAAACTATAGAGGAGACAGATTCTGAAATATACTTATAAGCCAAAACAAAGTGAATAAACATATAGCATACTCAATTTAGTTCATTTATATTACTTTTCTGTTCATAAACGTTTATCCTATACATAAAAAATTGATTTAAAAAATACAAGACTAATTTTTCCTGTTTATATCATATAATATGAATGTGAAACAGTCAACACTTTATCACAGAGGAACATTACTTGGAGCTTTGAAAATATAATAATTAGGAACTTATGTGAGACTAAAACAGATGAAGAGAATGCATGTTTTTAAATTATGTAATTTGTATATGAATTACAATTGGAAACTCTTCATAACTTATGCCCGACCCTGTGGCCGAGTGGTTAGCACATCGCGCTGCGACGCCAAGGGTCCCGGGTTCGAATCCCGGTCGGGCTTGGTTGGTTTGTGAATGTCCATTCATCAATTTCATCATTTCATCACTCATCCCCATCTTCGCAAATTAGCCAAGAGGCACAAAACGCGAAGTAAAATAAACTAAATCAATCAATCTTCATAACTTATCTCTCTTTTCTTCTCTTCCCTCCCCCTCTCACTCTTTTCTCCTTCCCATCCCACCACCTCTCTTTCCCTCACAAAAGGATAGAAAATTTGAGAGGGAGAGAGAAAGGCAGACTGAGGGCTCACTCTATCACTCTCCTCTTCTCTCTCACTCTTTTCTTCCTTCTCTCTTTCCTTTTTCTGTTCCTTCAGAGAAAGGATGACTGTCTCACACACATATTTCTCTGTCTGTCTCCCTCTAGGAGAGAAGAAAAATGGAAGAAATGCAGTGAGAGAGAAAGGGAAGATGACACACACACACACACATATTTCTCTCTCTCTAAATGAGACACACACTCTCATACATATGTGTGTGTGTTGGAGAGAAGAAAAATGATAAATCCAGTGAGAGACACAGAGAGCGAGAGAGAGATAAAGGAGAAGAGGGAATAAAAGACATGAGTGAGGGAAGGAGTCTATTTCGATCTGACAAAGAGAGAGGCTGAATAGAGAAAGCAAGTGGAAAGAAAAGAGAAAAGAAAGGATGAAACAAAAAGAAAAACAAATAAGAGGAGAAAGAGTTCTCTCTGCTCCTCTACCACTTTCCATGACTAAATGTCATTGTAATAATTAAATTTCCAAGTCTTTGATGTGCATAAAAGTTTGTATGTTAACAGAAAAAAATACCATTCCATATCTCAAGCAATTAAGAAAGTGAAAGAGAATATACATGACTGTTTCTCGTGTTGGCCATTATTTTTGTATAGTTAAGTTACTTAAAATAATTTATCACTTGCACAAAAAAATATTTAGAGTGGTGTATTCTGGATTTTCCATCTGTGGATGACAGTTTGTATTTAAAGGTGGTAGGAAAAATTTAGAGCCAAAATTACTTTATGACTTAAAAATGCATATTCCACATGTCATTAGGATAATAGGCATTGCTACAGACACTTTTGAAAGGAAGCATAAAAAGAGGTAATATGCACAAATAGATAAAATAAAATAAAAGAGACAAGATATAGTTATTGCACATTAAGCAGTATAAAAGCAAAATTAAACAGCAAAATTGACATATCCTTATCTATAACATCTATGAGTATAAAAATAATTTTCCACAAGAGAATTCCACTACTGAAAGAGAGAGAGACAGACAGACAGACTACAAACCTTAACAGTTAAACATATTGAATTAACCTAAGTCTCATTTATAAAGCTGGTATCAAAGGTATGAGGGGGTTAAGATCTGATCATTATGTCATCCAATAAGAAGCTATTCAGATTGTGAGTGATGTTACGAGTTATCAGGATTTTCGAAAGGAGGAGGGGTACATATGCTTATTTTTATTAATGAGCCCTCAATTTGCCATTTTTTCTGCCTTTGATGTTTTTTTTTCAACATTTTTTAAGGAATACTGAGCAAAAGAGGTGGTTATAAGTTGTGACCCCCACCAACCCCCTTTTGATATGCCACATTGATGTTGCGTCAAGCAGTTTAATAAATCTGAGCCTTAAATGTACCTAATGTTGAAGCGAAGGAAATATATTCTGAAGACAGTTTAAATTAATTCAACTTTGACTTCTTCTATTTATATTTGTTAACTCGCAAGTCCAAATTTCAAACACGAGGAATACTTTTATCATGGTAAATTGTCTACGGAAAGTGAGATTTCTTATCACTGATTGATTTGGAAATGCAAATATTCATGTTTCAGATAACAATATGTAACACACACTTACCTTTTGCATCCTTGGTGGGTAGATATCCACAATAAGCACAGAATAATCCTTCTTCAGTCGAATCATATGCCTCACAATTCTCTGCACGACAATAGCTTCTGAATATTTCTCTCTTGTCTTCATGACAGGAACAATAGGTGCCTTAAGAATAATAATAAAAGAAACTTTTGCATGAGAACTAGTGATATCAAAACAAAATACTAGTTGAGTATATCAATTTAATGGCACAGTTAAGAATAATGAACAACAGACAAGTAGCATTTAAAAATATTTTTTTTATAAAGTCCTAGGATGATCATTTCATTCTTATTACTAAGATGAGTGATATATATATTTTTTATTGTTTAAAGTGATGTTAGTATGGAATGTTAATTCGATATTATCCATTGTCTAGTTCTTGAAACTACACTGGATATGGAAAATATCCAATTAATATTGCGTGCTAATGTGGCGCGCCCAAGGAGAGTTATTGGTGGGGGTTATAACCCCCTTTCGCCTGCACTTAAAAAAAAAAGAAGAACGCCAGACGTACGAAAAGATGGCAAAATGAGGACGGACCACAAAAGAAAGTGCGCACGCCACTGATAGAACCATTGTCTCTAGCATTCATGGATTCTTTAATATAATATTTCTTATCTTTCACATATATAAGGTTAAGATATTCTAGATTTTTATTACGCCTACTCCTCTTTTCTAAAAGAAAAAAAAAATAACATCCAGAATGTGTAAATGCCTCTCGTTCGTTTCCATATTTCTTTCCCCCTCTCTCGCTTCCCTATTTCTCTCTCTCTCCCATGTACTCGTATTTCTTCCCTTTACCCTTTCCCTCGGTTCTTGTATTCCGCTCCCCCCTCCTCTTCGGTGTATGTCTATGTATCTCTTCTCTTTCCTTCACTCTCTGTCCGGTTCTTTAATTCTCTTCCTTTCTCATATTCTCTGCCGCTTCTTTCATCTATTTTTTCTCTCCTTTAAAGCACTTCTTTCTTATGATGACATGCGAACATGATGTAAATATTTCCAACATCTCCACATAAGAAAAAGTGTTTTAAAAGAAATAAAAGAAAGGGAGATGGAAGAAGCGGCAGAGAATGTGAGAAAGGAATAGAATTAAAGAGTCAGACAGAGAATGAAGGAAAGAGAAAAGAGGCAGATAAAGATAAAGGAGCGAGTCGGGCACACACACACGGTGAAGAGAGAGAGGAGGAGAAGAGAATTGTTTGAATTGTTGGTTTTAACTACACTTTATGTACAAATAGGTTGGTCGGAACGGACCTATAGTTTAAAGCGTGATCCCAATCACTGCGCAATGTGTCTGCAGCAGGTATCGAACCCGAGATCCTTTGATTACAAGCCAATGACGTAATAAGCCATCGGGAGGGAGACCGAGGACAAGAGAGGAAAGAGGCCGAGTCAGAGACAGGCGGGCGAGAGAGAAATAGAGAAACACAAGAGAGATAACGCAATAGAAAAACGAGCGAAATAGAGAAGCAAGAATTGGAGAGAATGATATATATATCTGTAGAGATAGTAAAGAGAGAGAGAAAGAGGAACAAGTAGAAAAGAACAAACAGAAATAGAACAAGACAGAGAAAGAAATATAAAAATGGAGAAAGAAATAGATGAGAGAGAGAGAGAGAGAAATATAGAAGCAAAGCAAGCGAAAAGAGGCAGGCAAGGAAGAGGAATAATAACAGAGAGAGAGAGAGAATAAAGAAGAAACAGGCCGAAAATGTGAGGGTAAACATAGGGAAATGAATGCTCGAAAACAGAGGAAATAAACAGGAAGGAAGAGATACTAAAATGAGAAATGAAGATGGGAAGCTTTAACGGAAAAGAAATTGACAAAAACGTTACAAACAAAAGGGAGAGAGGAATGAGAAGGCAGTTTTTTTTATTCCAAAAAGAGAATGAGGGGTCAAGTCACCGCGAGAGAGAAAAAGTGTGCTTTCTGCCATTTTCAAATTTTATATGCCTGTATATTTGCTTCACGGCACTGGAATTGTCCGCAATGACAAAAATAAATGAAATAGGCAGAGAACAAAAGCAAGGAAGCATTGAACTCTCACCTAACACATAACTTAGTTCTTGCAACTATTTAGATAACAACGCAGCTTAATGTGAAACTATTATGACAGTAGCGTACGCAGGATTTCATCAAGGGGGGTGTTCTTTCGAAAACTTTCTACAAATTCACATTACCATTGTTTTATTATACTTTAATAATAATAATAATAATAAATTAATTAATAATTCTTATAATTAATTAATTAGTTAAATTACTACTAATAATTACTACTAACGCAGCTGCTATTTATGAAAGAAATAGAACAAAATTTCACATCACCTGCAAAAATAGTTCGAGATCGAGAATCTTTGGGGCCCGCCACACCACTACGTGTGCCTTCATGGCACGGTGCTATATGTACGGGGGAATCTACATTACCTTTACCTATGGAACTCGCCCAGGATGATGATGAAGCGCGAGAATACATGTTGCTAAATTCCATTGAGTCTATGTTTTCGTTGAAACGTAAGTTTATAGACATTCCAACACATTTATCACTTCTAGGTGATTCACAAAGCACTTCTTCAACATTATTTAATGATGTGGATGTAGACTCAGCATCACTTGAGGAGTTCACAAGGGGATGTGAAATCAGTACCGGGAAGAATGTTTGCAATAAGGTCGGCAGACTCGGCACACTGCGACGAAGCAAGGAATTTTCACAATTCTCGCACGTCACTGCGCGACTTTTTGCAAAAAAAAAATAATTGCAAAATTGAACTTTGCGTCCGCTTAGATTGTGTTTGGAATGTTGTGTTTTTCTTCATGCTGCATGGGAATAATAATTCAAATTATTATTATTATTATTATTACTGTCGCAGATCTTTGACTGGGATAAATTAGCCATTTTTAATTTTTTTCTACAACAATTTCCATAACATTTCAAAAGCTCAAGGGGGGGGGGGGTTAAACCCGGTAACCCCCCTTGCGTACGCCACTGTATTATGGTATGGTAAATAATGGGCCCTGAAGCTAATCTCCCATTTTGGTGTAATCGTTGGGTCTGACCAGGTTCTTTCCTTTATTCGCGCGTTTATAATTAGGCAGTTAAATCAGAATTTCAGCGAACAAAGAAACATATAAAATGAAATTGTAGAAAACATGCATAAATACTTACTTTTCTTACTCCGAAAATCTGTGGTGGTAGTTCGTTCTCTCCTGAATCTGCACAGAACTACAATACACAGTACACAATGCGAAATGAAGCACTACTGAAACACGTGTCGCGAGAGTACAACCAAGCGAAATGCTTCCGGCGATTGCGAAAGTTGTCTTCAACCCCTCACGCCTCTCAAGATGTACCGTTACGGTGGTGAGTCATGAGGGGTTGTTTGTCCAGAATTTTTCAGTAGCGAGCAGGTGGAAGAGTAAGAATAAACTTAGAACCAAAATAACCATAAGTTGGGACTCTGGGAAAAATTTCCTGTTTTGATTTTATTTTTGTTATTTAGCTTCGTATCACTTCCACTTTTGGCTAATCGCGACGATGAGGATGAGTGATGAAATTGATGAAGAGACACGCACCCATCTCCAGTCCGGGATTCGATCTCGGGACCACTTTCGTCGTAGCTCGTTGTGGTCTTTCATATCTGTGCATCGTTAAAAAGAATAAAAAGACAAATAACTATTCGGAACAAATGACAATTGAAATTTGGTTAAAATGTGCGGCTTATATTCGGGCCAATACGGTATACCTATAAAAAGAAGCGAGGCGAATCCAGTTTCTATCTAATGAACATACGGTAGTCTATACTTGTTAACAACTCCAAAGTATATTCAATTCAATGTCAATTTTATTGTTTGTAAGGTAATGATAATAACCAGCGCTCTTTTCCTGGTATATTTTAAAATTTATAAACATGCCGCAATATTTTCAATAGTTCTTACGATGAACACAAGAACAAACAGATGTGAAGTGTACCGAAACCTTTCTTCCCAATAATAGAGCATTGATAACAACGCTAATAACACGGAAATTTTAACTTTCTATGGCTGAAGGGCAATAGGTCAAATCTTACTCTTAAAATCCTGTGCTTAAAATAATAATTTAATAATCGGGTCGTACATCTCTGCTACACTTAACGTTCCCTAACATTTTTATCGAAGAGAGTTCACCAAAAATGACAAAACGGGTATTATTTTTACAGTGTACAAACAATGTACCAATAATAAAATATTAGTGGCTTGTACGTACATGCATAGGTGGCACCAATTGTGATGTGACATTTTATATGTGTTACTGCTTTATATAATGAAATTGATTTATGTTCATAAGATATTAATTTGTCAAAAAAGTATAAAATGACAATCGATATGACCAACAACACAAAATGAAATCATGTGCTACAAAGTGTACAAGAAGTGTACAGACTTACTTTAAACAAAAGTGTACAGAAAGCGTTGAAGAAGTGCACACAACTTTGAATGTGTCCCCAAAGTGTGCAACAAGTGTACAAAATTTCGTCATTTCGGGTCGCACACATCTAGAACACTTTAAGTACACTTTTGCAACACCTTCAGTACACATCTTGTGCATATTATATGCAAGAAAGTGTACCAAAAGTGTACAAGAAGTGTATTTTTTTTTACAGTGTATGTTTTTCCTTGGTTATTTTCTTGGTTATCATGTGTAAGTTCTAACCCAAACTGTCAGGTTAATACTTTATACTTCTCTTTCATATCTAATCTTATATTAATTTTTATATTACTGTAACACATATTATCATAGTATTATAGTTTATGGATTCTGCTGATTGCATATTTTGTGTACCAAACAGTGATATAATACAAGACACTGTAAGTGGGCATTTCCCTGTAGTGTCATGTCTTTAAATAAATAAATAAATACTCTCTATGATTATGCCATAATTTATTTATTATTAGGAAACATCAAGGGTCACAATTTTACTCGTAAATAACTTTCTGATTTTTTAAAACTTTATACGTTAATTAACATGAGGCTTTGCGGATACGAAGGGCGAACTCAACAAACGAACATTTTGAGGAAAATGTGTTTCAAGTTGTGAGGCACAGGCTAACTCAATAAAAAAACAACAACTTTGGAACTCACACTGGAAAAATTTCCGATATGATATTATGACCTTTCTGTTAAGTTCACCCTCTGCCTCACAACTTGAAACACATTTTCCTCAAAATGTTCGTTTGTTGAGTTCGCCCTTCGTATCCGCAACGCCTCATGTTTCACCCGTTTTTATTTTGTGGTTGATTACTTACTTTCTAATTTTACTAATGCTTTGATTGTAGTACCCTGATTCGGCTTGCGAGCTCATGGTTTATGGCACCTGACCGACCATTCACTCGCAAGTCTTAAGTTAGCTAATTAGTGAACAGTAAATAACATTAACACAAAAGGAAATAAACTACTAACAATATCTAATTTTTACCTTGTATTCGAAACCTTCAAATCCAATATTCACTACATTTTACACTAAAAACAATGGTATTTCCAATAATCAATATCAGCTATGCCAGAGAATGTGGTGTGGGATTATAATAGTAACAATTTGTTTCAATAACAACCCTTCACAAGGTTAACTTTACTAACGATTTAAACTAATGCGTATAAAAGTATTTTCTCGACGCCCGGATAAAGTTCGCGGGGTACTCGCAAGGCGACGTCCGAAGGCACTACTGCCAGCCGAGGATATCTTTGCTCACCGAGGAAGTTGATGTTACTCCTTTTCTGTTCCCAACCGCACTGTTCTCGTACTTTTTGCATCACTCACCCCACTGCAACTCTAAGGCTGTGATTGGTCTTTGCATAATCACACCATGCAATGTTAACCAATAGTATTCAAGCTCTTACCCGCCTAGCTACAGCTTCTATTGCGCCACTATGTAAAACACGCTCACTGTAATCCAACGCTCTTCCTACGCACTATTCCTGTTCCTGGTAATCACCCTTTCGTCCTACGTGTGCGTTATTTTACGCGACCCACAGTAATCGCTCACAATGTTCATTAACGTATAAAGTTTTAAAAAATAAGAAAGTTATTTACGAGTAAAATTGTGGGATCGGTGCATCGACCAAAATTAATTTACGGAGCCCCGGACTCGCGAAGGTTTAAAACCACTGACCTAAAGTATACCTCTTTCCTTACATAAATTCAACAATCTGTCTGAAAAATAATAATAATAAAAAACAAAAAACCGGCAGTGGTGTAGTGGTTAGAAAGCAATATTAAACACAGACGCACATCCATACATATTACAAATACGTATGTATACTTACTGTACACATAAGGGAGTCTTAGACCGAAGCTACCGTGCCATTTGCATAAACGAACCTTCACTAGCCGTACGTGTCGCTCGGACTGGGTCGTTTTTTCAATGTTGTCCATCGTGTCGCCTCGGTCTGTTACTAGTGCATGCGCTGTGTGTACTTACGTGCCCGTCACTTGTCATTTCGCTGCAAAACCGCCGCGTCATTTGTCTCCTGTCGGTCTGAAATTGAAAAATTTAACAATTACACAAAGTTCGACTCAAACGAATAACATTTTATAAATACACAAATTTGAACTATCTTTATGACAGCATAGCATTTTCCCCCTGAAGAAAGCATCTAGCTCTGTCCTGCGAATCTCTGGAGCAAGAGAACGAAAACAAGTCCTCTGCGCAAGTAGTGACTCGAGAGGGCTCGACCAATGAACGTGTGAGAGGGGAAGCGAGTGCAGCTATCAACCGTTACACCAGCGCGCAATGCTTTGCTTCAGACACTCGCTTTCTCTCCTTCTGTAGCGTTATGCGCGACCTTGCTCCACATAGTCACGAGACAGAGCGTAATGTCACAGAAATAAATAGTGATTTTTGGGACACCCTGTATACTTTTTAATCTCTCTCTATATAAAAATCGATGTATGTGTATATGTGTGTGTTTGTTTGTTCCGGCATAACTCTCGAACGCCTGGAGCAATTTGAACCAAACTTGGTACACGTATCACTTGCAATCTGGAAAGAAATACTGTGGGGGTAAGACAACCCTGGAACCCCTAGGGGTGGGGTGGGAAGGGGCGACATGTAAAAGTAATCGAGAACCACCGATATTAAATTCCGCACAGACAGACATCCGTCGCACTATGCAATCCGCACAACGATTGTGTTTGTCGGGTTGTCTAACATGCAGGCTGTGTTGCGAATGGAATCCATAGTTTTCGTCACGCTCCCAAGTTCATCTCCTATCAGGATGGGAGGCGAGAGGGGGTGAAAAATAAAATGACACAAATGACCTACATTAGTGTCGAATCCATAGTTTTCAGAGTCGCTAAGCTAATTGGTGGCATTCATAGTTAGGATTCATTATTTTCCTGTCTAATACAAGATTGGGATAAATAAATACCCGGGCAACGCCGGGCAATCAGCTATAGTATAAAATAACCGACAGGCCATAACCTTAATGCAGGTACTGTTAGCGCCATTCAATGGTCTGTTGCCTGAGGACGGTTGTTGAGAAACGTATGCTTTGTGCAGACACGATGACTGGTTGTAAGAGCCCTTCAAAGGGACAGCTAAATAGTATCAATACGATATTTAATCCCTCAGAGGGCAAACTATTTTCCTATTGGCCCTGCTCCATATGTGTCGCTTACCTTCTCCCCCTCCTCTGTGAATGTGGCAACCAAGTGTTCAAATTCACTTCGCAATGAACCATATTAGTAGTGACGTCACCACCAGACAACTGAGGAAGATCGAGTCCAAACAAACATCTCACCCGGTGTTTCCTTATGCGATAGCATCGCAAGGGACAATTTTTAAAATGGTGACAGCAGTTGTGAAACAAAATTCTGATGTGTATCGTACAACAATGTAAACATGAAATTTCGGAGAATACGTCTATTTCTTGTGCACAGTGAACAGCATGCCGGGAAACTCTTCCTGCTAAAATTGACCACAATTCCAACGTGTCGAAAACTGCAATACCGCTATAAACTAAAAATAAATATTTGAACTATTTTCTTCATCGTTATTCGCTTCCCGATGGTCTGATTAACCCCTTTAGCAATCAGTTGCTTTGAAAGAGCTCCAGAGGGCTCTGAGTAGGATAACTTAAATTGCAAGCGCCACATTTCCACCTGGTGGTGAATATTTGAACTATTTTTCATTGGCATTTACTTCCACATTGCCTCCATAACCTCTATACCAAGTTTCAATGCAATCCAATGCTTCGAACGGACTCCAGAAGGCTCGGAGTAGGTGATCCTGAATTGTAAGCGCCACATTTCCACCTGGTAGTGAATATCTAAACTATTGTTTTGTCGTATTCGTTTTCCAATGGTCTCCATAACCCCAGTACCAAGTTTCATCTCAATCCGTAGCTTCGAACAGGCTCCAGAGGGCTCTGAGTACGGGAAATTTAATTTATGACCACCTTGTGTATGATAGCTCAAAAGCTTACATTAAAAAATAATATATTTACATCCTAAGCTGACCTACATACGAGGGTCACTATTTATATTTTGAGCCTAACAATTGTTTTATTGTTTTTCGAAGTATTCTCCTTTATGGTCAATACACTTTTGCATTCGTTCGAACCATTTGTCAAAGCTGTTTTTCCAATCTTCTTGAGACACCTCCATAATATGGTTTTTGAATGTATCAACGGCGTCTTCCGCCGACGAAAATCGTTGTCCACGCAATTTATTCTTGACATTCGGGAACAAGAAGAAGTCATTGGGTGCCAAATCAGGACTGTACGGCGGATGACCCATCATTTCGATTTTTTGACTGTTCCTAAGTTGGTTGTTAGACGAGATGTGTGACAGCTGGCATTGTCTTGATGAAGAATGATCCGACGGCGTTTGTTTGTTTTCCGTATTTGACCAAAGACCTCTGGCAAACAAATTGTTGTGTACCATTCAGAGTTGACGGTTCTACGTTCCTCTAAAGGCACAGTGGCCTCCCCCATGGCGCAGTGGTAGCGTTATTGCCTTGTAATCAAGGGGTCCCGGGTTCGATACTCGGTGGAGGTACAAGTGGTTCGGATTCCACTTTAAACTGTAGGTCCAGCCCCGATTAGCCTTACTGTGCATAAAGTGGACTTAAAACAGCAACTCAAACCAAACTCTAAAGGCACAGTTGCCACATGACCAGTTTTCCCGAAAAAACAGGCGACCATTTGTTTCGATGTGCCTCGAGCGCGAACAACTTTTGTTGGATTGGGTTCATCTTGAAACACCCATGCAGTCGACTGCTGTTTACGTTCCGGCTCATATGCATATATCCATGATTCGTCACCTGTTACAATCTTATATACGTGTTTTGAAGCACCACGATTGTATTTATTGAGCATTTGTTTGCACCAATTGAAGCGAGCGTCTTTTTGAGTTTTTATCAAATTGTGTGGGATCCAACGAGAACATACCTTTCTCACAGCTAAATGATCATGTAATATTTTATATATGCTGGTGGAACTAATGCCTATGGTTGCCTCAATCTCACAGTATGTCACATGACGATGTTGCAGTATTAGGTTTTGCACAGCATCAATGTTTTCTTGAACAACAACTGATTTTGGTCGACTTTCGCGAATCTCGTCGGTGAGCGAATGGCGGCCACGATTAAATTCGTTATACCAGCGTTTCACAGTGGCAAAGGATGGGGCTTCATCGCCAAAGTAAGTTGATCGATGTACTCTTGTCTTGATAATCCACGTCGAAAATCATAAAAAATCATCGTATGAAAATGTTCACGAGTTAATTCCATTTTATTGTTGTCGCGCAATCTCCAAGGCAACATAAACAACACAAATGAAGCTATTGACAAAACATTTGAAGTACGTTATGGTCACTAATGCCAGACGATTCCGTGCAAACGTCAAATCGCGCCTAACTTCAATCAGTGTTGCCAAGGCTCAAAATATAAATAGTGGCCCTCGTAGCAGAGTTGATAGCACAGCGTGCTACGACGCCTTGGATCCGGTGTTCGAATAGCTGCCTGGCATGGTTGTTCTTCGTGGATGTCCCTTCATCAATTTCATCATACCATCACTCATCTTCATCTTCGCGATAAGCCAAAAGTGGCAGAATAGCGAAGCAAAATAAACCAAATCCAAAAAACAATAACATCTGCATCCTAACGCATAGGCAACCCAAATTGGTATTACGGTACACGGTAATGCAGAACCTCCCAGGATAGAAATAGCAACTATCCTTGATCGTGCAAACACGCTGTAGAAACAGAGTCCGAGTCGTATTGTTCCAAGCGTTTCTTTTCCGTCCCCGTTGGTGTTGAGTGATAGCAAGAAGAGGGGGGGGGGGGGAGAGGGGTCCACCGCCCCACGGTTGAACGTGCTGCTCATTTATTTCCCTCTGTCCCTGGCAGGAAATTGGCTTCGCTCTTTCGTCGGATGCAGCAGAATCGATTCCACTCCTCTCCGAGGCGAGCAGAATACCAATCCTGCAGGTCTCTCCACTTTGCCAGATAAGATACACACACACACACATACTCACGCACCGCAACGGTGGTTCAGAGTATAATTTTACGAAAAAAATCCCTCTTGGGCTCAGAAATATCCTTCTCTGGACGGAGAAATCCCTCTCGGGAGGGAAATTTTCCTGGATGGAGGGAAAAATCCCAAATCCCTCGAGAAGGAATTTTCCTCTAAAGAGGGAAAATCCCACACGGGAGAGAAATTTCTCACGCTAGAATCCCTACTAAGAGGGAATTTCCTTTCAGTATAAGAAAATCTCATCCGATATATGAAAATTACTCCAGAACAGGAATATCCCCATCAGCATATAAACATTTCCTTCGCCAGAGAAAATGAAGTCCACACAACAGAACCTTTAGTTCCAGAACCTAACTTGACTGAAGTTAAAGATGCTATTAAAAGTCTAAAGAATAACAAAGCACCTGGCATTGATTTAATACCAGCTGAGTTAATTAAATATGGTGGAAATTCATTAATATGTCAAATTCATAAATTAATTTGTTTAATATGGAATAAAGAAGAAATCCCTCAACAGTGGAAAGAATCCATAATTGTTCCTGTGTTTAAAAAAGGTGATAAAATGAACTGCAATAATTACCGTGGAATTTCTCTACTCTCAACAACATATAAAAATATTATCTAACATTCTTTTAGGAAGACTAACCCCATATGCTAATGAAATTATAGGTGATTATCAATGTGGATTTAAACGTAACAGATCAACTACAGATCAAATTTTTCACATCAGACAGACACTTGAAAAAAAGTGGGAATATAATCAAAATGTCCATCAGCTATTCATTGATTTCAAAAAAGCATATGATTCGGTCAAAAGAGATAAATTATATAATATATTAGTAGAGTTTGGAATACCTAAGAAGCTTGTTAGTATGATAAAAATATGCACCAGTGAAACAGAAAGTAAAATTCGTGTGGGTATTAATATGTCTGACAAATTTACAATTCATGATGGGTTAAAACAAGGAGATGCATTATCTCCTTTGCTCTTTAATTTTGCCTTAGAATATGCTGTTAGGAAGGTAAAAGAAACTAACGAAGGACTAAAATTAAATGGTGTGACTCAGTTGTTAGCATATGCAGATGATGTAGACTTACTGGGGGATGATGTGAATACAATTAAGAATAATGCTAAAATATTTTTCAAAACTGCTAAAGAGATAGGTTTGGAAGTTAACAAAGAGAAAACTAAATATATGCTTACAGGCCGAAACCAAGTGTTATGTAATAATCAAAATCTAATTATTGATAATGACTCGTTTGAATCAGTTTCCAAATTCAAATACTTATGAGTAATATTAACAAATGAAAATTATATTAAAGAGGAAATAAAAAGTAGGCTTAATTCAGGAAATGCATGTTACTTCTCTCTTCATAAACTTTTGTCTTCTCGTTTAATATCTAAGAAACTAAAAGTTAAAATATACAAAACAGTAATTTTGCCTGTAGTATTATATGGATGTGAAACTTGGTCCCTTACATTGAAAGAGGAACATAAATTGAGAGTATTTGAAAATAAGATCCTTAGGAAAATCTTTGGACCTAAAAGGGATGAGGAGACAGATGAGTGGAGAAGGTTACATAATTTAGAACTACATAATTTGTATTCATGTCCAGATATTATTAGAATAATTAAATCAAGAAGACTTAGGTGAGCAGGCCATGTGGCACGAATGGGAGAGGAAAGAGGAGTTTACAGGATTCTTGTTGGGAAACCTGATGGTAAGAGACCTGTAGGAAGGCCAAGACGAAGATGGAGAGACAACGTTGAGATGGACCTAAAGGAAATCGGTAGGGATGGAAAAGAGTATATAGAACTTGCTCAAGATAGAGAAAGATGGAAGGCCTGTGTTGCTGCAGCCATGAACCTTCGGGTTTAAGAAGGCTAGGGAGTTAGTTACTTAGTTAGTTAGAGAAAATCCCGGGCCTCTTTGATGGCGTAATGGTAACGTACTCGCCTTGTAATCAAGGGATCCCGAGTTCAATGTCCGGTAGAGGCTCTGGTGGATCCAATCCCACTTTAAGCTGTAGATCCAGTCCCTATTAGCCTCCTCGTGCATGAAGTAGATTTAAAACAGCAACCCAACAAATAAAATCCCCTTTTTATAGAAACCATTTCCCCTACGTGCAAGAATTTTTCCTTAAATGTAAGACAATATAATTTAGTAAATAGAGAATTTTCTATTATTACGGTTAATTTTCCTAGTACACAATATTTCCTGCTCAAGAAGAAATTTCATGAGCATAAAATTTTAAGATAAAATAAGTTTTAACCAGAAAAGATAATAGTTTAAGGAAATATTATTTTCCACCAAAATACCCCTAGAAAAGTTTTCTTTTGCAAAAGTAAGTTTGATTTATTTAGAAGAAGGAGAAATTTGCTTCAGTAAAATAATATTTCCTTATTTTTCGACAAAAATACTATTCAGGATAATTTTATCCCAAGAGGGATAATTTTCTGTAATTATATACTACATTCTGTGATAGGGATGTTGAAAAAGTAATTATTTCAATAATGGGTAAGAATGGGAAATTTTGGACCACACGAGGGAATTTTTACGAAACTTATATGGCAACACTGCCCACAACCACAAAAAGACACTTCATTTTACTCCCGGAGCTGGGTGCTACAGCTACTCTGATGGAATGGAAGGGAAAAACCACACACACACTGGAGACGGGTTTCATAGAACCTCACAATATCCTTCCATACTGTAGCCGAGTAAAGGGGTATTTCGAGGCTGATGGAAGGGGAAGGGGTTGCAGAGAATAACTGTAGAGACTCAGCTAATAAACTTCTGGATATCATGATTAGGAGATTTCTGAATCAGTACTGAAATACAATTTTGAACTTTCCTGAAAGCCCATTGATTTAACGATACTATTCTTGTAATCAAGATGCTATTGGTTGGATTCCCCGTCGAGGCAAAAAAGTGAGAGGGGAGAGATAGAGAGAGAGAAAGTGAGAGGAGAGAAAGAGAGAGAGGGAGAGAGAGAGAAAGTGAGAGAAGAAAGAGAGCGAGAGAGAGAGAAAGTGAGAGAGAGAGAAAATGAGAGAAGAGAAAGAGATAGATAGCCAGATAGAGAGAAAGTTAGAGAAGAGAAAGAGAGAGAGAGAAAGAGAAAGTGAGAGAATAGAAAGAGAGAGAGATAGAGAAAGTGAGAGAAGAGAAAGAGATCGAGAGAGAGAGATAGAGAAAGTGAGAGAAGAGAAAGAGATCGAGAGAGCGAGAGAGAAAATGAGAGAAGAGAAAGAGAGAGAGAGATAGAGAGAGAAGAAAAAGAGAGCGAGAGAGAAAGTGAGAAAAGAGAAAGAGAGGGAGATAGATAGAGAGAGAGCGAGAGCGAGAGAGAAAGTGAGAGAAGAAAAAGAGAGAGAGAGAGAGTGAGAGAGAGAGAGAGAGAGAGACACACGGGTGTTCCTTTTTCCCTCTCTTTTACTCTTCCTCAAAAGAGGAAGCGAAAGTAGAAGGTCGAGAAAACTCTCACTCTCTCACTCAATTTCTCTCTCATCTCTATATCTTTCTCTCTCTCTCTCGCCATGGGTCCCGGGTTCGAATTCCGGTCTGGGTACTGGTGTTATTTGTCCCTTCATCAATTTCATCATATCATCACTCATCCTCAACTTCGCGATTAGCCAAAAGTAGCACAAATGAGACGCTTAACAAAAATAAAACGTGATTAATTATTTAAATCAATTAATTAATTATTAATTAATAAAATTATTAATTAATTAAAATTGATTAATTAATTAGTTTTTTCTCCGTTTTTCTGCCACGTTTAGCTAGTCGCGAAGATGAGGATGATAGGATGAACTTGATGAAGGGACACTCACAAAGAATGCCCAGGCCAAGATTCAAACTCCTGACGTCTACCCACACCGCCAAAATTCTGGGTTTAAATTACAAGAAGATCGCCACCCTTCCTGTCCGCCGCCATGTTAATTAATGCCCAGGTGCACGGCAAGGTTGAAGGTAAGTGTTGCCAAGTCCGCAACACGGCAAAGTTTCGAACACTTTCCTAATTAGCCTCGAATTGACGTCCAAAGTTCCCAACTGACAACACTAAGCAGGGATTAGAGGGCGCTTAATGGACTACTAGAGTGGACGCTTCCAAGGGTGTAACTCACCCCCTACTCTGAGGTATAAAACGACAACAATGCCTCTCTATGTTTATCAGTGGTATTGTTTGGCTAGCTCGTATGCTCGGAATCAAAAGTGCTTTCTACAGGTACGAACAGAAGTGTGATGATGTGTTAGCTATAAGAGCCCCTTGTGCTTAGGCTACTTGTATCGCACGGCGCATAGGCGCATTGCATATCAGTGAAGGATCACCTTCGATGCGAGATAGATACTTTGCAGCACTGTTTCTTGACTAAATTTTTCGAGCATTGCTTCTCTACTCTGATAACTAAAATAAATACTAACAGGCTGGAGCCAAAGGCGCCCGCAGGGGGGGGGGGGGCAGGGAGGATAATTGTCCCCCTGAGATATCAGCGAAAACTTCACATTGTTCGAAATTGTAGCATGAAAACATTGTCGAGGAAGACATAAGTGGTCTCTGTTTGACACGTTGAATTGAATCGATGTTTTTTAAGTTCACTTTATGCACAGATAGGCTAATCGGAACTGCACCTACAGTTTAAATTTTAATCCGTGACTGAAATATGCCATGTCTGCCTAACCCAAGACCCCATGAAAGAATATTTTTTTGTTTTTTCTGTTTATGAACTTTATTCCTCAATCTGATTGATCAGTTTAACATTGCAATGGGAGGAATTATGATAACGACATACAATAATAGCAATCTGTTTAATTCCTGAACCCCTATTTTTGCAAAATTATACTCTAATCTTTAGAAAATGGAGGCCAACTTGGTTCCTGTTTACAGTACAATATATTGTTTATATAAAACAGTGCAGGTGTGGGTTAGAATTAATTCTCGGTGAGGTGAGGTACTAGATATAAATGCACTCCTCAAAACTGTAACTTCTGGCCGCCAGTGATCCAGAAATCGAAAAAAAAAACAACTTTGCAATGCCCCCGCTCTCTCCTTGAGGTTGCCCCACTGGCCAAGATGTTTATCCTCGTTTGGTAACGTGGAAAACAGTGTGGGTTTAAGTAATAACACACTAATACGATTTATCTTCACTCACTTTTTTTTTTTTTTTTTTTTTTACGAAGGTGCGAACCTCCGCCACCACTCGCCACTCTCACTTCTTATACCCTCTCACTCAGCTATCGTTTGTCGTTGGTGCTTCTGCTGAGTGCGGTATTCTTCGTGTCCCGGAGTGAAGGATATACTTTGGAGTGGTTAACTAGGTTCTGGGAATCTCCGCTTCTACACCAGTTTGAATAAGAAGATAAGTGAGTAATATAAATCTCGGTACCTAAGATAAAACCGAGATGTTTGAAATTAGAGTTTGAGAATCTAGAGAAGTTTTCGAGAAGCATGCATAGGTTTAATATAGAATAAGATCCAAATGGTAAATATAGAATAATATATAATACATAAAATATAGAGAATAATAATTCAGGGTCCAATAGGGCCCGTAGAAAACTGGAGTGCCCTTTAATGAAGACCACAACATCCGCTCTAGTGTTGGAATCAGGTCTGCACTACGAATCTGCCTCGAATTCTTCCGACTGTTTTCCTCTAATGGAGGTTATGAAGAAACGTCCTCTATTAAGGGAAGTTGTCCTGTCTCGTAGTACCTGATCTCTTCTTGCTGATGATCTTCCTCAGTGGTCACAGTAATGGCTGATCTCAGTACCCGAGTTGATCTCCTAAGTACATCCTGAACTGCGACAGTCCCACGTATAGTAGAGCCAGGAGTGGTATCTCTTTCTGTGGGGTCTGATCTTCTATACTCGAAATGCTCATAGCTTGATATTATATCCGCAAGCTTGTTGACGATATTGAAGGTCTGCTGGCAGCTCGCCATCTGCTGGAATGAGCCTCTTCTTAAATTGGTCCTCAGACGCCGAATTCGGACGTCGTCAAATTTCTCGCAAGTTAAAAGGGCGTGTTCCGGTGTATCTATTACTCCACATTTCTGGCACTTATCATCAGATCTTAGTCCGAACCTCTTTAAATAGGAACCGTAAGGGCCATGCCCTGTAATGAAATGAGTAATACCCTTTGATGGTCGGAAGAAGGAGTTTTTAGGTCTTATCTTCGCCAACGGCAGAAATCCTTTGGTACGTCGGGAACCGGGATGCTGTTCCCATTCCATCTTCCAGGCATTTTCTAAGTGTTGATCGATGTCCTGAAATGTGTTGAGGTTTTGACCAAGAAGGGCTACGATCTTATTATGCTGCCCTTTCCTCAGCCAGTATCTGGCTGCATATCTCTGAACCTCGAAATCGAGTGGAAGAACACCGGCAATTGCTATTACAGCAGCTGTAGCGGACGTCCGAAAGGCGCCCAATATTCTCAGGAACTCACTAACCTATCTTTATACACTACGGGACACTTCACTAAAAACGCAATTACGAGAGGAAGGGAAAACAAATCTTCTCACCTTCTCCTCCCCCATGCACACGTATTCCAACTGGATGTTGAAAATATTCTAGACATTTGATGTAAAAAGAAAATGTCGAAATGCCAAAGGAAACTCGCATCACCATAGGATTTTTTACTTTTATATTTTTAAAAAGTCTGGATGGCCCTCTAGGCGCATTTATCTATTATCAAAATGTTCATTTAACTTTGGAAAAATACTAGGTTCGTTTCTCCAAAAGTTGGCAGAAAAGTAGATATTACCTTTTTCAAGAATTACTTCCCCAACGGGTCTTACAAATCCGTCGTATTTGGCGACTTATCTCTGAAGATGGCAACTGTGTCAACACTGCGAAAGTTCCCTCGCTGTGCCAAAGCAAAAACGGGCACGGCTGTTGTCTTATGGGCTAACCCCATTGGCTAACACCACCCCCTGCCACCTTCTTCCCGGCTCAAGGTGGAAATGTTACTCGCTGAGACTTCTCACATGTTTCAACTTGGTTAGACCAGCTCTTGGGTGGCGCGGACTGCTGCCTCGCCGAGGATACCAAACAGCTGGCGATGCAGTGAGGAAGTTGGGGCTGTTCATATCTAGTCTGTGGTTGGGGCGGTCGTCACGTCAGCTTGACCGATTGCAAGATTCGAATCTCCTTGTCTGTAAACTATCAATGTATTAATTTAACAATATTTGATTTTGATTTGATTTAGTTTATTTTACTTCGCGTTTTGT
Source organism: Lepisma saccharinum (assembly GCF_977018435.1). NCBI lineage: Eukaryota > Metazoa > Arthropoda > Insecta > Zygentoma > Lepismatidae > Lepisma > Lepisma saccharinum. The sequence continues at coordinate 8,224,650 of NC_139248.1, read as the reverse complement.
GCCTCTTGGCTAATTTGCGAAGATGGGGATGAGTGATGAAATGATGAAATTGATGAATGGACATTCACAAACAACCAAGCCCGACCGGGATTCGAACCCGGGACCCTTGGCGTCGCAGCGCGATGTGCTAACCACTCGGTTACAGGGTCGGGTTAATTTAACAATACTTGGGCAATGTATACATTTCTTCTGAGGATAGTGCCATGGCACGGGGGCTCTCCCCCTTGAGCCGCCGCTGTTCTGGATCAGCCACTGCATGATGAGTAGCGTTGGGGTGACAAAAGAAGAGAGAGAAAGAATGGGAGAGGGGGAAAGAAAGAAAGGGAATGAGTGAGAGAGAAGGGGAAGGAGAGAAAGAGAGGGAAGAGAACGAAGGGAGAGAAAGAGAGGGAATAGAACGAAGTGGAGGATAGAGAGGGGAGAAAGGGAGAGAAAAGAGAGAGGGGAAAAGGGAGGGAGGGGAAATGGAGAGGGAATAAGAGAAAGAGAGGAAGATATGATAGGGAGAAAAGAAGAGGGAGAAGGTGAAAGGGAGTGAGGAAAGGAAGAGAAGAGAGAGGGGGAGAAAGGAAAAGACAGGGAGAGGAAGAGAAGAAAGAGGGGAGAGGAACAGAAGAGAGAGAGAGAGAGAGAGAGAGAGAGAGAGAGAGATATGAAGGATAGAGATAGAGGGGAGAAGAAGCTAATAGAGAGAGGGGAAATGAAGAGAAGAGAGAGAGGGGAAATGAAGAGAAGAGAGAGGGGAAATGAAGAGAAGAGAGAGGGGAAATGAAGAGAAGACAGAGGGGAAATGAAGAGAAGACAGAGGGGAAATGAAGAGAAGAGATAGAGGGGAAATGAAGAGAAGAGAGAGAGGGGAAATGAATAGAAGAGAGAGGGGATAGATTGATTGAATTGGTGTTTTAAGTTCACTTTATGCACAGTAAGGCTAATCGGGACTGGACCTACAGTTTAAAGTGGGATCCGAACCACTATGTGCCTCCACCGGGTATCGAACCCGGGACCCCTTGATTACAAGGCGACGACGCTACCACTGCGCCATCGGGGAGGCCCTAGAAGAAGAGAGAGGGGAAATGAAGTGAAGAGATAGAGGAAATGAAAAGAAGAGAGAGAGGGGAAATGAAGAGAAGAAAGAGAGGGGAAATGAAGAGAGAGAGGGCGGAAATGAAGAGAGAGAGGGCGGAAATGAAGAAAGAGGGGAAATGAAGAGAAGAGAGGGGGGAAATGAAGATAAGATAGAAAGGAAAAAAGGGAGAGGATGATCAAGGGAGATAGAGGAGAGGAAGAAAGATAGAGGAGGAGAGAGATAAGGAGAGAGAATAGGTGTACAGAGAAGCAGACATGCCAGACAAACCCAAGAGGGAGCGAATGATTTTCGAATACATGCGAAAGTTATCACCTGCAGTGAACTTAGTTATTTCAATTTCTCCAACACCGTGACAGAGCGCGAAGACAAAGTTCTGCCAGCAAGCGTCTCAGTTTGGGAGCTGGGGGTATAAATAGAATTGCGTTTCTCCAGGTTGCTCAGTGACTGGAAAGCAATTGCTGGAAGATTCCAGGGGCTTCTCATAACAATCTCGTATCATCAAGATCTCTGAGGAACGTAGAAGAGACAAAACAAAGCGAATCTTTCGGAAATAGATGGACTGAAATAGCTCAAACGAGGAAAAGATGTATTCGAAAACTGTAACCGTGAGGGAATTTGAAAATTTCTCGTAAATGTTTCGATATAGCACAGGCGAGATAAAGAAAGTGCCATGGTATTTCTGTATAGAGAACTGAAACATTAACAGTGCTCAAAGGGGGTTGATGGGTGTTAACTCCCACTTGGCGCAGTTGGTCTAAAAGAAATGAATTTAAATTATGGAAAATATTGCAAAATATAGGGCAGACTAATTATAAAGAGAAGAGAGAGAGAGCGAGAGAGAGGGGGGAGAGAGAGGATAGAGAGAGAGAGAGGGAGGGGGAGACGAAAAGAAGAGAGAGAGAGGTAGATGAATGGGAAGGATAGAGAAGTGAAGAACGGTAGAGAGAAGGGAAAAGGAGAGATAATGGAGAGAGAGGGGGAAAGGGAGGGAGGGGAGAAAGGGAGAAAGAAGGGAGAAGAGAGGAAAAGAGAGGAAGAAATGGAGAGGAAGAGAAGAGAGAGAGGGCAGAGGAGGGGAAGAGAGAGGGAGAAATGAATAGGAGAGAGAGAGAGAGAGAGAGAGAGAGAGAGAGAGAGAGAGAGAGAGAGAGAGAGAGAGAGAGAGATCTTTTCGAAAATCCTGGGCACGCCACTGATCATTAACAAAATAACTTATTATAATAGGAGGTGAAGGAGGATAATACATACATGTACAGTCACCTACACTTCTGGGTTGTAACGATTTCACTTACTTTCAATTACTTACAACGCAGAAATGCCTGCGATTGTACAATCAAGTGTAAATTGCAATTGTTAGGAACTTAGTGAACAATTGAAATTCCTACAACTTACACCCTATAGCGCAAAGCAACCTTTCGTCGTCTATTGGGTGTTGATTTTACCACTATCTGGCTTGCTGCCAAAAATGATATCAATTAAATGAATTTTAGTGCATTTTGTAATGGTTGCATAACCTTCTGACTGTACAGGATTGAGTGTAGATTTGTTTTTGGCAAAAGGTGGAAACATTTTTAAAAGGTAAAGTTTCCCGTGCCATTAAGACACTGGCGTGCGCAGAATTTTTCTTGTGGATGCTTTCAGTGGGGCAAACTTATAGCGGCCCGTGCGGACATAGCACACATAATAATTTGTCGTGTTATGACTATTAGAATTATTATTGTTATTATATTTGTTATTATGTATTTGCGTATTGAAATCCGTAAATAACAGATTTAAAATAGCGAATAAAAGGTAAAAAAAGGGTAAAGTTCTCCCCTGTGCTTTGCACGACGTCATGAAGGCCTATAGGGGGTGTGGAGTTAGGGCACTACACTTTCTTGATCACGGCCGAAGGTGGGGTGATGTGATCAGCACCACACCCCTGACCGCCTTTACCCGCCAGAGTTTCCTCCAAGTACCTACTTTATACGATGCTTGGTGGGCGCCGGAGCAGCTTGAACAAGTTGATCGAACCCAGGTCTCTCGCATGGTAGTCAGACGCCCTAACGACCGAGCTACCGCGGCTGAAAATAGCGAATATGATGCGTTAATATCATCATGGAAGGAAGAATTTGAGATTATTCTTAACTTAGAACCCAATGTTTTCAAAAATGGCAACTGGGGGGCATTTACCACTGTTTTTTCCCGTGATTTTAATACGTTTATCTGAAAATGTTGATTTTCCAAAATTTCGGAGGGGCTGTAGCCCCTTCCGCATCCCCCTCTGCAGACGCCAATGAATGAGGACACATTTAGGGGATGTGGGTTAGGGCTCTACATATTCTCGATTGCGGCCATTTTGGAGGTGATATAATCAGCACCACGCTCCCCTATCATCCCTCATCAGCAGCCGCCATCTTAAGGCGAAAAAGTGGAGGATGAATTTCTCAATATATTACAACTTTATAAGATGCTTAGTTCTGTTAAGGAAGTAACATTAATTACCACTATGCATTACTTAAATCAGATTTTTGTAGGATTTCTGGGGGGAGGGGCACTAGCCCCCGAGAACCTGGCTACGTGCCTTTAAGTAGCGATTCAGGGACTTCTCGGGGGAATACTGTACAGTGGGATCCATGAGTATTACCATGCAAATTGTCCATCACCAGATTCGTGCACTTTATTTGACCCAATAAGAGCTTCAAGAATTAAAAGAAAACTCAAAACAAGCTGTTGACAACTTCTGCACCAACCAGTGGCGTAGCGCAGTTCTCTGAGGCCCCCCTGCAAGTAAAATATTGGGGCCCCCCTCAGTGGAAAGAAGAAACATCGAGATGATGCCAGAGTGGAACGGATACACAATAATTAGCAACCTCACAGTTATAAAATGAATGAATTTTAACCCTTTCTTCCCATTTTTTGGCATCGACTTAGGCTATATATCAGTTTAGTAGTTCGTCGAAACTAAATCAGGTTGGTCTGAATCTCTGATATATAACTGGATAAAGAAATGAGAAATCTTTTCTCTTACTTCAACGTGGTGGCACTGCCAGGATTCTTTTTTAAGGAGGGTGGAGGCTTCACACAGTCAACTATTTTGTTCGTGATCGTTTGTATTTTTTGTTCTAAACGTTTTTCTTATGTAGGTTACATATAATACATATATATTTAAAAAAATACTGTTTGGGGAAATTGTTTAAAGGATAGTAAATACACCTTTTTTGGACTTAGAGGTGGATGCACCTTCAGTAGGGTGTATCGAAAAAAACTTTTATTCGAAATGTTAAGGTGGCTAGTGCGGAAAAGTGGCCACTTGTGACCAAAAACACGTCTGATTTTTTCAGATTTTTTGGAGGTAGTTTAGGTGGCGCGCATCGACCTTGAAGTTTTGATAGTGATTTGGTTATGCAACACGCACAACAATTTCACAAAAATGTCATTATTAGGGTATTTCATGTCTTATTTTCTGCATTATGGTCATTTATTGTTTTGTTTATGGCAAATATGTTACATTCGTGCCTTAGGGGTGGTTTCCTACGCTGTTTACGTATGCTTTTGCTCAAAAATTGTCAATTTGAGGCTAAAACCTATTGATGGTTTCCAATTGGTTTCGACTGTGTTTTATTCCAAAGTTTTCCGATATAAAAGACTAAATAAAATATTTTGACTTTCTAATTGCTAACAGTTCCTCAATTACTGTCCAGCGCTTCGCTTATTTTCATAGCTTATTATGCTTTGAAAATAACCCAGAGCTCACCACGAGGAGGTGGCTGGACTGCGAGCTCCACCCATGTTGGCAAACATAATTTTACTAAGGGGCAGGCCAAGATTTTCTTCTAGTTTTCTCCTTGAACTTTATAGTCACTTTTTGTTCGAAATGTCGGCATATGTTCTCTAGATTCCAATTTCGCTTTGACGTAGCCATCACGTGCGCTGGCGCCGAAAACGGAAGAAGCAGCCTCTGTGATAATTTTCACAAGTCGCTCCACTCCTTGTGTGTGGCAGGGGAAGTCTTGAATTTCCGCTAGTTTTTGTTTTTAATGTAGTCATCTGCTTCTTCATTTGTAATATTATTGGTCAACGGAGGCTCGTGGAGGGAGCACGAAGCCCAATCAACCATGTCATAGTATTGGTCTGCATTAAAATTGATGGTTGGTAAAACAAAAGTGCGAATTTTTTGCCTTTTTTCAATCCTCTTGCTTTCTTAATTCTTTGCCAACCAAGACTTCTTATTTCTGGGTTTTGGTCGGTTATTAAAGCCAGCAGGAGATTTTCAGGATGGGCGAAGAATGCGTTTTGTTGAATGACCTTATCAATCAGATCTCTCAAGTGGTGTGGGAGAAATCAGGACAAGTGGATCAAATTCCAGAGGTGTCGGGCTCCGTCAGTTATCGATGGTTCCTTCTTGATCCCAAACCACACATACTACATAATGAAGGTGTACGCACCGGTGTGGTTTGGGATCAAGAAGGAACCATAACTGACGGAGCCCGACACCTTAGTAAAATTATGTTTGCCAACATGGGTGGAGCTCGCAGTCCAGCCACCTCCTCGTGGTGAGCTCTGGGTTATTTTCAAAGCATAATAAGCTATGAAAATAAGCGAAGCGCTGGACAGTAATTGAGGAACTGTTAGCAATTAGAAAGTCAAAATATTTTATTTAGTCTTTTATATCGGAAAACTTTGGAATAAAACACAGTCGAAACCAATTGGAAACCATCAATAGGTTTTAGCCTCAAATTGACAATTTTTGAGCAAAAGCATACGTAAACAGCGTAGGAAACCACCCCTAAGGCACGAATGTAACATATTTGCCATAAACAAAACAATAAATGACCATAATGCAGAAAATAAGACATGAAATACCCTAATAATGACATTTTTGTGAAATTGTTGTGCGTGTTGCATAACCAAATCACTATCAAAACTTCAAGGTCGATGCGCGCCACCTAAACTACCTCCAAAAAATCTGAAAAAAATCAGACGTGTTTTTGGTCACAAGTGGCCACTTTTCCGCACTAGCCACCTTAACATTTCGAAAAAAAGTTTTTTTCGATACACCCTAACCTTCAGCCCACAAAGCCATCCTCTGGCTCAGGCCAAGATTCAACGTAAGAGCCGCTCACGTTACGCTTCTAATACTAATACTGAGTTATATACTCAAGCAAACTTATCATTTCAGTTACGGGGGTTGAACTGGACCTCTACATTGTCAATGGTGAGCTAATATCAAAGGGTCAATTCCAGTCTGCTGCGAAGAAATAGAGGCGGACTCAAGTCTTGAGAGATAGAAAATTAAGCAGCGACTGGACTTGATTCACTCAAAATTTATCACTCAATGAAATGCCTATTGGAGGGATTGGAGCACTTCGAGCACTGTATACGTTGTGTACCCTGCGCGGTGGAATTGGGGCTACTGGACCTAAGCGCAAAGGGAAAATTGCCCCTGGGCTCAACATCCTGAGTTTTTGGGCCCCTTTGAAGTAAAATATAATAGGTGTGGGCAATGTGGGAAATTTATCTCAGGTCTTATTTCAATCTCATACTGAGGCTTGGGTGTCTCCATCAACATATTTGGTAAGTTACATTTTAAATATCACGTAATATCACTGGTAATAGAAAGGTAATAAATTATCAAATTTGTTTGTTTAGGTATTGAGTAACAGTAAGGCATCGACCGGTTGAACAACTGAATTTTTCTACTCGATTCACAACTGTACTACATTACACTATACTACGTTTACGAAAGCTATGTAACTTTAAAGGTATGAGATGAGAGAAGTTCCTATCGATTGCCATATATGAGCAACTAACTTAATTCTGAATTTCGGAGGAGACCCATAATGTCAAGTTGCCCGGGCCACTCTGGCTGAGACAACACACCACTGCTCATTATCGCAGACGTCGTCATATGATACGTATGTTACTGGGAACCAAATTTCTGTTTCGTAAATTCATTTTTTAAATAAGCGACAGTAACTACTAAATTTCTTAGATTATAGAAAAGTTCAGGATCACAGAGAGTGAATATAGCGGGGTGCCTGTAGCTCGGGGGCCCTAGCATTGCATTGTGGATCTCACTGTACAACGTAGCGAATTTTCAAATTAAAGGCCGAACTCCACGGAACCAGCAGGAATGCTCTAGTTGGCTAGTGGACTAGCTATCCAATTGCTACCTTTCGCCACACACGATACATGTTACCTGTTACCGAACTTATCGTTATACTTTTGTTCCCATAAGACATTGCGCAGAGCAGACAAATCTAAAGCGATTTGAAGAACGTTGTAGGAGAATTACTGCTGTTATTAAAAATTAAGAAAAATGTATGCACTAGAAATTGGCTCGAAATAAAATCTATGAACTCGGGTATGCATATTCATACATGAGATTCGGATGCGTTTATAAAAGAAATAATTTTGTTCAACTAAATATACAGGGTGTTCCGTTAAAACCTCCCACATTTCAATTCATCATTGCTAAAAGCTTATGAAACAATGGAATGCGAGTGGTACTTGACGAAAGAGAAACTCAAAGAAATTTATTGCATGAAGCACTAAACACGAATACACCAATACACCTCCACACTGAACTCTAATACACCTCTATGTGTGCACCGTTTGTAGCACGAATAATCTGAGAACCTCTGGATTGTTTATTAACACTTCCAGTCGCCAAAAACTTTGCACACCATGCCTTAATGGTTTTCCCATCATGTGCTTCACCTCCATATTCTCTCCGGTAATTTATTTGCACTGTAATGATTGATTTGGTCTCTGCATACCAGAATACAGATTGTGCGCGCTGCTGCGCAGTCGCCATTGTGCTTTATGCGATTGTGGCGCTGCATAGTGAGAGAACGGTGAATTTCGAGATCATGCAATAAAAGTCTTTGAGTTTCCCTTTCGTCTAGTACCACTCGCATTCCACTATGTTTCATAACCTTTTAGCAGTGATGAATTGAAATGTGGGAGGTTTGAACGGAACACACTGTATATTGGCTAATCATATTTGTCACGTACAAATCTCATCGCTTTGCATAAATAAACCAATACTCGGAAACCACAGACAAAAAACTTTCCTTTGGCAAACTCACAGATTATCTTCACACGGGAAACTTCACTCTGATTGGCTGTTCTACAGAATCCAGTCGAGGAGGAGGAAAGCCAGTTGCAATTAGAACATGGCCTAATCGTCAAACCCAGTCAAGCAGCCATGATTTCCAACCAGATAGCTAGTTCAGCGCCAACTAGGGCATTCCTACTGGGAATCCAGTTCCGTGTGATTCTGCCTTAATTTTACGCAGCAAGTGGAAAAAAATGATGCTTGTCAAAACGCATGCAGATAGCAAGTATCAGTCCTCCACCAAACCGATTCACACGCCGAGGGCTTTGTTTGGGCAGCGTTAGCATAAATTAGTGACAGTTTTCGGATGACAGTTTGTTTCCGTAATCGAATCTGCATTGGACAATGTTGCTGGCTGCATGATTCCCCGCCTGTTTGCTTCTCACTCATGGGTCAAGGATAATGCAGTTTTGCCCACGCTAGGGAGCGACACTGTGGGAATTTCTGCAGGGTTCTTGTTCATACCCTATTGGCCGGTCGCATCCCGTGAAAAATTCAACGCTTTTCGGTCAATGCGATTGGATCCTCCCGCGGTGGCAGCGCTAACTCTAAGTTACGATCAAATTCTGATGGATTCGACAAGGCCAGTGGATCTCAACCTTCGATAGACCGCCTGAAAGTACACGAGTACATGAAAAAAATAGTGTTAGAAGCAATTACAGATGGAACAAAGGCTAAAGGTAGCTATGGGTGTGAAGAACAACACCTAAAATAAACTTGAATAGAGTTCGCAATGAACACACACCTAACCAACTAACTCTCTAGCCTTCTTAAGCCCGAAGGTTTATGCCTGCTGCAACACAAGCCTTCTATCTGTCCCTATCCTGGGCAAGATCAATCCAATCTTTTCAATCCTTACCGATTTACTTTAGGTCCTTCTCAACGATATCCCCCATCTTCGTCTTGGCCTTTCTACAGGTCTCTTACCATCAGGTTTCCCAACAACAATCCTGTAAACTCTTCTTTCCTCTCCCATTCGTGCCACATGACGACCTGTCCACTTAAGTCCTCTTGATTATATTATTCTAATAATATCTGGACAGGAATACAAATTGTATAGTTCTACAATGTGTAACCTTCTCCACTCGCCTGTCTCCTCATCCCTTTTAGGTCCAAATATTTTTCCAAGGATTTTCAAATACATCGTAATTTATGTTCCTCTCTTAATGTAATGGACTAAGTTTCACATCCATATAATACTACAGGCAAAATTACTCTATTGTATATTTCAACTGTCAGTAGCTTATATACCGAGTGATCAAAAAGTCACGCAATCCATGTAACATTTGTTTTTTATTGTGTTGCAGGTGACTTCATTACGAAGCCACTATGGCCGGCCAGGTCTCCCGATCTCACTCCGCCGGACTTTTTCCTCTGGGTATTTCTGAAGTCTGCGGCCTTCGTAACACATCCACACACTTTGGATGAACTAAAGACGAATATTCAACGTACTGTGGACAACATTTCATGTGATACACTCCAGAGGGTCTTCAGGAACATGATCAAAAGGGTGAACATATGTGAGGAACTGAATGGTGGCCATTTCCAACATCTTTTACAGTCCCTCCATGGGTTGCGTGACTTTTTGATCACTCTGTATTATACGAGAAGATAAAAGTTTATGAAGAGAAAAGTAACACGCATTTCCTGAATTAAGTCTGCTTTTTTATTTCGTCTTTAGTATAATTTGTATTTGTTAGTATTACTCCTAAGTACTTGAATTTGGAAACTGATTCAAACGAGTCGTTATCAATAATTATATTTTGATTATTACCTAACACTTGGTTCCGACCTGTAAGCATATATTTTTAGTTTTCTCGTTGCCGACTTTCAAACCTATCTCTTTAGCTGCACTTGTCTTGAATCATCCTCACCAGTGTGAACGTTTCTTTCCTCTTTCTTTGTGCAGAAAATAATACAAAGCTAAAAACTGAAATACGCGTATTTCTTCAAGGAATCTCATCTAGTTTCTTACCATTTTTCAACTCCGTAAGAGTCAACACGATCTGGCCACACTGTCTAAAGTATCCAACGGGTCTTCTACAATTAGAAATGAAACTGCCGGGTAGAGATTACGCAGATAAGAACAGTGAAATCATGAGCTACAAAGCAAACCTTTAAAGAAGAGTCTACGCTCATTTAATTGCTTACAAAGAAGGGTTCCGTGACTCTGATACACCGATATCAGTTGGCTAATATCTACGTTTTTACTCCGATGGCTTAATAGCGAGTTTTTCTTCTTCCTGTGTACACAGGGGAGTTGAAAGGTAGCAGTGAAGATAAATTGAACTGTAAGAACATTACGGTAAAACTGGGAAGGAAAAAATGGCTTGATAATTGTTTGTTTCTGCTCGATGACTTTAGCAGATCTGTTACTAACAACAGACAAAAGGCATGGAAGCCTGCAGTATATTCTTCTTAAATTGAGAGTGGACCGGGGGTGGCAAAATCAAACAGTTGTGTTATGAAGTGGGGGTAAATCGTCAAATGCAAATATTTTGAACAAAGAGAGAGAGAGAGAGAGAGAGAGAGAGAGAGAGAGAGAGAGAGAGAGAGAGAAATAGGGTAAAGGAGGGGAAGTTCGCCACCAAAATGCTTTTAATGTTTTTCCTTCTAAACGAATTGGGGGAGAAGGACAAAATTTATACGATACAAAAAGTAGTCATTGTGGATTATGAGGAATATAAACACAAATACTGTGTTACTTATACTTGTGACGTATACTAAAATGAGAAAAAGTGGCTAAATTCCCGCAACATGCTGGGAAATTCGCCATATAACTTATTTATCATTTTATCGTCAGTTTAAGTGTATGAAATACCAAGTTGCTGCCAATAAGTCAGACAACAAAGTGTAAAAGACCTACAAATGACAATACAAAACACCTTAAAAAGATACAATACAAACATGTTTAAGAAACATAGGCCTAAATGTTCATATGCATTGTGAACAAGTTGTGTGAAAGATCGCCGGTAAGAAATGAAATTCGACACATTTTCTGTTACTCTGACGAATTTACCAGCAAATGCATAGTCGAAAGAAAACAACTTTTGTTTACTTGTACATGCACGCTTTCCAAAGCAAATCTTTTCACGACATTCTTAAAGTTTAAGGTTACGATATTAATAATTGAAAGGAAGAGAAGTAATTCTTATCTGCCACGAAATGACAATATCCAACTTAGTATTGAAATTCGGCACCTTTCTTTGTCTTCTGTGTAGACGCAACCGCGCATTGCTAACTGTACTGCTTACTTGCTAGTTCGCTCTCCACACTGTAGTTTTCAGTGGAAACAAGGCACATGTTACTTGATTTTTACAGGCATCAGTAAGTGTTTCCAACCTATAGTTTCTATCTACGATTAGAAACACCACAAGTACGGCGAAATTCCCAGCATGACGAACATCCCTTCTTTTACCCTAATTGTTTGTTCTGAGAGAGGGGATGCAAGAATAAATATATTCCAAGTCATATGAAGGAAGGGGAAAATTCAAATAAGAAAGACAGACAAATAGAAAGAAGGAAAATGAAAACAAGGACAAGAAAAAAATTAATAACTTTTCCACATTCCAGGGGGTGAAGTGACAATTGTGGGCTCCTATAGACACAATAAACATTAAATCATCAGATAGCAAGGGAATAACTACGAATAACACCTATGTGTTTTTTTTCGTATCTTAACGGACTTACTATCTGAATAAACGTCGCACGTTAAGCCAGGGAAGAGAAAATTATACTTGTTTTACTTTCTGACCAGCCCTCGTACAAACCTGGTAGGAGAAAACTAGACTATGATTGTATATTATTATGTTTTACTGCTAGACGTAGATTTAGCGGGAGGGGTTACAGCCTGGCCCTCCACCTGGTTAAAAATTACTTTGAAATGGACCACAAAATGAAAACACTTCGGAGATATCTGAAATATGATAAATATATAAGCCTGTCCCGGCTATCTCTGGAGGAAGCAAACAAAAACAAGTCTCTGCACAAGTAGTGACGCGAGACGGCTCCACCAATGAACACGTGAGAGGGAATGGGATTGCGTGGAGGGGGAAAGCGACTGCAGTTACCAGCTTTCCAAGCCCTGCTTCGATCTGCCCACTCAATTTCCCCTTTTCTCTGCCGTTATGCGCGGCCTTCCTCCAGAGATAGCCGGGACAGGGTATAACCATATTTTAAACAACGTTTTCTAACGTTGTAGCTATATAAGCGGGCCTCGCCATGTTGTTAGCCCAAGGCCTGTACCATATAAAATCCCAAGCATGATTTCGGATGTTATTATAATGCTGCATGCTAATTGAAGCGCCCAACAATCACACCAACAATGCCTTGGAACAGACCTGCCCCCTACGTCATATGTTGCTGGGTTATTAAACCGTTTTGATTGCCTTCGATCTGTGTGCCCCACCGGCTCCCCAGAACGCACGCACAACAACGCTCATTTGGGATGCAAAACTGCCCCCCTCACCCCATTTCAGAGGGGGTTACGTTCCATCACCCTCTCACTCCCGTACACACGAAGGGGAGTTGACGGCAATGGAATTCGATGCTTGGAACTGGCAACATTGGAACAGGTAAACACACAACCCGTTGATGGATCCCATTCGTCGAAACACGATATATGCACGGATGATGTTTAGCACACACTCGCGCAATCCAAACGCCATAATTACCGTGTCCTTTTTTTTTTTACCCCCTGAAAGCTACCCCTTTCCCTCCCTCCACTCACACATTTGGTTATGGTCGATCCCCTGCTCTGTTTGTGGCGAGCCCAAGCTCACAAATGAGGTTCGTGCGTTGATTGCGAATGCGATGGTGGCGCCATGCCATGAGCGATTCTTCCTTTTGAACGATTCGATACGATTAATCGATTGCAGAGACGATTATCGTTCGATTAATTTAATAATTATTTCCAGAAAAGTGTGGGCCGTTTGATTGATATTAAAAAAAATCGACAAGGAAATACCTCAAGCAAGATAATATTCCCATCCGATCTTACAAAATCACCACCATAACAAAAAGACAAAAGAACATCAATTTTTCATTAAAAGTAAAATAGAATTCTCCTCAATCTTTACAGTAGAGTGCTGGAGGAAGAGGATTTCGCTCTAGCGACAAATAGTTCGCACGGACGACGCTAGGTAGCGTAGGGAATTGTTCGAATCCTGGCCTGAGCATGGGTGTACTTTTTGAGTGTCCCTTCATCAGTTTCATAGTATCATAACTAGGATTTTCAGGTTTTAACATTTTTTTCTTACTTGGTAACGTCACTATTCCAACATATATTTTCGTTTTAGCCATTTCTTAATGAAAAACATGAATCCTATAGGTCCTAAAACGGCTAAAAGGAGTTCAGATCCTAAAAAAAGGCTAAATTGAACTTTTTCAGCTAAATAAATGTAAAAAAAATATAAAAAAATGCTGAAACCTTGTTTCGTTTCATCAGAGTGAAGACATTGTTAACTGTACGGCAATATGAAAACGTATTCTCCACACCTCCTCTCTCTCTCTCTCACACACACAGAAGAGTGAATGGAAATGAGATAAGGGAAAGGGCATGAGAGAAAAAGTAAAGCAAAGTTGGCATTACAAAAGAAATAGCTTAACAATGACACGTTTTAAATTTTTAATATTTTCTGTATTTTCTAAAAACTGTGTTTTTTGCATGCTTTAAGTTTAGTAAACATGTAATATGTGAAGGAAAATATGTTTGCAGTATTGATGCTCATATAAATGCAAATATTTGTGATTGATTTCAATAAAAATACGGTAGGGAAAAAAATCCTAAAAACGGCTAAATCATCTCTTTATAAAGCCTAAAATGATGTCTATGAAATGCTAAAAGTCCGGGCCCTAATCATAACTCATGGAGTGTAAGGGTATGACACCCAAATGTCAATCTCCCTTCCACGTAGTACACCCTGGACTGCATTTTGCAGACTAGCGAGGCTCTGGGGCCTGGACCCACAGCCAGTATAATCCTCTGTGAGGCTTGTGTTCAGTGCTGTCCTTGTGTGTTTGTGATTGCCATTTCATCTAATCACCATTCATCCTCACCTTCGCGATTAGCCAAAAGTGGCAGAAAAGCGAAGTAAAATAAAGCAAATCAATCAGTGAATCAAAAAGTCACTACACAATTTTTTCCCTACTGGGTCGCCGAACAAGAAGAGTGCACACCCAAGGCAACCGCCACTGAATTAAGAGTTTAGTATCTGCTGCTTCAGTAACAAAGAGCGTTGCTATCTCCACCTACTTCTTCATACGTTGATTTTGAAACGACGGGGGAATTACTGAAATAATCATAACATTTCAGGGCCAACTCGACTTACGCAAGCACCGACCCTGACACTTGGGGTCCCAGAGTCTACTGTTCTTTCATTGTTGCGCGTAAAGATTGTTGGCCGATGACGCAACATGCAGCGTTGGGAATGATCGCTTTGTTTCCCACGGAAGACAGAAGTTGTTCTCCTCGACGGATAAGTCGGTAGGTCAAGCGAAACACGACCTACTTGGTCCAATCACGGAAGGTGAGGGAACGTATTAATGTAATCGTTGTTGTGTGCCAAATGTCGCGTCTGCTTAACACGTAAAAAACACGTGCAGTGGCATTTTCTCGCGTTTACCGGAGGTAAATCAACATTTCTCATATTTTTACACGTATAGCTTTAAAAATACGAGAAATTCCTCATTGTACAGGGTTCTTCAAAAGTCCCTACCACATTTAAATTCTTTGCAACGAACAAAGGTCATAGGCGTAGCTACGGGGTGTGCCGGGTGTGCCTAGGCACACCCTAATGGGCTGCTTTATCAAAGAGAATTAAAGACAGATATTTCAATGAGAGAGAAAATAAGCGGCAGTTTGTAAGAAGCTGAAAATGTCATTACTTGGTACAAACGTGTGCATTATCACTGATGAAACGAGTGTGTGTAGTTTTTCAATTTTTTGATGTCATTAGAGAAAGAAAATATTTATTGCATTCTACTCTGTACTACAGCGCCTTTCGTCTATACCTGTCACAAGCTGCATGTGTGAGAGAGCTTTCTCCAAGCTTACCCAAGTCAAAACTACGTAAATTAAGAGCAACTCAGAAGCAGGATAGATTGGAAGCCCTGCTCTTGCTATTTGTGGTGTAACGAGTGCACTCACGGTTCCCGAAATGACGTGTCAATCATACCCCGGCACGGGGCCAAACGTCGTTATGCGTACGGGAAATCGGTCGTGACTCACGGTCCAGTTATCAAGTTCGGTACTGAGACGGTCGTTTATTGTCATACTATTGCGAGGCGGAGATTAATACCTTGAAAAGTTACACTGTTTTGTTTACCTTTGATATGTAGATTCGAACAATCATAAAACTCTAATAGCATAATATCTGGTACCTGAAAAACGTCAAATAACAACACTGACGAACGGTAAAAAGTGAATATATATTGTAACAACAAAAAAATATTGCAATCAACAACTGTTTACAAAGCCTCCTCAAACGCACTCTCATTCATTCTATCTCTCTTTCACACACATGAGGTATTTTTACATGTGAAGTATGGATACAAATCATGGATCTCATTAACATACCATTCCTTTTAATTTCTAAACCTTTATGTGAATTTAGGGCATTTGTCTGCCAGCTCCTGTGCTCTTTTAAATTAACTTAAGTGCCAGCCCTCGGAAAGCGGTTAACTAAGACAATGGGTCGGCGTGGTTAAATCTTTCGTTCGAATGAACGTGTGCATCGAGTCGTAAGCACGACATTATACCAGTTTCTCGGACGGGGGTAATACATATAAGCCCCTCTCGTCCAATGAGAACAACTACACAATTACATAGGGATGCAAAAACTTAATTGGCTCCAGCTGCCGGAATACACTAATCAATCGTCGGCGCGAGCAAAAATTACCTTAAAAACCACCATGCAACAAATAATACTATTTCACGCACACGACCTTGCAATAAAAACAACTACGCTTTCCACAATTAAAAAGGACTCATCAGTCAACTATTGACAAATTAAATGGCGCGACGGGGCGGTCGGTTACACAAGAAATGGAGCACACTTTGACAATTTACACTAAATATTAAAGAAATGAAATGGAGCTTCTAACGCTGAATGCAGACAATTAAATTAGAACATCTGAACATGAAATTACCCTTTTTTATAACAATACCAAAACAATTTTTAGACGCGGAAGTTAGGTTTGGGTTTTCCTGAGTAACTTTGCAAATAAGTGAGACTTCGGCGTTAACTGTACGGTGTTGATACTGGCGACGCACGTTTACATGTACATGAGACCCTCTGAAGTATACTGTACCAGACTCTGCTACATGGCGTGGTCCTTCATCTCTCCTGGACGCGGGACTTGCACACGGTTCCTTTGTGGCGAAATTGTCCTCCGAGGTCGATCGCGACGAAGAATAATTGCGACGATATGGTGTACTTGCACCTCCTCAGAACCTCGGGCGTTCCTCTTGTCACTAGCGTCGGGTGTACGTGGTCACGCGCCGGTTCGGAATATCTCTAGTGTCGGGCATCAATTGGACGTCGATCTGCAATCATCTCTCTCTGGTGCCGGGCTTCGTTTGGGCGTCGTTCTGGTATCATCCTTCTCTCTCTCTCTCTGGTAACTAGCTTCGGTTGGAACGTCGATCTGGAAACGTCCTTCGGGCTTTGGTTGGGACGTCGATCTGAAATCATCTCTCTCTGGAAACGTCCTTCGGGCTTTGGTTGGGACGTCGATCTGAAAGCGTCCTTCGGGCTTTGGGCAGTGTTTGGTTTCGGCGTCGTCTGACTGGCTTCGGCGTCGTTGCAGGCGTCAGGGAAGCGACGCCCCCCTTCTCTATCTTCTTTAGCCCTCCATCCTTATGTAGTCCACGCTTGGCAAAAACAAATCACCGCGTAATCTTCACCAAAATAAGGCGCACACTGGTAACTCCCTATCCGCAAGTCGCTCACAGTACGTAAGGAAACGAAGTTCACGGACACAAAACAATAATCACGCGAGAGTGTAGCGCGGAGCTGCTCTCTCTATGAAATCCGGGTGAAAACTGTGTCTGGAATCATAGTACTGCCTATATATAAGAGATTCGAATTCTTCCGTTGAACAGGACGCTCTAGTGGCTTGGCTTCGCTTTCTCAGGGGATGGAAATGACCTCTGTCCATTGTCTTGAAAGGCGCGGTCAGGGACGCGTCCTGGATCCTTGCAGAGTTGGGCTCCAGCTGGTTCTCCTGGTCATCCGTGAACATGGGTTCGAACGCCTGCTGCGACTCGAGCCCGGTAGCGGCGAAAATAATCTTTCCTTATCTCCGCGTTGGTGCAAATATGTCATGTTCTAGGCGGCGGCTGTCACTCAAGAAAAACTCGTCCCCAACTCCCGACGTCTGGCTCGGATACAAGTTTATTCACAAAATAAATCAAACCTCACACTTTCATGTTTGTGCATAAAATGAATCAATATATAAAAAATAATTTATATCGAACCGCGTTTCACATGTCACTAGATACCGTGACAGTGGAACAGGAAAAAGCTTAGTCTATTGATGTAAATGAAGTTATTGAACATTGTACCTTTTGACAGACGTCTCTTGTTATAGATGACGTGTATTTTGATGTATTTGTTTGTAATATTTATGAACATTTTGTGTGCGTGTAATTTCTATGCAATTTGATTTTTTTCTACTACAGAAATTTTCAACACTGTCATTTAGTAAATTTATATTCCTTTACAAACATCAGTGCAGTTAAAGAGCCAAGTGATTGTGTTGCAAAATATGCTATTAAAAAGGTACAAGACCAGATTTTCTTCTTTGTGCACACCCAAATATAAATTTCTAGCTACGCCTACGACAAAGGTATTACAGTGAAATAAAGTTTACACTTCACAGGAGTCATTAACGTTTTACCTGGCAACACTGCATGTCCGTCATCCCCATCACCACACCTCCAAATTGACTGCAGATCTCTTTTGTTTTTCCGCGTACACTTCCAACTTGACATATCCCCAAAGCCAAAAGTCACAAGTCTGGCGACCTTGTGGGCCACTGGGTCCTCTGCGGCCAATCCACCTGCCTCCTGAATCGACGCCATCTTGGAATCACCTGATCGTTCGCAGTCACATGATCATCTCAATGCTCAGAGTTGCCAGGTAAAACTTTAAAGTGCAGTACAAACTTTACTTCACTGAAATATCTCTGTTCGTTACAGCGAATGTAAATGTGGGAATGCAAACTATCAAAGCCAGCGTTTAAACCAAACTAACTCTCTAACCTTCTTAAACTCGAAGGTTTATGGCTGCAGCAACACAGGCCTTCCATCTGTCCCTATACTGGGCAAGATCAATCCAATCTTTTGCATCCTTACCGATTTCCTTTAGGTCCATCTCAACGTTATCTCTCCATCTTCATCTTGCCTTCCTATTGGTCTCCTACCATCAGGTTACCAACAAGAGTCCTGTAAACTCTTCTTTCCTCTCCCATTCGTGCCACATGGCCTGCTCATCTAAGTTTGTTTTATTTAATTATTATAATAATATCTCCACATGCATACATATTACACCAGGATTTAAGTAAATTATTGAAAGAACTTAAAAAAACTGGTTCACGTAGACCACTGATTGTAAAAGTAAAATGACTTTACTTTTCCTACGTACGGTGAAAACTAGAACATGCGTCAATAATCTGAAACAGGAATGGCCACTTCCAAAAAAAAATATAAGGATATTTTGATATCGGGATATCCGGATTATCATAATTATCGGATATCTGGATATTTAGATTAGAAATTTCCAAATGTGTGCATTATCCATACAGTGTTATCGTAATTTAATTCGTCATGTTCGTATTTCTACTGTACGCATATTTTTCAAATGTATAACTTTTTTTTTTTTGCTTGGGTCAGATCTCCGCATAGGAAATGTAAGAGAGATACAGTTTAGAATGCAGGGTGTTCATAAAGTCCCGGTACCATTACAAAAAAAAAAAAAAAAAAAACGTGGCTCGGAAACTACATGCAATAGAACAATGCTGTTGATTGCAAAATGACGTTTTGTTACAGGTGTGATTGACCAAAATGACAACACTACAAGAGATTTGAGACGTAGTATAAGGTCTTCTGGATAGGCATTTTCCTGGCGGGTGGATAGGCCGTGATGGACGTATTCCCTGGCCACCGCGCTCTCATGATATCACACCCTTGGATTTCTTCTTCTGGAGGTATGTCAAGGATTGTGTTTACCGCACTCCTGTTGCTACTCTTCGAAGAAGAATAACGGAGAGTAACCTGTTACTGGTGATATGTGGGGCGTGTATGGGCAAAAGTGGATTACCGCCTTGATGTTCTGAGAGCAACTAGATGGGCGCACATTGAGGTGTATGGCATATAAACGTGGACAGTTGTAGCTCATTTTGCAATCAACAGCATTGTTCTATTGCATGTAGTTTGCAAGCTATGTTTCTTTGTAATGGTCCCGGGACTTTATGAACACCCTGTATAATATTCTCAGTTTCTACTGAACTTGAAAACAGTAAATAGCGATGCGAATACTCAGGTATCAGGAATAACAGTATTAATCTTATATCCGGATTATCCGTTGCATCCGAAACGGATATCGGATAATTTGAAATCCGTATTTTGTGGCCATCCTGAATCTTAAAAAAATCTATAACCTGTCTCTGTAGCAAGCGAACGAAAACAAGTAATAGTGACGAGAGACGACTCCACCAATGAACACGTGTGAGGGAATGGGATTGCGTGGAGAGGGGGAAGCGACTGCAGCGTGTACTGCTTCGCTCTACCCACTCGACATCCCCTCTTTATCTGTACGCACGGTCTTGCTCCAGAGATAGTATGGACAGAGTATATAACTTCTATTTCATTGATCCCATAATCTACGTTGTGTTGCGCGTGGAAGAAAGGAAATATGCTAGGAACAGAGTTATCAACGCACTAAGAACATTACGACACGTGACTAATTCTCGGTGACCTTGCTTACGAAATAAGGCTTCCGGTTTCTAGCAGAGACAACAATGCGTTCTCTATTCACAACTGAAACATTTCCCCCTTGCTTACTCTGCTATGACATGTGACGTAACCGTGGCTTAGCACACGTCACAACAAATGACCTTACTGGATACATTATTCATCCAAGCAGTACGTGCTTTTAGGAGGGAGGGAGGGAGGGAGGCAGAGATAGAGCGAGAGAGACAGGAAGAGAGAGAGATAGAGGGAGAGAAAGAGAGAGAGAGAAAAAGACAGAGAAAGAGAGAGAGAAAAAGAGAGAAAGATAGAGAGAGAAAGACAGAGAAAAAGAGAGAGAGAAGGACATAGAAAAAGAGAGAGAGAGAAAAAGACAGAGAAAGAGAGAGAGAGAAAGATACGGAGAGAGATGCAGAGATAGAAAGGGAGAGAATAAATATAGTAACACACACACACAGAGATTGATTAACTTGGTTTATTTTACTTCGCATTTTGCAACTTTTGGCGAACCACGAAGATGAGGGTTAATGATGAATGACAATTGACGAAGACACACTCACAAAGAACAGCCATGCCCAGGCCGGGATTCAAACCCGGGACCTCTGACGTTTGAACCAGTTTCCAAATTCAAGAGCCGGCCCCTGTGGCGGAATTGTTAGCACACCGCGCTACGACACCAGGGGTCACGGGTTCGAATCCCGGCCTGGGCATGGATATTTGTGAGTGTCCATTCATGAATTTTATCATATCATCACCTATCCTCCATCTTCGCAAATTAGCTAAAAGTGGCACAAAAAGCGAAGCAAAATAAAGCAAATCAAATAAATAAAATAAATTCAAGTACTTAGGAGTAATACTAACAAATAAAAATGATATTAAAGAAGAAATAGAAAGCAGGAAATGCATGTTACTTCTCTCTTCATGAACTTTTGACTTCTCGTTTAATATCTAAGAAACTAAAACTTAAAATATACAAAACAGTAATTTTGCCTGTAATATTATATGGATGCGAAACTTGGTCCTATACATTGGAAAAGGAACATAAATTGAGAGTATTTGAAAATATGATCCTTAGGAAGATATTTGGACCCAAAAAGGATGAGGAAACAGGTGAATGGAGAAAGTTACATAATTTGTATTCCTGTCCAGATATTATTAGAATAATTAAATCAAGAAGACTTAGGTGGGCATGCCTTGTGGCACGAATGGGAAAGGAAAGAGGGGATTACAGGATTCATGTTGGGAAACCTGATGGTAAGAGACCTGTAGGAATTCCAAGACGTAAATGGAGGTATAACGTTGAGATGGACCTAAAGGAAATCTGTAGGGATGGAAAAGAGTATATAGATCTTGCTCAGGATAGGGACAGATGGAAGGCCTGTGTTGCTGCAGCCATGATCCTTCTGGATTAAGAAGGCTAAAGAATTAGTTAGTTATGGTCAAGTGGAAGAAAAGGATCCACAGCCTTAACTTCACCATGCAAAAGAAGAAAGAAAGAAATAAATAAATAAAATAAATATATGTGTACATACACATGCACCCCCCCCCCCCACACACACACATATATATATACACTGTCTAAGAAGAAACTGCCTGCTAAGAGATGCCTTGGAGGGAATGGTTGAAGGAAGAAAAGTCCGTGGAAGAAAGAGATATCAGCTTATGGATGATATTAAATTAACTGGGTCGTATGCTATTACGAAGCGTAAGGCAGAGAACAGGGAAAGCTGGAGATTGCAGTGAAAAACCTGCCAATTAGGCAGAAAACAATGAATGAATGAATGAATATATTTGCTTTATTTTACTTCGCTTTTTGTGCCACTTTTGGCTAATTTGTGAAGATGGGGTGATATGATGAAATTGATGAATGGACACTCACAACCATCCAGCCCATGCAGGGATTCGAACCCGGGACCTCTGGCGTTGTAGCGCGCGATGTGCTAGTTACTCCGCCACGGGGGCCGGCATAGACACACACACACACACACACACACACACACACACACACACACACACACACACACATACATATATATATATATATGTATGTATTATAATATAATACATATACATATATATATAATGTGTGTGCGTAAGTTAAAATTTTCCTCCCCACTCCATCCGCTGATGATTACGCACCCCGTGGCTCAATGGGTGACCGAAGACACTCCACCCATTGGCCAGAGTCCTCGAAACACAGAGGCCGCGGTGCCCTTTGGAGAACCATATGTTTACAAGGAGCTCCACATTGTTTGATGCAAGTAGCCAGGATTCTGTTACGGGAGCTTTCCTGGAAACAAGTGGGGGGAGGATTTCCAGGCGCAGGAGCAGCGCTTCCAAGGAAATCGATGGCGGAGGCCACCTGGGGATTGCACGATCATGTGTTCCTGCGTGGTCCACCTAGCAGGGGCTGCAGAACAGAGTCTGTGGAAAATCTGCTTCATCTGATACAATGGGGTAAACACAACAAGTGGACGTTCTCGCACAGCAACTAAAGTCTCCTATTCAATGCAGAGTTCATGAAGAGTTTAAAGCAGTTGTTCTCAACCTTCTTCAGTCCGGGACCCATCTTGAAAGGATATTACACTTCATGGGACCCATAAGCATGGACACCGAGAGAATTACTTGTAGGGGTGTGCACCCAGTTTATAATCATATTTTTGCTAACATCGAGTACTTTCAGACGTCCCCTTTTACGCTTGCTGCTGAGGGATTTTAGCACGCTGATATAGCTTTCGCTGCATAGTTTTTTGGGAAAATTTTAAGAATTACATAATTTTGTGGGGAAAAAAGGTTAAAGTACAGATATGAATTCTAATTCTACCACCCGGTGGAGGCACAAGTGGTTCGGATCCCACTTTAAACTGTAGGCCCAGTCCCGATTAGCCTTACTGTGCATAAAGTTGACTTAAAACAGCAACTCTAATTCTACCACTATTCTTTGAACAAAGGTATTAGGAGATAGCCAGGAGTCCTTCTTCATGTTAATTTTTCATTGTTATTGAAGTGGATTCAGTGACGTATCCAGTGAGGGGTTGGTAGGGGTCATAACCCTTCTTTTTGGTCCAGTATTCCTAGAAAGAGAGAATGCCAAAAGAAGGAAGAGATAGCGAAACGAGGGCTGACTTACCGCTTTTCAAAAGTCTTGGGCATGCCGCTGAGCGGATAAATAATTATTGTTTTGTTTACATACGGACAGCGGTACACGTTTTTAATTTGTTCAGAACCAAAGAGAGTTATTTCTTTGGAAAACAGTTCAAATACCACACACTAGATGGCAGAATTTTCTGGTGATATTTTTTTTTACAGGGCTATTTCGCTCGACATCAGCAGCTATGAGAATATTTTAAATCGACTTCAGTAGCTTTCTGTAAGTTTTGCACATTGAAGCAAATCGACTGAGTCGCTTTCAGCAGCAAGAGAGTTAAACATACTTCATTATAGAAAACCAAATATGCAAATTGAAAGACTAATGTACTCTAGTCCGACATCTAACTAAACACACATGCTGAAATTGAAAAAAAAATCTTTTACTCGCCGAAATAATGTGACTAATGTGCAATTGTACACCCAACGGCAAAAGAAACAGTAGGCGAATTGTCCGCCACCATATTCATTATGTCTGTATTGCACAATATGATGACAATGAATTGAAATAAAGAAGTCAACAAGCAGAGGGCAATGCCTGTGTCGCACCAACATAATTTCGTTCCTTAAAACAACACAGGATGTAGAATAAAAAAGTATTGAAAATAACGGTGGACAATTTGCCTACCATTATCTTTGCCGTTGACTGTACAACCCAAATAACATGAATTTAGAGATTAGACTACGTACAACACGGGTTGAATTTCAATTGTTAAAACAATATGTCTTAGTAATTTCAATGTAATAGGTTTTTAAGACACAGTAAATACATTTTCGAGCCCGACTTCGCGAAGTACCAACCGCCCCCTCGGGACCCAGCAGTGGGTCGCGCGCCATAGGTTGAGAAACGCTTGTAACAGCGATCTATTCTCAATCTTACCGCGTTTACCACGAGTAAACCAACGGTTTTCATCAGTGGAAGCGGTTGGTTTCCAAAACGGGGGGGGGGGGGGGCAGGGGGCAGGGACAGTTTACTTTCTCTTGGTAGATAAGGTTTAGCATAGTGCGGGGGTAAAGGTGGCAAAAAGTGGGACGTACAACTGCCTCCCCCCAGGGGGATTTCATGACACGCCTCCGTCATGGAAATTTTTTGCGGGGGACAAATTTTTATAACAATTCTCCTATATCTTCACACAAAAATGGGGGGGTCGTTTCTTTTGATTGACTTGTTATTGATTTTTTGTTATGGTTATTATGTACAGTTTTTCTACCTACCCGTGGATGATCGCGGCGATGGGGATGAAATGAAACACCACCTCTTTTGTCTTTAAGAAGAAGAAGAAGAAGAAGAAGAAGGTTCCGTACACTTACAATGGCAGTGAGCCTGCCCGCCTAATCGCCGCCACTGGTTTTCATGTATTGTTATACATATAGCTTTAATATATGGTAGAGGTGAGATGATACCGAAGTAACGTTGTCTTCTCGGTCCTCCGTTAAGAAATCACGTGGACCATTACAGCTTAGGACAAGAAAAAACTCGTGATAATAATAATATCGTCTTTATTGAGAGGGCGTGTTTCGGCCTCGCGGGCCGTTCTTACAACAAACCCTTTAAAAAAAACATATTACAATTGACACTTTCCACTTCTTGAAAATCTTTGTTGCAGTAGAAAGAATAAAAGAATAAAAATACAAAAAAAATACAAAAAAAAAGAGAAATTAGAAAAAAACATTCCTACTTATAATGTAAACAATTAATGTACTGAAGGTACAGAGTTAAATACCACAATTAAAATACAATTATTACAGCTAAAACTACAACCAATACCTCATTCCCATTCATTGCAGAAAAGACAAAGCCAGGCACTATTGTTTGGACAGCAGATGTTTCTTTAGATTTATTTTGTATGTTTCAGGGTTAAGCTCCCCTGAGGTCAGTGGTGGGGGGAGGTCATTCCATTCTTTTATTGCGGTGACTATGAAAGAATTCCCATAGAATGTTGTTCTGTGTACAGGAATCGTGAAGTGTGTTTTTTGACGAAGGTTAATTTGTTTTCCTTTCTTCCTGTACGGAGCAATTTGATCAATTAAATATCTTGGTTCCTTATTGTTCAGGATCCTGTACAATAAAGACAATGCCAAAAATGTTCTCATATTCTTAACGTTTAACCAATTAAGTTCCTGTAAGTACGGGGATATGTGTTCTCTTCTTTTGACATTCAGTATAAATCTTATGCAACTGTTTTGAAGTTTTTGTATCTTGTAATTTAGAGCACTGTGGATGTTTATAAAAACTGGGGAAGCATAATCAATTTTTGGCATTACAAGTGTGTTGACTAGGTGAGTTTTCGTTTCTTTGCTTAGCATATGTTTTAATGGAAAAAGTGATTTCAGTTTGGCTATTGAGTTTTTAATTATATGTGTGACATGAGAACCCCATTGTAGATTCTCGTCCAATATTATGCCAAGGTTGCGTGCTGTTTCTACTTTCTTTATTTTAGAATTATTCAGTGTAGGGAGGGGGAGTTGTAATTGTTCTAACTTTTTGAGGTTACTCGTTGTGCCTAAAGTTAAAATGTAAGACTTGGATGAATTCAATTTGAGTGCATTACATTCAGACCATTTAGATATTGAATTTAGGTCCTGTTGCAATGCTTCTAGGGCCATTGCACTGTTTCTTAATGGTGTTTGTATATATATTTGTGTGTCATCTTCTGGCAATTAATCTTGGTCAAGGAAATTCAATCGCAAAGAAGGATTGCAACGAGAGATATTCAGTTAACAACCCACAAGCATATAGTTTACTTTCAGAGCAACAGGTGGCGTTGATGGTAAGGTTCTAGCACAAAGGAAGGTGCATGTGAACTTTTTAACTTTCGATCCACGATTTCAAAGACAACAAAGAAGGTGAATTCTCAAGGCGGCGAAAGGAATCTGTCTTTGGAAGAAGAATGGGTTTATTAGCTCAGGGGCGAATCTGAACAAAAGAAAC
Organism: Lepisma saccharinum; assembly: GCF_977018435.1. NCBI lineage: Eukaryota > Metazoa > Arthropoda > Insecta > Zygentoma > Lepismatidae > Lepisma > Lepisma saccharinum. The sequence continues at coordinate 8,198,411 of NC_139248.1, read as the reverse complement.
GCGACGTCATTTTCCATTTAAACTTACATAGTACGACGTGTTTATTTCCTTTGTTGTACCACTTTGTGAACTGGCAGTTTCCAACAAGAAAATTATGGATTTGCATTATATCACCTTCAACTGTTGCTTCCATTGTTGCTTCCATTGTTCGGTTGAACTATTTGGTATAGCGTTGCCAAAGAAGGATTAGTAGTTAAGGCATACCTATAGCGCACTGTGTTGGTGCACACGCTCCTGCCTCCAGACACTCCGCGGTGCGGAAAGCACCACAAGTAAAAGGGTCGTATCAGAGTCATTATGGAACCAGTGTTTTAACTTATATTTGTTTAAAATTATTAGCTTTTGAAACGATGGAGTTGGTTTCTATTTCTATACCTATTTGTTATTTTACATCTCTTTTGTAGCTCTTAGGTTAATCGCGACGACGAGAATCAATTATGAATTAACTAAATGGTGGTTACACAAGCACAATTCTACATCCAGGTCACCCCATTTCGTAGAAGTAATGTCGTTTTGTTATCCATGGTTCCCGGGTTCGATTCACGGTGCCACAGTAGTTCATATACCACTTTAAACTCAAGGCCCAGTCCCGATTAGTCTATCTGTGCATAAAGTGGACTTGAAGGAAAAACTAAAATCTCAATTCCATTATTCAACGGACTGAGAAACTCAGAAGATTAATGCAATAATCTACTTGAAAATATTCAGTGCTACCAACAGAAACCAAATGAATGGCCAGTATGGATATTAAACCAACAAGAAAGTTTGATTCTTCCCGTTGACATGTCCATTTATTGTAGTATTAGTTAAAAATGTCTTTGTTCATAAATCCTAAAAGAAAGGGGATGGAGCAATGTTTTCTAAGACGAGCGGATTTATCCCCACTACTATAACATTACGCAGTAATGAAAGAATGTTTGGTGAGGGTAAGACTACACACTATATATTGGTCAGGTTCTGAATAACATGCTTAGTAGCGAAACTAATGAGAGAGTCTCCTCCTCTGCGAATCGTATTCACAATTGTCACTCTCCAGTAGTTTATTAAGGTTATTGAGAACTTTTGACACAGATATTTATAAATGACCACATAACATTAGCACATTCTTTAATGTCAGTCAACATTTTTTCCATCCGGGAAAGGATTTCCACTTTCTTGATAGACCCCGGTCCTGATTCTGGAGGAATCTGATTCACTCTCTCAGAACAAATATTCTTATTTTCTGCCACCTCGGTGGAGGAGCGTGTCAAATGGTCGACTCTCAATCTTGCCACTGAAGTTCTCGGGTCCATATACCGACCTTTGCAGGGGTGTTGTTTATGAGTGTCTTTTCGTCCATTTCATCCGATCATCACTCATCCTCATCGTCGTGATTACTTACTAGTGGGAGAAAAGTAACGCTGTAACAAAAATATGAACCAATACAACTCTGAATTCTCCATGATGAGAATTAGGAATTAAAATAATTGAAACTTCTCTTTGATGTGTGACAAGGAGAGAGATGAGATGATTAGGTCAACTCTAAAATTAAAAGTATCCCCAGAAAATGGCATCGTAGCTGCTTCTTTAATGGATTGGCTTCTCATCCATCTTTAGTACTAACAGAAATGCAGAGAAATCAATATTGAACAAAGTTAATCATAAAAATTACATACTTATTTTATCTCTTTATTTCGCATGCAGTGTCTACAATACATTGATTAAAATTGTTAACATTACATATGTACAGCCTGGAAACAGAAGTCACACGTGAAACTTGAAAATGCCTTACATTCTAATACACTATAAAATCTTGTTTAGTTCTCGTTGCGATATTTTGAACCAGGAATTTCCTTGAATTTCGTGACTTGTAGTGACATTAATGCACAATTTGCAATAATATTTGCATAGTTCTTTGAGAAGTATGAATCATTGTATGCAGTATGTGATAATGCGTGCCTTCACTTATATTAATTTGGTTAGTTCGTTGTCAAATAAAGTTATTTAGAGTTACTCTTTTTAATCACAATTGCAACCCCAGTTGCCCCCAACAACCATCAACATGAGGATTAGGATTATTCCGGAATTAGCACTCTGTTCCATAACTGACATTGTAGATAATTCTTATTTCGTTTTTTTCAAAAAATGATTCTGCTTTTAGTACTAACAGCAAATAAGAATACTAAGGTGAAACAACAAATGTAGGACTAGTTTTCAGTCACATATAATTTCTTTATTTCAGATTCAAGCCACTACAAATTACACTTCTTTATATTAGAAGGAAATGTACAAAAAATGTCAAGATTTACACCAAATTTGTTATCCATGCGTCAAATATACCACCTTCCTCAGTGACTCAGTGACCGAGAGCGTTGCTTTACATGTGACCTCGCCATAGAAGGTTCCGTGTTCGAGTCCTGGTTGCTCGCTTGGGAGTTCCCTTTATCGACATCCAAACATCATTCATCCTCGTCGTAGCAAGAAGCCAAAAAACGCAAAATGACAATAATTCAGCACAGTATATGTACAAAAGAATGAGAAGCATCAGCCAAATACGTACATATACCAGTCCTGGACATAAGACTGGTGTCGATAGTAATAAAGAAACACTCTTATATCAGAACAATCCAGTCTGTTGTTTTAATTTCAAAGATCTCCCAGAACACCTTCAAGAATTACATTTGAGGCAACGAGTAACCACTTATGAGAACATCACTTATCACAATTTAATAATTTTTACATTACTTGAAACAAGCTTTAAAAAAATATCACCAAAGCACACAGAAACAATCTGTGTGAAATTCGAGTCAAAGTTTACACTGAAAATGTCAAATTTATTTGTATTTGTGTATTTCTTACTTCATGTTGATTGCAAGTCATAGTTTGCTGTAGTTCTTGTCGACTCTTACAGTGGGCGCTCTACATGCTGGCTGGGGAGCGATGAGAAAAACAGCAGTTAGCAGAACGAGCACCTCCTCCCGCGACGTCGTAACTTTCGGCTCCACCGCTGTTGTCCCGCTCCCTACTTCCCTTGCCAGCATGTAGGCCGCCCGCTGCAAGACCAGACAAAAGCTGCAACAGTGACAAGGAAGATGAATGATGATGAAACTCATGAAGAGACATGTACAGGTCGGGACTCGAACTCGTAAACCTGAACAAAGAATGCTACGCAATCGGCCACTAAGACGGGGTAAGATATCCTCAAGTGACGACATCGTCTCTTTTAAATCACGCCACTGATTTCAATTTTAAACATGTTCACACTGACAGAAAGTATCTTACACATAACACCACCACGCTGGTACACAAATACACATCAAACATTAACAACATTGATAATAATGTTCATTTTTCAATAGAAGAATTACAAAATTCACGGCAAATGTATTTCACTGCACAAACGTACACTATATACAATTGAAAGGATCCATTTATTAAAAAAAAATAGCAATGTGAGCACTAACTAACGTTTGTGGTACAAGACTTACAAAATACACAGAGATATACAATATACCATTTTGAAACACAAGGAATTATAAACATATAAATGTTAAAATAATATTAACATCAGTGTGAATTATAAGACATGCAAATCACAAGGGAAGTGTCGTACACAACGGGAATTGTTCAACAACTAATATTCAAGTGCAAATAATGAGACACAGTTGAATACAATACATAACTTAAAACATCTGTAAACACAAAATCAACCAAAAAATTAAGATTTACTAATACTGACGCACACAAAAAAAGTTTGGAATAATCAGAATATAGTTTCTGATAACCAAACAATTGTTTAAACAGGTCACAAACAAATAATTATTCACCATGATCATAGTATTTTATTAAATCCTTTTAATCAAGGGGTCCTGAGTTCGATAAGCGCTGAAGGCACACAGTGGTCAGATCTCACTTTAGAATGTACATCCAGTCCCGATTAGCCCCTCTGTGCATAAAGAGAACTTAATATATTCAAACCTTGTAATGTGATTAAAATTGCAAAATTTGGTAAACGTTACTAATTTTCTTATGTGTTCCTATATCGATGAAAAATTAAACTATTAATCAAACGTGTTCTTGTTAATTGGAACAAATTACTGGGAAATTTTCCCACGTTTTCTCTGTTTGAATTTCGTCTACCTTAGGCGTCTTCTCTACTCATTCGGTTACCCAAGACAATGCGAATGTGCCTCCCCAATGGTGGTGTTGTTGTCTTGTAAGCAAGGGGTCCCGGGTTCGAGACACATGGTGGTTCGGATCCCACTTTAAACTGTAGGTCCGGTCCCGATTAGCTTTAATGTGCATAAAGTAGACTTGAAACTTCAACTCATTCAATTAATCAAGACGATGGGAATGCATATAATTTTTTTTCAATTTGAACCCAGAACCCTCTGCTTTCTAAGTACCTATCTCTGGCCATTCCGCACCGAGTAGGTCGCCTTCTATGTAGACTAGAATTTTTTGGTTTCTTCTTTGAAAATGGTTCTAAAAAAAAGATTCTACGAATATTCCAACACAACTACAAAACTCCATGAAGTGCCATATGGAGATATGGGGAAACTGAGAGATTAGGTATGAGAAGACTTTATTGATTAAAAATCCTTGTTTAATTTTGTGATTAATGAAAAATAGTAATTGTGGTGAACTAAATTGAATTTCCTGCTAGCAATAGTTGAATACGCAAACTAAACATAGATGAGTAACTACAGCAGAATCTGACTTAACCTTTGAATTATTAAAGTTTAAGTAAAGGACATAAGGTTTCATATTTTCCACAAAGCAGTCACCTTATTCAGGTTTGTGCAAATAATGGTAGATATTCTCCAAAGCAAATACAATTAAGCTGAGTGTGAGACCGAATATGAGAACGACAAAAGCTCCCATTAAATTCTCCAATCGAATCACAACAACCTCTGGCTCATCCTCAAATTTCCTTCGTCTGAGACCCAAAAGAAACAACTTTTCATAAAAGTCTTTCTTCCACTTTGGAGGGAGCCCTGCTTCAACACTGGAGTCCACTATGTGCTGGAAGTGATCCCTAAAGGGTGAGCTCCGGTCGAGGAGAAAATACATAGGGAGAACGAATAATTTCTCTGAAGTAATGTGGAATAATGGCTTTCCGTAAGAATCGAATAACATCATATCGTATACAAAAAAATCAGTGAAACAACCTGATTGAACTGCGTAGTCACCTTCTGTCGCAACACGGATTAAGGCCTTTCTACCATCTAATTCTAAGTCCCAATTCTCCAGGATCTTCCTACCAAGTGGGTGGTCATTGATTTCCACATTCATTTTACCCAGGTAATCACCACCAACAAGCAAATTGGCGTTTACAATGTCTTCCAAGCTGTCAATGAGTGGGGTTGTCTTGGGTTTTGTAATGAAGCCAAGCAATGATGACGTGTAGAGAGTGCATAAGATCACAGATGATAGGGTCCATAAAATGAGAATGAACCTGAGAGTAAGTACGGGAGGGGGTGGAGTAGGGATGCTTGCAGCCAAAGAGACAGGCAGACCATGAAGGAAAGGGAACTGATAAGTGGTCCTTCCCCAACGACGCAACAAAGCAACAGCAAATCTCATGGAAAGAAAAAAGGTCAACAAAGCAAAGAGTGTGGCGACCCACAGAGGTGGTTCGAATGGAAAATAGAGATTCATCCATTGGGGATAGGGTCGAGGTTTAGGAACAGCCCAGGCTACTTCCACAAACTGACGGATTTGTATCAGATCACACATTATCAGAGAATAATTAGAAGAACTCCCGATTCTTAAGCTACCATCAAATAGTCCTAGGCGCATTGATAGTAAATCCCCTGTGACACTACCATTTGGCAACACCCTTCCCTTAATATCATTTTCATTGTATATGTCATTTGTTTCCAGAGAGAAGTTCATTTTTTGCATTAGAATTGTAATAAAACTTCCCGTTAAACCGAGGTAAGAACTATTACCCTGTGAGGTGACATCCGGCATAAAAAGTGGTGGAGAAAATAGTGCCTTCATCCTAATGGGGCACTTGTGCATGTTCTTCACTTTGTCTGGATACAAATGTCTTCCCATATGGAAACGCCCGTTACTCCAAATATCCATGACTTCTCCACCTTCAGCCGATCTGCAGTGTGACTCGGTGAAAGGGAAGTAGGAATAGAGGACGAAGGACTCTTGTCCATTCCCTTCCCTTTCTGAGAGAGACATGTGTACAAGAGAAGGAGCAGCAATAACAATATTTACCAGGAGATGGCTTTGTGCTGCCAAGATCAAGCCATTGATGTCTTCCATTGTGTTGTCCCCAGTCAAGACTATTAAATACTTTGAATCCCGTCTAAAGGTATTGAAATGCCAAAATTCTTTTATAGGATACTCTATAGTAGAAGCTTTACTTACAAGAAACAAGTAATAAATTTCTGCTCTCACCCAGAACCAGTCAAATGGCCATGGCGTGCTCCTTTCATAAAGGAAACTAGTTTTAATGACAGTTGTCGGCTTTCCATATTCGTGAGTCACCATCTCCGCAAGGAGTCTTGAGTCTTCATCGTGGTAAACAACCAAGGTCCGAGCAGTGTGAAAGTAGTCCTTCAAGATGTTGGTTGTCAGCTGAAAGGCGCTTTCAGTTAATTCCGGAGACATTCTGGGCGAAAGAGAGTCACAGAAGGAAACGAAGAATAAGAGAGAAAGCGTCAACAGTAACATCTTCGTGTTGTTACCCACCTGCAACAGAGATTGTTCTAGTAATGATGTTCTGAATATAGGAAATAAATACTTATTAACATTGCTAAATTATAAAACAAAATTTGTGAGTGCTGGAAAACAGAAATAATCTTACAGTGCATAACCTGTCCCAGATAAACCATAACTACGACTGAAAATATAATACTGCCATTTCCTGTGTCAGTGAATTACGTACATATTATAATCTGCAAGAACAAAAATAATAACGTTTTATTTCTCTTAATTAGCTGATGCCCAAAATATGTTTGCTCTGTCGCAGCTACAGACGTCAGGAATGCAATGAAGAAATGTGTAAACCTAAATTTATTAACAAGATGTATAATCGTTAAATATCGAAGTTTACTAAATGAACACCATTAATAGATGAGAAGTTTACGTGGAGAATTAATTCAAACAAAATAACGTGGAGTTACTACAGGGAGGTTATTTCAGTCGTTTACCGTCAGAGCGTCGGCCGCCGAACGGCCCCTTCATGCAACAGGTCCCAGCAAAATTGACTTACAGGAAGTCCGTAACAGAAACCACTTGTTTTGTAATGTTTCCACTTTTCACAATTACAGTTACAATTGAAATAAGCACGCTGCAAAAGGTGTCTTTCCAAATACAAATATTTCTGACATCTAATCTTAGATTAGATATCGCTACTTTATCCTCAGTTGACAGAAAGGGAAGACAGCATCCCGTCGCATAAAGCAAACCGAAAGCTTAAAATGATATTTAAAAGTAATAATAATGATGATCACTAACCTCCTGTGTTATAAGTAGGGAACGGAACTTTATGTGCTAAAAAACTCAGAAATATTTATTTTTTATGTGTCATAAATGTTGAAAATATGTGATAAAAACAGGAAAATATGTGACAAAAATAAAAACATTTGGTAACAAAAACAAACTATAACATGCATTTTAAACACCTGAAATTAGTTTCTAAATGATTACCTCTTAGCGACCTATTTTTTGGAAGAGTTGCAGCGGATCACCATAGTTTTTTCCAAATTCTCCATTGTAAATCTGTGACGATTATCTCTAAAAAGCATTTATATTGTGAGCAAGATCGCTCCACGTCACAAGAAACAATTCTTGCATATTTGAAGCACGAAATGTCACTAACGCTGAAGTTTTCCAAAGCTTCCTCTTCCTCTACTTCACCTCCTTCCAAAACACATGCAATTTGGCACAATGTTTGAAAACCTTGGTTTTTCCCCAAAAGTTCTGTACATTTAGACATTTAGATCCAGTGAGTTCTTTCAGTTTCGTTTCTACTATACGGACTTCACCAATGGAAGCTGCCAAAGTGTTCGCGGACGATTCAAGCTTTCATATGGAATTAGAGAGAATGGACAGGTTTGTTGAGATGTATGCCAATTCGACTTTTAAGGAGGGCTCCATCAACAGTTCTTGCAGAATTCTTCTTTGTCGAGATCATTTACAACAGATACAATTTTTTTCAAAGTTCTGGGCATAACATCTGCATCGCGTAACTACAGGTGTAGGGGGAAGGGGAACCTCAGGACATTTTTGTTTAAAAATGTATATTCTTCTAGGCGACTTGATAAAAACTTTCTTCCCATTTGAAACCAGTTTATCGACATTGGGAAAAAGAGCTCTTATCTTTTCACATATTCTATGCAACGCATGCGCGACACATGTAACGTGCACCATTTTGGGGTAGCTAACGGCAAGACCACTGCATGTAAGCTGCAGCATCTGTCAAGAGAAGAACATTGTCAAATTTTATGCCTTCTGGCCACAATAGCTGCATTGCTTCATTAAAAAGCCTTGCTATCGTTACGTGTAGCCAGCCCCAGCTACTCACAGCTATTTTTTCCCAATAGGATCGTAGGCGAGGTGCCAGAAGTCTGCCAGCGAGGGTGCTCAAAGACAAAACAAACCTAGCACTCTCGATATGAAAGAGGTGGGGAGAATAAACATTTTTCCTTCGAGGATTTCGAGGTAGATGAAGTCAATGAGCGATTTTATGTATTTAAAATGAAAATTCGCAAAATATGTATTTACATACGGAAAACTGGAAAATATGTGTTTTTATGTAAAATAAAATTTGCTGTGTTGACATATAAGGCTATGATCAGAATTTTTGCAAAAATGAGGGTCTCTATCTTATCGCAGAAAAAACATTTATTTACCTGAAGTTCCTTTCCCTAGTTATAAGAGATGTTGAGAATGACATCCTTCAACAGCAATACAACACGTTTCTTAGGTTCAAGAGATCCTGTCTCTCTGACCACTTTTCTGCAAGAATTAGTTTTCACGTAATTATCGTACATAAAAACTCTTTGTTCAAGACTATATTTGTTTAGCGGCATAACTAATGAATGAATAGCAATTAAGACACAATAAAGCACTAGCGCTGAATAGAATATGAACACAATAACACAGTATAAAAACACTGATAAACGCAAACAGAAGTGAGCATGAGGGTACGGTACATTCACTACGTCTGTTAGCCGACAGTGTTCCGGCAATGTCCCTACAACTGACCAAATGTTCCTACGCCAAGTAAGGCGACTAAAAAAAAAAACACCTCATGAGCATGCAAAACAGAAGATAAAATATACACATTTACTTACTAAATCTTTCTGCTTCCACAATTAATGAAGGAGCGAATTTACAACACAGGAGCCCTCCCCGTTTTTTGTAATATTTCACATTATCACTAATTGAGGTCTCCTAATCACGAATTTGAAGTTAAAGTTTGAGGGTCACCTGTAGAAATTGCAAAATAAGTTAAATTGAGTGGTCCGCGATCGGCACGATTGCTCATTATTTACTGGAAGATTTTGTGTTTCCAATACTTAAAAAACGAAATATACATTCCTGATATTTCTACGACCCCAAATTTTAACTATTTTTGCCTATCCTAACCTAACCTAACCTGAATGGTTCGTGGGGCTATCCGTCAATGGTTTGTGGGGCTACCCGTGCATGGTTGTTCGACCCCAAATTTTAACTGTTTGCCTTGCCTAACCTAACTTAACCTAACCTTACCGAGAATGGTCAGTGGGGCTATCCGTGAATGGTTTTGCGCTAATTGTGATTACGAACCAATAACAAAATTTATTTTCGTAGCACTTTAACGGCAAACGTTCATCATTTAAGACGCCATTTTCGTATCCTGCAATTTTACGATCGATGCACTGTTGCCAAACTTACCTGTAATCAAATCAGTCCACACTCCACATGTTCATCTACATCGTGATTGTTGCTGTCACATGCAAGCACCTTCTTTGGGCAATATAAAGAAATCCATAAGTTTATTAATTAGCCTACGGCCATCCACCCTGCACACTCCACCTAACAACATTAACAACTTTTTTACTGTTCTCTTCCGCCATTCTTACACGATCCATGCTCTCCAAGTATGAAATCAACAGTGTGGCAACGCTGTAGACAGCGTAACTAATTGCGAACGTCGTAAATTGTTTATATCAACAAATATGGCTACCATACTTGTATACTGAGAATCAATGCGAGAATTGAAAAGCTTATTTTACAACTTCTACACATGTTCACTTGAGATAAATCATCACGACTAATTATTTCTTGAGTATATGACGTAGCATAGAAATTGCAGAAGGGTCCGGTATTGTAAATTCTTGCCTTATTGAATAATAGGGGTGTGCGGGACAGAATATTTTGGGTCGGGACGGGATCGGGACGAGTATTTCTTTAAATCCCGACATTCGGGACGAAAAAATTTGCAATTTCCCGACCAAGTCGGAAACTTTTCGGACGGGAAATGTTCGAAATTCCGAGAAGCTCTGGAAATCTCGAATTCTACACGTCATTTTCACTTTAAGTGATTCTTTTTGCATTTCTAGAATACAAACTTACAATTTTCGATAAGTTCCAGAAACTTACAATGCAGAAAACGTCGAGAATTAACGAATTTTTAAAGTGACCATTCGGTATTTCCCGACTGCTCGGGATCCCGAAAAGTCGGGATCGGGACGGGAAATATTTATTTGAAGTCATACATGCTGCTGCTGTGAAGAGATAGATGTTGGTTGGTGATGTTGTATTTCTGTAGCCTTGAACCATTCTGTTCCCATTTTATTTCTCTTTTTTGTTGTGGTATCACTTAACATTGAAAATATTCTTTCCGTTTCCGCGTTAGAACGTGGCAATGTTTGCACTATTTTCGTGAGAGTGGAACTGTTTTCAAAAAAGAACTTGCCTTGAAAGTTCTTGGTAACCGATAACATGTTTCAAAATTCTGATGGAGATTTGTTAGTTAGTTCTTTTTTCTCCTCCTCGCTAAAGTATCCAGATAAACTAATCCATTCATTCCAAACCGAGCACGAAGAAAATGCAAGTGACTGGCGAGTAAGCTTTGTACCTTTGCACAATAAAATGTTATTCTCCAAGATTGAAAAAAGTCCCTACGTTTTCCCTTATTTGGTAAAATCTGTCCCTACGCGGCCGAAATATAGTGAAAAGTCCCTATGCGTAGGGACATGTCCCTACGGTTGGCATCACTGCCGACAGGTGTCGCATTCGTTCAGTATGAAGCGCCCTCTCCCCCCGACCCCCGATAAGCTGCCGACGCTCTCGCGACAACTGAGGATAAACTAGCGATGTCTAATCCAAGATTAGATGTCAGAAATAAGGTGCCAGAAATATTTGTATTTAAGAGGACACCTCTTGCAGCATCCTTGCGACAAGATACGTGCTTATTTAAATTGTAATTGTAACTGTAATTGTGAAAAGTGAAAACATTACAAAACAACCGGTTTCTGTTACGGACTTCTTGTAAGTCAATTTGCCGGGACCTGTTGCATGAAGGGGCCGCTTGGCGGCCGACGCTCCGACGGTAAACGACTGAAAGAACCTCCCTGTACATATTACTGAAAATTTCAAAGGAGAATTTTATTCTCATTGTCCTTGCCTTGCTGAGAAATATTCCTCAAAATCTTTTCGCCAAGGGATGTTCATGTTTCAATACAAACAAATATGATAACGACCCATGGTTTTCATTGCATTCTTCAGGAGCCAAGGAAGTGGATGGAATTTTTGAAGAAATCCATCCTGGATTATGAGTAAATGAAAAGAGTCTAATCAACTCGTTTAGGGAAACAATACTGGATAAGCAGGATGACAAGGAAGTCAATTAAAAGTATGTTCTGGTACATCTATTGACATTAATATTATGTAGTTACAATGTGGAAGCAATGTTTTCAAAGATGTGGGAGTTTGTTTTAATTTGATGTTAATTACAAACAGAAAACTATTTATCAGCAATTGTACGGGAATTTGTGCTCAACGATTACTAAAATCCGCAATAGTCTTTGGCCCTAGTTGCTTACCAGCAAAGCTAATTTGTTGGAGACACATGTGAACGAAATTCTGTACTAGTACTCGTAATTCAATTATTTTGTGTTTTCATTTTATTCTGTACTGGGCGTTTATTCTACACTTAAGTCGGTAAGTTCCCTTTCGTTTTCCATTAATCCATCCGGCATTCGAGAAGGAACAAGAAAGATACAATCTGTGTAGGAACATGTAACATTATGACTATGTTAAAACCTGGAAAATAAATCAAAAATAGCTGACCAAGTCCTAGCAACAAAGTTGCAGATAGTTGCATTGCAAGCAGTAAGATGGAAAGGGCAAGGAGAAATCAAAGAAGATAAATTCTCTGTCTATTACAGTTGTAATGAAACTACAGGACAACATGGAACAGGATTTTTAGTAAAGAAACAAATGGTAAAGCATGTATTAGGATCTGAACCGTGTAGTGAGAGAATCTTCAAACTTCCGAGTGAAAGGAAGGTTTTGTAATGTAACTTCTATAAAAGTGTTTGCTCCGACAGAAGAGAAAGAAGATGACATGAAAGAAAGGTTTTTATGAAGAACTGCAAAGAGTGCAAATCAAAACTCCAAGACATGACCTGATAGTCCTCGAGAGATTTAAATGCAAAGATAGGAAGAGAGGATGCATTTAATGAAGTATCAATCAAACATACATTACATGAGACATCCAATAACAATGGAGAATTAGTATGTAACCATACTATTGAAAACAATACAACTATAATGAATACACGGTTCCAACATAAAATGATAAATAAAGATGGAAGTACTATCAACCAAATAGACCACGTTCTAGTAAATAAAACGAAAAATGAATGATACAGGATGTAAAAACAATGAGAGGGTACTGTGCCAGAAAAATGCTCCAATACAAATATGTGTACAAAGTCAAACTAGGACAAACCGAGAAGATTGTGAAAATGAAGGAAGAATTGCTAGCAATGTGTGCAAAAAGAAGATAAAAGAGTGGCTAAATAACAAGATTAAAGAGATTGAGGAATTACAAAGAAGATATGACTCCAGAAATTTTTTAAGGCTGTGAAATCTCATGTAGGGAACTACACTGATGCAACTCCAGCATGTAAATATGCATCTGGAGAGGTAATATCTGAAAAGGAAGAAAAGTACTACTCGGTAGGAAATAGTATTTCTAAGATTTAGTTGTGAGAACTTTCTGTCTGAAGATGAATTACATGAGACACCAGAGGAAGACACTGAAATACCTGTTCCAACATATGATGAGGTAAATAATATCATAAAATCATTAAAAATGAATAAGTCACCCGGTTCAGATAACATCCCAGCGGAGCTGATAAGACATGGAGGATACATGCCAAGAAAAAACTTTACAAAGTGATACTCAATATTTGGGATAAATAAGGAATGCCACAGGCATGGTTACACGGTATCATGTGCCCAATTTTTTAAAAATGGAGACAAGTTGCAGTGTGGTAACTACAGACCAATTACGCTTCTAAATGTCACATATAAATTTAATTACTATATGTTTAAAGAAATTTAATGTCTCTAACAAACTAATAAGATTAATAAATTTGACCTTGCAAATTACCACAGCTAGAGAGAACGTAAATAACGACCTGAGTGAGAAATTTGTGATTAACAGAGGAGTAAAACAAGGAGATCCACTATCAGCAATTTTATTTAGCATAATCATGAAGGCAATAATTCAGAAGCTGGAAATCAGAGGCAAAATTTCAACCAGCTTAAGACAGACTTGTGCATATGCAGATGACGTTGTAATTACTGCAAGAACTAATAAATCAATGGTGAAATTAATGCAACAGGCAAGGAAATATGGATTAATAGTGAATGAAAATAAGACAGAACCCTGTTTTGGAATAGAGGAGTACGTGAAAAACAATGTACATTTAACCAGAACTTATATAAAATGTAAAAAAAAGTGGTGGATTTATTTCCATCTTAAAACGTATGAAGTTTTTGCTGGGGTGTAACGCTTGCGGGGTGTCTGGCGTTACGAGGGGGACTATTTTCTCAGATGGTAGACATTAACACACAATCCGTTTAATATATATATCTGTTATTTATTATTCTAATGGTTAACAGTATTGATTATAGACTAACTCCCTATCTCTATGGCCATTTAGTGACTTGAGCTATTCCTATAAGTAATAAGTCCCAAGTGTCACCACTTGGTTAAGTTGAGGCTTACCCTCTAAGATAGGAGCAGCGAGCTATGGCGCGGCCTCTTGTCGTCTCCCGGAATATCTGGACTCCGCCCTTTTTCTATGATTCTCCTAGTATTTATTAACATGGGCGTCCTTGTCTCAATTCCCCAACCCAACTTAGTATACCGCAACCTTGTGGTTATTTTAGCTGACAGTCCTTTCTGGGGGGGAAGGTATGGCCTTGCTGACCATGACGAAGGCTTGTGGTCCGTAGACCTCGAGCTTATCGTCCGGGATGCCCCCAGAATATTCACGGTCAAGGCTCTGGCCTTGTTGAGCTAAACCACCAAACTTCCTGTAGATAGCCTTGTCAGGAACCTTGCCCTTGATAGTTTTTGGGGGGAAGGAAGGGCCTGGTCTGTATCACACGTGTTGAGGACGAGACAAGTGATAGTGACGCAAGTCCTATTTCCTGGTTTTGCTTTCCTACTCTTGGCAGAGACAACGCCCCATTATGTAACTTGCAGAAACGCTCGTTACATATCGCCCCTCCTTATCTTAGATGGCCTCCATCTAAGCTGACTATTGACTGGTTAGGCTTCAATTATTTACCTATGTATTTAAACAATCTGATTGCTCAAGTCACTGGACCCATTTGGAGTTAGATATAAATTACATGATAAGTTAGTTTACATAATAAGAGTATAGTATTCTTCAAAAGTTTATGGTTAAGATTTGCTTTTTATTCCGTTGTTGGTCACTGCACTATTCACTTTCACTTGTGTTCGCTAATGGTTTAGGGTCCCAGGATTCCTTCCTGTTTCGTCCTAATGTGGGCGACGGTCCTAGGGCGGCCCTCGGAAGTGGCTCCCCGTGGGTAGGAACAGGTGCAGTCATCAAAAGGAGTAAAGTTGTCCATAGCTCTGAAACTGAGACTTGATTTAACAATATGGTAATTACTCCAAGATACATTCATATATTGGACATTTCGGTGCTTCGTAGGAAGGAGGTCTATCGTTTTGCCCACGCATAATGACAGGAACTGAGGCATTCCGCTGGGTTGTATGGCTTCTGCGATAGATTCGGTAACCTAACCATGATAAGAATGTGACCATTACACATGTCAGTAAGCTTAACCAAATGTGAAGATGAACTAAAGATACTATTTTCTGGTTCGTAGGTGATTCCATTTGTTTGACAACCATACATTTAGGTTTATTAATTATATCAGATGTACACTCATAGTTAGTTATATTAGTTTGGCGGTGATTTACCCAATGTATTGGTAAAAATTGGGATATTTGTGCCTTCGTGGGATCTGGGAGAATGCAAGGGAACTGAGCCCTATAACATTTAGAATTTATACACATTACACATTGACAACCTAACTGAACTACTAAGGTTCCATAAGGGGAATCTCTCTTAAAACTAAAAAGTATGCTTTCGCATTTAACTGTTATTTCCACATCTGGTGGTGTCAATACTAAATAGGTCGAGACGTTTAATAGTACAGGTAAGTTAAGTACAGGGTCTTCATGACAATGTAGTGGGCAGTACTGTTCTATAGTAGTAGCATCCTGTGTAAATATAGACTTTAAACATCTGTAATCTGAGGTGTATATGTTTCTGTAAGGTGTAATAAAACATAGTATATCATTAGTTAGAGAACAAGAGTGTTCGTAAAACGTCTTTTCATATTCATCGATTAGTACTTCATCTGATGTTAGTGTTATTTGGCATATGTTGTTTTTGAATTGAAATGGTAGGGGTTTTATGTTGTACGCTCGAAATTTGGATCGTTTACGCATAATTGGTATTTTCAGGCCAATTAGGGTATATTGTGGTCCTATGGTACATTCTAGTATTGGAGTGTTGTAATATTGCCCTAAATTGGTCGTGGAGATGGCCAGAGTATAATTATATTTAGCTATCTTTCCTTCAAGTGTATCTAGATGAGATACGAGGGTGTTGAGAGGTAATATAGCTGGGTGTACCTTTCTGTTTTGGCATGTTGAGGTTAGAATATGTAAAAATTGAGGTGGATTGACAAAAGTAAGATCTCGAATATTAACCCAATTTGTTGCTGGAAAGTTCTGGATTCTATGTTGAATTTCGTTTATATCCTGTTCCTTTAAGAAAAGAGTACGTATGTGGGTTTTAGTAATGCGGAAATAACTCCATCCTTGAAGTGAGGGATCGGTAGTAATCGTAGTGTTTCCCAATGAGGAGGGCAAATCTTCCCAATCAATTATTTCAGAAAAAGCAGCATTGTACTGTAGACGATATAATAGTGGTACAGAAGTTTCGTATAATATAGGTGGGTCAATTTCGTTGATATAGATTCCTGATGTTACGAAGGTTTTAATTGTTAAGCCATCTACGAGTATGGGTGAGTGTAATGTAGAGATAAGGACGGTTAGTCATGCTGTCATTGAGAAATGTACGGGTTTATTTCCATCATTGAGTTTACGGGGCAGTGGTTTAGGAACTGTTCCTGTTCCTGGTTGTATTTGTACTTTAGAAGTATTGTCATTTGTGAAGAGAACCTGTCTAGAAGTGGCGTGTGAGGGTTGGCTTACTAAAGGAGTGAGTTGACAACAACATTTTACATATTTCTTACATATCCAATACACAATGAATATCATTAGAATTAGAATTAAAATAACAATAGAATAATTAAGGAATTCATGAAATATTTCCAGTGAAGTACCCAAAGCTTCAGTGGTTTGGATTTGACTGAGTGCAATCAATTGAGTGGTCATAAGACGATTCTTATATATTGTCCATGCTACCGCAAGAGTAAGGACTATATTCCAAACAAGGCTTAATGATATTTTGGAAAGATTCTCGTTAGAGATATCAGTTTTTATATCTTCCAAATCAAAATTAAGATCGTCATTTTCCTCATTCGGCTCTGTCTGAGTTGATATTTTCAAGAATGGTATCTTCTTGGGCCAACTAGCGTCTAAGCAATCATTAAAATGTTTGAATTCTGCGGCCTTACCTCCAGAAAATAAGACATCTATTTTCATCGTTGGTATTTTTCCCCATGAAGCGGGCAAAATATGGTAGCTACGCAGCTTGTCACTAGTCTGACTAGAGCATGGAAAGGTTCTAGGAATTACAGTTTCTTCTGTTATTGATAGAGAGCAATTACATGGAAGGGTAATTTCGAGTGCACCGGCTTGAGTTTCATAAGTATCTAACGTAAAAGACCTGCCGTTGCATTCGCCTTTTATTTTTGACGGCGGGTTGGTGATTACATACTGGTCTTGTGCAACTTCCGTGACGATAACATTACTTCCCTCGTAGCATTGATACATACAGTGTGCGGCTAATTCCTGAATAGTTGCGCCTTGGCGTATCTTTTGGGCACACGAAGAGCCCAGGGTGGCATCGTGACCAAAACGCGGTAGGTAACACATTGGAGAATTGTGCGGGTCGCAGGTAGCTAGGAAAGTACCTGACAAGAGTCGAACCGAATTAGTACTAGTGGCGGAAAATAAAGGTGGATGTATTATGTTACATGTGCTGTTTTGCCATCTAAAAGGCACAGTGAGGAATTCTTCTAAAATAGGGATCTCGCCTATTTTCGTGATTGGAACCTTTAATGTGACTACTACCTGTTTAGGAGAGAACAAGCAATGAGCCAAAGGTACAGTGTAGTATTTCATTAGTTGAGATGTTGGGATAGCTAACTGATATCCATTTTTTGCCAAGGTAAATTGCAATTGTTTAAGATCTCTTTTTAATGTTTGTGGCCTGATTATATATAAAGGAATTTTGTGTGAGAAGCAAGAAGTTCTAAGTTCCCTTATTTCGGCATTTATTGTCGAGCTCATTAATAATTGGTGCAACACAACAGATTTCAAAGCCAATATGTTCATGTTATGAGTCGTTCGATTTGCACTATTTGCTAATTCAACTAGTTTATTTCCGAAATTAGATTTTAGTATGTCTACTTGAGATTCGAGTTTAATCACAGTGTTATTCGTTTGTTGAATTAGTTCGCGAAGTTGGGATCTCAATAAATGTACCTGCTGATGCTCGTTTTTAAGACTAGATGTAACTTTGTGGATTTCCGAATTAAGTGTATGCTCATTAACCAAAATGTCATGGAACTGACTTTCACTCAAAATTCCGCAACACCAGTTCGCGAAGTTGCCAATAAAATTTAATCCAAGTCCACGCGTAACTCTGTCATACTTCTCAGGAGGTGATGGAAACTCTACATAAGTATCATTTAAATGTAATAAAAATAGTTGTTGTAATTCACTTACCATATGGTCCAAGGCATTGAATATTTCGGCGTCGTGGTTCGTTTCCACATAATTTACCTTTCCTGTTTTTGCCAATGTTACCAATGAATGGTCAACCACGTTGTTCACTGGGAGATCCTCCATGTAGGTAAGGGGAACACTTCCTTCATATAGGATCACCTTCGGCAACTGTCGCCAGTAGGCTCCCGGTGTAAGCCTAATAGTGGGAATGGTCCATACACCATCCAAGCATAAAAATAGGGTTAGGATGATCATTCTGAAACTAAAGAATGCGTGAGTGACGGCAATAATCCAATTTTTCTCCCCACCAGAAAAAGCTTCGTCCCGAAGCGAACGAGGAAAATAAGAAAGAAAAAAAAAACTTGGAATTAGTATTTATAAGAATAATAATAAAAAAATAATAATAATAATATAATAAGAATGAAATAAAAATAAGAGAATTCTGATCATAACGTCGATTAACATACTACCACCAAAAAAAAAAATATATGACTAATACTGAAATGACTAGAGCTATAACGGTAATATAAACTTTTTTTTTTTTTTTCAACTGACCATTAGGGAAATGTAAAATAACTAGGCAATTAAATCCATTAACACAATGAAAAAGGAACAAATCGAACTTAAACTAAACTTAAAACTAAAGAGTATAATAGAAAGTAATATATACATTATGTACATAGCGGAAGGAAAGTGAAATTACGGCTCATATAATCCCACTCGAGCTTCCAAGAATGAAGGCACATAATGGAGTAGTCCAGCCTCAGAATCATAAAAGGTATGTAAGGTCCACAAATCTCCAGCAATTCCTATTAAAGAATGAATAAAAGATCGTAGTTCACGGGCTCGCTCATCGAGCCAGGTGAGTCTTAATTGTTGAGTAGGTAACCTATGTAATCCTGCTCGCAAAAAGGTGATAATGTCATGAACAACATACAAATATGCCGCGGAATCTCGCGGAAGTACCGCGGGCAAAACATTGAGACCTTCCTCAACATAGGGGTTGTCACCCGCGACAAATGCTCCCGGGAAATCCACATTAAGAAAAACGAATATCAGCAATTCAATTTCTTCATCCGGGTTTGAAGGCATGAAAGCATCCTGAATATCTACTGCTCGTGGTACGTAGAAATGTAGAGGTAGCGATGGGACTTCCGGCAGAAAGTCACGCTCAAAGTCCTCTGTAGAAATGACATTAATAATATCATCCTCATAATCCTCTTCTGATATTGACATGGCAAGAGGGGATGAAACAAAAGGAATCGTTGTGAGACTAGAAATTGAGTCTATACTTGCAACGTCCATGTCTGGGTGATCTGGAGAACCATTCATTTTAGTACGCAAATAAATCTAATGTTTGTGAGGTGACACTAAATTCACAATCAAAGGTGAAGTCTAGCTGGTAACTTTCATAGCACTTTAAAATAAAAGATTTAATGTGCCCCAAGGACTGCTCCAGGAAATTGTCCTTTTCTTCAGCTTCTCCTGAGCATTTGTCCACAAATTTAATAAATAATAAAATTTCTGCAGACACTACTTGTTCACACACTGAATTTCGGATATTTCCGACACTAGGAATCTCAAAGACTTCCGTGGTCAATCTGTATAACCAATGGTCAACATGAATGGCCATATCTGGCGAAGGGTATGCAGGGTACAAACATATATATGTAACACCATTTGATGGTCCTAATTGTACTACTATAATTCTTATGCAAAGGAAACGTCACTTTTACGAAAAATATCATTAAACAATTAGAATTGCATCTCTATAACCATTAATCAATCTTTCCCGAAGTGGGGACTTCTGAAGGCGCCTTTGGTATTAAAAACTCATTTAGTTGTTGCAACAATTGTAATACTTCCAAATTATCTTTATCGCCGAAATCAAGCGAAAAATTCCTGTAAATTCCTGCTTTCATATGAAATCGAATAAAATTTCTGGCAATTTCTGTACAATCGGAAAAGAATTTGTCGGCCGACTGTGTTTTGAACAAAACAGCTAGATACTTGTTTATTTGTTCAATTTTCAGGGGTTCTAAAACTCTAGAGCACGGAACATTCAATTGAGAGGCTATTCCTTGGACGATTGATTGGAATTGAGGTCCTGCAGGCGTTATTACTAAATCCAATCCTTCGATGGTGACTTTTCCTAAATAACCGTTAGACATAGCATTTAAGAAAGAGAAAAGAAAATACGCAATGAGTTCCACTTGACCTTAATTTAATGAACTACGGAAATGAGAATACAAATTAAGCTACAAGGGTATGTAGCATTTACAACAGAGAAAAAAAAAAAATCGTGTATAAAGCAATATAAGCCTTAAGATTATCGAAGCGAATGAAGCGGATACACAGTTTACATTTGTATTTGTGTTTTATTTGCTGATTTACGAGTATTGTGTAGCTTGCGTATATTACACGCGCATAAAAACTTTAATTTCTTACGTGACCAATTTGAATGGAATATCATACGGCAACTAGAAAGAGAAAAAAAAAGATATATAATAACTTTGTTACATATTGCGTAGTGGCAGAAATACGACTGCTCATAGTTATTTGATTATGTTACCAGATATGCGTTATATAAAAAGAAGCAAATTTTATGCAGCTCGTTTCAGCACAGAAAGTCGCTACGGTGAGGATTGTTTACCGGAAACGAGATAACTGGGTGACCGCGAATCGCTCGAAGTTTGACGAAACGAAGGGGGGGGGAGAGAAATTGTTACTGATTACGCACTACGGAAAGGGAAAGGAAGACGACTGCAGCTATTTGATGTTCTTGTTTGTCCGGACTTAAGTTTCGTCTTTTCCTCCTGCCAATCGTATGCGTTGCGATAATCCAACAAGTGTAAAAAGAGAAGGAAAAAAAAAAGAATACATCTACATATAGTCTTAGGAAACCTATACATTTCGTCTATGAGCTAGAACTACAATTGCACATTGATTGATTGCCAGTATAAAATAACAAACTTTGACTACCACTTGGATGATACCTGCCTGGTAATCAAAACACTTGATTTGAGTCGCGATTGTTCTTCAGTATTTAAATCAATTTTTTTCATACTAAAATATCCACTAAATCATTCTAACATAATATTACGTGTAATCGGCGTCCCGATTAACTTTGGTGCATAAACGAACTTTCTCTACTCTGGTTGCTGTGCTGGACGTGTCCAATACCGTTTTAAACGAGATATGTTTACCCGCAATGTTTTCTTGCCTTTTACTCTTTCTACATCGTAAACATTTTTTCCTCTAACATTTACAATATGGTAAGGGCCATCATATTTGCGTCTCAACTTATCTGAAAGCCCTTTTTGCCTGGCAGGCATATATACCATAACTAAGTCACCTTTCGCGTATGAAGGTTCAGTTCGGTTACTGTCGTAGCGGTTTTTAGCAGTATGATGCCGTTTATCATGCAATTCCTTGACTAAAACTTGTATGGAGCGTGCGTGTGTGCGATATTTCTCAGTAAATGGGTCTGTTGGATTTGAATTTAATCCAGCCTCGAGGGGAAACGTCGGTTTTCTTCCGAACATAATTTCGTATGGACTTAGCCCAATGCCGTCAAGTGCACTACAATTTGAGGCATAGACGATGAGGTTCAGATAAGATACCCAGTCTTTCTGATGACGTGCAACATACTTGCTCAAAATATTAGCAAAGCTACGGTTCACCCGTTCCGCCTTTCCATTACATTCAGGGTGGTACCCACTTGTATTTAGATGCTTGATTTTGAGTTCGCTTAAAATATTTTCCACCAAAGTTGCTTTGTACACTGATGCATTATCGGTAAGAATAGTAGAAACCGGCCCAAAGATAGTAAAAATTTTCTGGACGAAAAATGAAGCTACATTCTTTGCCGTTAAGCTCCTAAGGGGTTGAGCCACTACCCACGAAGAGAGCATATCGACAGCGAATATAATGTACTTGTATCCATTACTAGGTGTTATTGGTCCAAAAACATCCGAACTCCAGGATTCGCATATATTCCCGACAGGTAGCGGGTGAAGAAATCCTTGTTTCTTACCTGTAGGTGTATTTTTCTCCTGGCAAATCTGACATGAGCGTACATAATCTATTACATCCTTACGTGCTGTTTTCCAATAATACCTATCATTTACTTTTTGCAAGCATTTTGTTTGACCTACGTGACCTCCTGTGTATGGGGAGTCATGTATGTCTGATAACACATCATTTACCATATTATCAGGGATGACTAGCAGTTTCCTATTGCCGTTGCGTCTATATAGTACGCCGTTTCCTAGTTCGAAATATCGGACGGAAAGATGGGTAGGATCAGTTTCCTTTAACTCGATTAACCTTTTTACGTTAAGGTCTTGCAATTGACGTGTTCTTATTTCAATTGCTCGATCATTCACCACTTTATCGACCTGTTGATCGATAATACCTACTATATCACCGTGGTCGATAAAATCTCGCTCTTCTTCTGTTAGTGGGTTTGTAGCACTGCGACTGAGGCAATCCGGAACGCAATTAAGACGTCCTGGACGGTGTCTTATTGCGAACTTAAATTCCGAAAGCCTTATGCTCCAGCGAGCCAAACGATTGGTGAGATCCTTCGCTGTTCGTAACCAACAAGCTCCTGCACTATCTACTACTGCTGTGAAGAAAGTGTCTGTCAAGTATTGACGAAAGTGAAGCACTGAGAATACAAGACAGTATACTTCCTTTTCGCAAATACTATAGTTAACTTGGGGTCCCGTGAATAACCGTGAACAAAAAGATACTGGTTGGGTGATGGTTTTCCTTTCATTTTGTGGGTCCGTTATCACGTGACACAACATTGACCCGAATCCAAGGTCTGAGGAGTCACAATGAAGCTCTATAGGCAACGCCGGGTCAAAATGTCGCAACACGGGGGCGGACGAAAGTCGTTCTTTCAACTGATTAAATGCAACCAATTGTTTTTCCCCTATTTGAAAAGGTACGCCTTTCTTCGTAAGATCAGTGAGCGGTTTAGCAAT
Organism: Lepisma saccharinum; assembly: GCF_977018435.1. Classification (NCBI taxonomy): domain Eukaryota; kingdom Metazoa; phylum Arthropoda; class Insecta; order Zygentoma; family Lepismatidae; genus Lepisma; species Lepisma saccharinum. The sequence goes on along the minus strand of NC_139248.1, from coordinate 8,174,948 downwards.
TAATGAAAAGCCTTCTATAAACCTACGAAAAAAATTTGCACAGCCAATAAAGGATCTAACCTGTTTTAGATTCGTTGGGACTGGAATATTCCTGATAGCTTCCACCTTCTTTGGATCGGTGGCGACTCCATTTCGTCCTATCACATGACCAAGAATTTCCGTTTCTCCAAAGGCAAAATGGCATTTACTAGGCTTAGCCTTTAAGTTAGCACGCTCTAAAGCTAGAAACATTTTTTCTAATCTCTCTAAATGTTCTGACCAGGTGGTACTAAATACTATTATGTCATCCAAAAAAACACACAAACTATTCCACTTCAAACCTGCAAAAACTTTATCTACACATCTCTGAAAAGCTGCTGGAGCGTTAGCCAAGCCAAAAGGTAGCCTAGTATATTCAAAGGTTCCTAAAGGGGTAACCAGTGCCGTTTTGTGCCTATCTTTTTCTGCAATCTTCAACTGATGGTACGCTGAGAAAAGATCAAGCGTAGAAATGTATTTTACACCACTCAGGTAATGAATTATATCGGAGATTACTGGTAGACAGTAATTTGGAACCTTCATCTTTGCATTAATTCCGCGAAAGTCAACAACCATGCGGCAAGAACCGTCTTTTTTCGCTACAAGGATAATAGGTGCTCCATATTCAGATTCCGATTCCTGTATAATACCTAAAGAAAGCATTTTCTTTAATTCTGATTCTATAAATCCCCGTTGTTTTGGAGACACCCTATATGGCGTGCGCCTGACTGGAATATCATCCGTAAGCGGAATAGTGACTTCATAAGCATTAGTTACACCTAATTGTTCAGGAGATGATACAAAGCAATGTTTATATTTCTCTAATAATGTCAGTAACTCACGTTTTTGTACCTCTGTGATATCTGATGAAATATCTAAGTCCGTTTCTACATTAAAGTCTTTATCTTCAAACTTGAAAGAACTTTTCAGATTTTCGTCTTTTATCGCGTCTACATATTGAAGCCGCGAATCGTTTTGAATGAAAGAAGTAGAGGGAGGAAATATTTCCTCCGGCTTGCGCAAAGTTCCAATTACACAATTTGGCGGAAAAGTAACCTGAAAATGATTCATGTTAATAATAGGTATACAAGATGTGGTGTGCGAATTTATGAGTAGCCTAGGAACTAAACAGCGATATTGGTCATAAAGTCCATTGTTTACTTCAAGAAGTAAATCTTTGTTAGGGGGGACTGACGAAGAAAAACTTATAGTTAATTCTGTGTATTCGTACGGTTTTAGTACTGCAGAATGCGAAGAGAAAACTTTAAATTTGGGTGTGGCTTCACTGTCTGTCGTGTTGTCCACCGTTTCTAAGCGCGGAAGTTCGTCGAAGAGAGTCTTATCTGCTACGTCACTAGGATGTGTCATTGAAATACTTTTCCTACCCGAAGGAAGGTTATCGCTGGCCGCGCTCGATGTTTCTTCCGGTTTAACTTCCAGTCGGCATTTGCAAACTATGCGAGACAATTTCCCGTCGCGATTAGTATTGGAAGCAAATGCAACGAATTTCTTAGGAGGTATGAACATAGATGGAATTTTTATAGATTTATTGTGTAAGTATACTGAGTCTTGTCCGGTTGGCGATCGTGTAGTCGTGTTTTTGCATTGGTCGTCTTTCTGTATTTGGGTTCGAATCTCATTACTCACACTAGTTGTGTGTTTTTCCTGAACGTACGGTACAAAAGATGGGTGAGGTTTCCGTAACATTACTCCTGCTGGGTTTAAATATCTAACAAAACAATTAAAGAAATCTGCGCCTAGAATGATACGGTCTCTTAATGAAGGATTTGCACAGACTGCCATTTGCATACCAATTTTATGTGATCCAATCCAAAAATAAAAGTTACAAACTGGAGTGTTCCTTGAGGCAACACCCGATAGTGTAGACAATGTTACTGAACCTGTCCTTCTAGCAGAAATCTTAATATGGCGAGGTAACATACCAAAATGTAACAAACTACAAGTACTACCTGTGTCTATAAGTGCTGGAAACTTTTTCCCAAAAATTTTTACATTTATCATCGGTCTTTTGTTATAGTTTTCGTTTCCTAATGAGAAAGAAGAACAATTTTCTGCACGATACGATCGTTCTTTCAGGGGTTTTGTCTGACTTGGGCGAAGGCGACCCCTGTGGCGCATTCCCATTATGCGTTTGGGTTTTCTGAGTTTCTTGGAAAAGGAGAAGGATTTCGTGGCCCTCTGTTAGGATTTCGCTCATAATTCCTATGATTATGACCCCTGGAATCACGGCCTTGTATTGAAAAAGATCCGCGTCCTCGGGTGGTCGAATATCCATTATTTGAGGGGTATGATCCTTTGTTGGGACAGTAACGCGCAAAATGAAATTTAGATCCACACGTAAAACATAGCCTATCACCATTTCTACCATTGTTACTGCTATTAGGTCTACCTCTAAAAGATGTAGAGTCTCTGCCTCTTCCTACACCTCGCTGCGAATGAGATTTCCATCTAATTTCTTGTCTCTGATTTTCCGGGATTTGAGACTGCTCCATCTCATGCACATAGCGCTTTTGATTTTCCGATGGTCCTGAAAAAGTTCTCTCTCCGGGATTTGATCCCTTTACAACTTGCGCGTAAGATCGCGAAGCAATGTCAGCTTGTCGTTTAGCACGCTCTAAAAGTCGCAAGTTGGCTAATAAGTCGTCCAATGTTTGCGCTTTCATAGTTACTAATTTCTCGGCGTCTTGCGCTTGTAACCCATTACAAATGAAATTAATTTTCCCTTCGTTATTCATATTCGGATCTGCTTTGTTACACATTTTCAACACATCATAAAAGTAATTCTCTATTGACTCTTCGGGTTGTTTCTTTCGTGCAGCTAGATCAAGATAAGCCTGTCCTACCGGTAAAAGAGGTTGAAAAGCCTTTGTTAACGCTTCTTCAACTTGTGCAAAACCTTGGAAATTTTCCAGCATTTCACGGTTTAAATCCCAATACGCTAACGCACTTTTTTTTAGATACGCAGGTAAAAATGTGACCTTTTGTGTGTCTGTCCACCCTAAAATCGAGGATACTCTCCGATATGTGTTAAAAAAATCAGATATACTCTCTCCCGGATCCGCGTTGAAATTTTCTGGTTGAATAGACGGGGTTCTAGCGTAAGAACACATGGTAGGATTCGAATTAGTAGCTGCAGATGGAGGGTCAGGCATTTCTAGTATGTCAGTTTCGATAGGTAGAGGTGTACGTATTGCTTCCTCAGAGCAAGCAGGAAGTGGACACGTAACGGTCGCAGTAAGTAGGGGTTTGCGTTCACCAGACGTCTGTTGACGCGTAAGAACCATTAAACAATTCGATTTTTGTACAATGACAAAGCGGACATCTTAACAAAACACTACAATCAAGTTTCGACAAACTACCTCATTTCGGACAACAGATCACCAAGAAAGCACCAGAAACAACCTCACCAAACCAAACCTAAAAATTTCAAACAAACCTTCGTCAGGAAACATGTGATATTTGCTCCACTGTGAAACAGAGAGAGCAAAAACACGTAGCAAGGTACTGGGTTCTTCCCTCAGCTGTAAGCAGAGAACCGCACCTCCACCATTCTGTAACGCTTGCGGGGTGTCTGGCGTTACGAGGGGGACTATTTTCTCAGATGGTAGACATTAACACACAATCCGTTTAATATATATATCTGTTATTTATTATTCTAATGGTTAACAGTATTGATTATAGACTAACTCCCTATCTCTATGGCCATTTAGTGACTTGAGCTATTCCTATAAGTAATAAGTCCCAAGTGTCACCACTTGGTTAAGTTGAGGCTTACCCTCTAAGATAGGAGCAGCGAGCTATGGCGCGGCCTCTTGTCGTCTCCCGGAATATCTGGACTCCGCCCTTTTTCTATGATTCTCCTAGTATTTATTAACATGGGCGTCCTTGTCTCAATTCCCCAACCCAACTTAGTATACCGCAACCTTGTGGTTATTTTAGCTGACAGTCCTTTCTGGGGGGGAAGGTATGGCCTTGCTGACCATGACGAAGGCTTGTGGTCCGTAGACCTCGAGCTTATCGTCCGGGATGCCCCCAGAATATTCACGGTCAAGGCTCTGGCCTTGTTGAGCTAAACCACCAAACTTCCTGTAGATAGCCTTGTCAGGAACCTTGCCCTTGATAGTTTTTGGGGGGAAGGAAGGGCCTGGTCTGTATCACACGTGTTGAGGACGAGACAAGTGATAGTGACGCAAGTCCTATTTCCTGGTTTTGCTTTCCTACTCTTGGCAGAGACAACGCCCCATTATGTAACTTGCAGAAACGCTCGTTACAGGGGAAAAAACGGATATAAAGTGTACAATGGAAAAGAAAACATAGTCTCGTGTAGTTTACAACACGAAAGTGCACAATGGAATGATTCACACAAAATAATGTCCAAATGTTGGAAATTTTGGGGCAGTCAAACAACAAAAAATCCTAAAACAAGCTGTTACAGAACTACTTTTGTGGTGCCGCCAGTGGAAATGATCCTGCTTCACCATTTGCTTAAAAAGGAACAAAGTGCTATATTTTTATACTCTCGATAACAGTCCCATCAAAAGGTATCCTATCAAAAAGATCTTGGTGTTATCATTGACGATATGATAAACTTCAATGACCACATTAAACATTATACTAAACGAGCCATGCGTCTCCTTGACATTCTGTATAGGTTCCCTGAAATCCAAAACTAATCAGCTATTAGCATATTTTTCAAATCCTTTATCTCTCCCATTCATGAATACTGCTCTCCAATCTGGACAATGGTTTCTAAAACTAATCTTTCCAGGCTTGATTCTGTCCTCAGCTTTTTCCTCGCCATTGCTCGTCACAGAATACCTTCTCTCAGACACCTCCATAAAACAGATATTATGTCTACTTTGAACATCCAGTCACCACACACTCATCACGAACTAGCAGACATGAAATTCATTAATGGCCAAATTAAAACCGATTTCCTTGTCAACCAATTTCATCTACGAGTACCCGCACGGCCAACCCTCAACATAAAGCTCCTTCACATTCCCGCTACAAGGCTTTCTCCTACAGCGGTCTCTTTACTATAGGTTCCCCCACTTATAATAACCTGCCTGTCAATGTTGATATTTTCTTGTCACAACACAGTTTTCGACAATCACTGAGAATGTACATGTAACAATTTCTTTTTTTATGTCTGCCATCTTGTATTGTCTTATCTTGTTGTTATTTTTATTTTTTCGTCTTGCCACAGTTTCAGTATAAAATGATCTTTCAGTACTGTATCTGAAACTTTAAATACTAAATAAATAATAAAAGGATTAAAAATAAGAGCTTTGTGGATGTAATTATTCTTTAAATGTTACCAGCAATGTTTACTTTATTATCCTGCAATGTTCATTAGATTTACTACTTGTAGGTAGTATGGAGTAAGTAGTGGAGAAAACAGACAATGTAATGTATTTGCAGAGCAAAGTAGTAGAATGGATAATTTCCTATTAACACTGCATGGTCATCGTAAAAGATATAATCTAATGTTTAAATAGAAGACTGAACAGTATTAAAAAATAGGAATTAAGTTTATTTACATTCCTGTTCAGATTAAGTGGCACATTCTTTAACTGTACAACCCTGTAAAATGTGCCAGTTTATTTGAACAGAAGTGTACATTGACCAGACCTCTTCCTGAGATGGACTCGGACATACAATAGACTTGAAAGTACGATATATTCATTGAAACACACTGGTACCGTTTCGTTTTCTGGGGAAATATTATTGTAGCAAATGGCCGAACAAACCTTCCATTTTCCTACATTCAACAGGTGGGAAAAGACAAACTTTCAGAAACTCTCCTAACACCCAATACCCAATGACGAAACAGCCCATACATTGATGAAATGATCACGGCCAAGTCCTTAGCGGAGACCAAGTTCTCTGAGCACTTCCCTCTTAAGCACACCTCATTGGATGATTGGGATGGGAATATAACCAATCAAAAACTTTATTCTTTTCAGAATTAGGAAAGCCCTAGTCCACTAATGTTGATATTACTTTGCTAGTTCTGTAGTTACGAGAAAGTGTACTTACGTGAAGCAGTGTTTATAAGTACCTTAACTTTAGCATGAAGCGAATTATTGTTACTGTAATATTTCTCATGACTCATGTCATTAAACAATAATAAAAGTGGACTGCTTGTTTCGCAACAAAAATATTAAACACTATGGCATTTCCAATAAGTTTCCAGCTATTTTCCTCTTATGATTATTCAACATTGGAAGTACTCCATTTAGTAAAGACACCTCGTGTAATATAATATTCAATGTATGAAACGTAACAAGTGGGTCATGTAATCATTACTCTATTCCAGAACCAAAATATAATTCCTTCTATTCTCGGTACTTTGTTCAAGAGGTCCAGATTCAGCTTCCAGAAAAGTCTGTTTCTGATCATCAGACCAGCTCCGTGACTCAGCGTGTTGAATGGTGTGCTCATGATCAGCCCCACTCGTTCAAGTTCCAGGTTCGAGTCCCGGCTATTGAATGTGGCTTACATTCATTTGGCTGTCATCCATGGCACAAAATCAGAATTCATTTGCATTGAAACGATCAGTCAAAATAAGCTGAAGAGAAACTAAATAAAAACAGGAATGACGATTTCTTCTTACCTTTACTCGGAGAAAGATGTTCCAGACCACGTCTTCAGCAATGGATGTTGGTTTGCAGAAATCAAACTGTTATCCAAAGTTCCTCCTCACTCCGTTCCTTCCTTGAAGTGCAACTACGTCTGATGGGATTGTTGAAGTAGCAAAGACCGACAATTGTAGTTCCGAACTCAGTACTCCAAATATCTTCTCCTTCAGCATAACCCAATGAATGACCTGGATAAGACAGCGACCAATGAGAGACCTTGAAGTAACAGGAGCGTATGGCGACATGCCAATTGATCTTAATATTAATTGGTTGAGAGGAAGACATGAAGGGATATTTACAAGTGCTTTAACTTTAGCATTACCCGTAGCCTAATGGCATCATTATATAGCGAAGAACATATACGAGACGACAGCCTTGTACTGAGGAGCCTATTTACCAGAAAAGGCAATTTACTTTATACCATAAATGAAAGAGCTCCTCAATTGCCATCAAGGCATATATGTCTTTGGTAAATATTTAAGTTACAGTATTCGTTACTATGTCCTTGGGTGTCTTGAGAGGAATGTCAAACAAAAATTATACATTTCACACAAATAATTTCATTTCAGACACTATAATATCCGTTAATTATTCTTAATGAACAATTATTACGAGTAAAACTATTATCGATAACTTCAAATGGAAGCTGCTTCTTTTTGGGAGAAGGGGAGGGGAGGTGACAGATGCTCCCTCACCCACTCCCTCTGGAAAAAATCTGCCGATGCCAACGACTATATTTCGTGAAATTTTAAATCATTATGGAGTTAGGAATCTTTCACTTGTATTTTTTCAATGTATAGTTTAATTTTATCTGTTATTCATATTCTACGTTAACTGCAAGATATTTAGCTAGACGACATATTAGTGAGAATGAAACTAGTATCACATTTTCCTGAGCGATTGTGCAGTGAATTATATGTTACGCTCGCAAAGTTCGCTTTTCCATATGTTCTGTCGTGCTCTGAGATGAGAGAGATACTTTTTTTTTTCATTTCTGAAAGAGATATCCCATTCTGTGTGGGAAAAAAAACCCTGCATCGCAAGAGGAAAAAATAACAAAGTTTTAGCTTCTGTTTTTATCGAGTTCACTGCTGCCTAAAAGTTTTCAAATGTGAATGTATTTCTTCGAAAATCTAAAATCGAAATTTCATGTAAAGGAATTTATAATAAAGATATATTGCATGGGGATGAAACTCTATTAATAATCATTAAAGACTATGATGAAGATAATGTCTAAGTAGAGGATCATAACACTCCGACAATGTGGTCGGTTGCATATATAGTTTCTTGGGACATTTTATCCGTTATATAGCTATATTCGAGTTCTACACTTGGAGAAAGTGGTACGATGCATTTTTGAAACTAAGGAGTGTCTCCTCAGTAGTGCATTTGTCTGTAGGAAATGAGCCTCAAACTTCTCCTGTCAGATCATCTTGGAAGAAGCTTCCAGAGAAAGACAATGCGTGAGAAAGATTCAAAATGATCAGTGTAAATAGAAACAGTGATTACGTTTTCCCTTTACAATTACTTGGGAAGAGATGTTGTAGACCAGAAATGTTCAGGAATGGACATTGGTGTGGAGAAATCAAATAGTTATTCAAAAGGTGTACTTACCCTGTTCCTTTGGAGAAATGCACAAACTCTGATGGAACTGCAGAAGAAAGGTAGGCTCACTATTTTTGGGAGGCCCTCAATACTACAGGTGCCTTCGTAATCACGAGCTCTCGGCCAATGAGAAACTTTGAATCAATTGAGAACTATGTCGACATGCCAATTGATTTTTCTATTACTTGGCTACGTCTTAGAAATGAAAATACGAGGAAGTTATGGAGAAATATTTACTTTAACTTTAGCATTATCTGCAGACTAATAACATCAATATATAGAGAAGAACATATTCGAGACGAGAGCCTTGTATCGAAGAGGACATTTACCAGGAAAGGTAATTTACTATACAACAAATATAAGAGAACTCCTTCATTGCTCTCGAGGGATATTCATTCTACCTGTTTGTCTTTGTTCAACATTTAGCTCATAACATTTTGTAACAATGTCCTTGAGAGCCACGAAAAAGGAGAAGTGGGATGGAGGGTGGGGAACGGGCACAATCAATAATCCATTTATAATTATGTATTTCACACACATAATTTAATTTCAATTACAATAATATCTGTTAATTATTAAAATAAGTGATAATTACAGTTACAATTAGTGCAGATTGTTGTAAAGGTGGTCTGTTGGCTGATTCCACCCTGAGGGTGTCCGAAAGAGAATTTCCTAACAAGAGAATAAAATTGAAAAAGCTCCTATGCGGTGATCATGGGAGACGTTGCACAGAACGAAAAGAATTCCATGTGAAGGCGGCAAAATTATCACGATTGATGAAAATGTGGATTAAGTTTCCTCCTTACCTTTAGTTGGATAGAGATGATCCAGACCACGTTTTCAACAATGGATATTCGTGCGCAGAAACTAAACGGTTATGCACCCTGAAAAGCAACAATGTCTGATGGAATTGTTGAAGTCACACAGGTCGAATATTGTTGGACTGCACTCAGTATTCAAGTATCTTCTTCTTCAGATCAACCCAATTAACGACCAGGATGCGACACCGGCCAATGAGAGGCCTTGAACTAAAAGGACAATATGTCGACTTGCCAATTGATTTTTTATAATAGTTTTCTACGTCTTAGTTAGGTAATAGCGAGGAAGACGCGAAGGAATATTTACAAGTACTTTAACTTTTCAATGACCGGTAGTGTAATGATGCCATTAAATAGAAAATAGTACATACGAGATGAGCGTCTTGTACAGAAGAGCACATTTACCAGAAAAGGTAATTTACTATAAATAAAATAAGAGAACTTCTTCATTGCTCTCGAGGGATATTCTACCTGAATGTCTTTAGGTAACATTAAATTTTAGTTTCAAAATTTCCTAACAATGTCCTTGGATAACCGGAGTGGAAGGAGCAAGGGAGGGGGGTGTTTCCCACCTGGTAAATGAATGCCAACCGAAAATGATATATTACACACACACACACACACACACACACACACACACACACACATATGTAACTTTGCTTCAGTAAATGTAATTTTCATTAATCACAGCAAAGAAATAATAATTACAGATTAGACTGTTACTCGTTGCAGGAACACATCTCTAAAATGAAGTTTTGACTTTATTTTTTGGAGGAGCGGAAAATCTTTTTTGTCTATGGAAAACATTTATGAAACGTAAAACTAATAGGCATTTTCTTCTTAGGATATCTAAATTTCAGCTGAACGAATTCACATGAAACTTGTCTATTACACGAGGGATGAAACAATTTTTGCAATGGTTGTAGATGTTGAGAAAGAAAAACTCGCTTCTGTGCGTGCACAAAATACAATTTAATAAGAAACACCGAAAAGAAAATCATTAATCAATGGGTTCCTACAATTTTGTCGGTTGTAAAAATAACGTTTTTGAACAAATGAACACAACAATGCATACAATATCTTGCAATGTAGTCTACGTTATCACCGAAATGTGTTTTAGTAATTCAATAGCCCCCCGTGTGTAGTGGTTAGGGTTTGAGGCAGAGCCAGATACTTCAAAAGTGAGTTTAGTGTACGGGTAGGAGTGGGAGTGGACAATAAACTTCAAGTAGGATCCAAAACTCTGTACGAAGTGTCTCCACCGAGGATTGAACCCAAGACCCCTAGGACAGCGTTGGAACTACATCACTCTTGACATCCGCTACTCAATAGGTCTAACATTAGTCACACAGCATAGCAATGTTCAATTAGGTGAACTCTAAAAATTCCCTCTGATTATAGTATACAGTGCACGCACGCTCTTTAATTCCATCTTGGGTAATTCGAATTAGTCTGAAATTCGAATAGAATATTATTTCTCTTGAAATCATCTTTAATGATGTGATGCTTTTGTTGATTGTAACATTTTTCGTTTCCCCTTCAAATTCGAATTAAAAATAATCCACTCTATTAAATTCTTGAACGGGACGCTATTATACGACATAAGTCTAGATATCGTCTCGAGTTCACAGAGCTCTGTCACGTTCTTTGTCTCGTCTGGATATGTCTCGACTAGATCTCGTATCGATGATTTAAACAAGGGCCTTTTCTTGAAATTCGATGCCACGTCGAGACTTGTAGTGACACTAATGCACAACTTGCAATAATTTATGCACAATTCCTTCACAAATATGAATCATTGCACACAGTGCATGGTAATGTTTTCCTTTACTTATTTTAAAGTAGTTAGTTCGTTGCAAAAGAAAGTTAGTTGTACTGGGTGGCCCAGAAGTCTCCCGCTGATTAAAACTGTTACTAACATCCAGTGTATTGTAGATACACACGTTCTGTTTGTTGCATAATGAAGGACCACTAATCAAGTTTCTTTTTTGTTACAGGTCCCAATAAGATGGTGTTAGTGGTGTCAGTTGAATAAGAAATGTATTTAAATCAGGAAAAAGCGCAATCTGTCTTGTGGTATCACGAGAGACACTCACCAAAAACAGTGCAGCGCCATTTTCAGACTACGTATGGTAAACCACCTCCAGATGCGAAAAGCATAAAGATGTGGTACCGCAAGTTTAAGGAAACTGGCAGCGTCTGTGATCTACCAAGAACGGGAAGGCCTTCAAATGCAGCGGAAACTGTTGAGACAGTTAGAGAAGCCTTTGTTAGAAGTCCAAAGAAGTCAGTTCGTACGGCCTCACGCGAGCTGCAAATTCCTGAGACATGAGTGCACCGCATTCTACAGAAACAGCTCCTTTTCCGTGCGTACAAGGTCCAAATCGTGCAGTCTTTTAAACCAACAGATTACACTGCTCGTTATGATTTTTCTCTCGAGATGCTTTCCAACATTGAGGAAGACAATGACTATTTTAGACGTGTTCTTTTCTCAGATGAGGCAACGTTTCACTTGAGTGGTGTAGTCAACAAACACAATGCACGTATTTGGGGTTCCACTAATCCCCACGCCGCCTTGAAGTTCATCAGAGACTGTCCGAAAGTGAACGTATGGTGAGAACTAATGCACAATAAAATCATAGGGCCTTTTTTCTTCTGTTAACAGACGATCACAGCACATGTCTATCTTGATATGCTGCAGCTTTTTGTAGTGCCACAGCTGAAAGAACTTCCTGATGTGATTTTCCAACAGGATGGAAACCCCCTAGGGGGTTAGACGTTCGTTCCTACTTGGACACAACATTTCCGCAGAGATGGATAGGTCGTGACGGTCCTACAAAATGGCCTCCACGGTCTCCTGACATAACACTAATGGATTTCTTCCATTGGGGTTATGTGAAGGACAAAGTGCACATTTCAAAAGTGGACGACATCGCGACACTGAAGCTCAGGGTAACGGAAGCTATTGCATCCATCCCGCAAGTAATGTTGACCAGCACATGGTATGAATTGGATTATCGGCTCGATGTGCTCCGGACAACGAAAGGGTCACATGTTGAAATTTACTGATACTGTCATAAAAACTTGATGATTATACATGGATTTAGCAATAAACCCTTTTTGCCTATCTCCCATACTTTATGTTTTATAACATTGTCATATCAGGGTGAGACGTCTGGGACACCCGGTATTTACTCACTTTGAATGTGAATCAACATATCCGTTGCCGTTAAGGCTCATGATCGACATGAAATAGTGTCGAAATAACTCTTTCAAGTATCACACAACAAGGAAATAATGATTATGTTCATTCCAGAATTAACACACTCTTCCACAACTGACATTGTGCATGATATATTATTTTTAATTAAATAATCAGAAGAAATGAGAAGCATTATACAAAAAATAATGTAAGTGCAAGAAATGTGATCCATGTCTGTGGCCGAGCCAGTTGGCTAGCACGTGACCTCACTGTAGAAGATTCCGGGTTCGAGTCATGGTGAAGGAAGGGGTTGCTCGCTTGGGAGTTCCCTGTCATCACATTCATTGTCATCGACGCAACTAGACAACATTGCACAAAAACAACACAAATGAGAATAATTTAACACAATATATACCTATACAAAATATAAGAAACGTCACTAAAATATATTTATCTCTTCTGAACATACGATTAGTGTGGATAGTCAAAACAAATTCTCTTGTATCACAAACATCCAGTCTGTTTTTTTATTTGAAAGAAGACCTTCAAAAATGACATTTGTTGAAAAGAGTTACCACGTTTCAAAACATCACTTATCACAATTCAATTCAATGATAGCAATTAGAAACATGCTTTAAACATTATCACCAAAGGAAAAATCTGTGTGAATTTTAAGTCAAATATTATACTGAAAATGTTTAGTTTACCTGAATTTGTGCTTTTGTTACTTCACGTGAATTGATTACAATTCACAGCATATTCACACTGACAATGAAGTACCTTACACATAATGACCAACATGTTTGTAATAACATACACATTAAACACTGATAGCATTGACAGTATTAGAAGACTTACCAAAGCCACGGTAAATGTTTTACACTATACAAACGTACACTATATACAATTGAAATAAAATATACCATTTATTAAAAGTATTAACTCTAAAATACTTTTGTGGTAGAAGACTTACAAAATAAATAGACACATAAAACATACGATAGTGGAATACAATAAATAATGTGATGTTAAATGTTAAAATAATATTAAAATCAGTGTCCAATTTCAATTACAAGACTAGCAAACCTAATGGAAAGTGCTGTACACACCCTAAATTGTTCAACAACTAATATTCAAGTGAAATGATGAGACTTGGGGTAAATACAATATAACATTTGAAACATCGCAAAACAGACAATCACTCAAGAACTTAGAAGATTTACTAATTCATACGCGCACAAAATTTTGTTCGGGATAACCAGAATAAAGTTTCTGCTAATCAAACATTTGAAGAGGCCACACACAAATGATTGCTCACCAGGACCACAGTCTTTTAGTAATCCTGCACATTTGAACTGATCCGACTTTGAACTGTATGTCCAGTCCCGAATAGCACATCTCTGCATAAAGCAAACTTAACTTACTCAAATTAAAATTTCAGAATTTCGTTACGTTAAATAATTTTGTTTCTGTGGTTACCAAAACCATAACCAAACGTTTCCTTGTTATCTCAAACAAGTTCAGAGAATTACTTTGAACATTTTCCATGAGTTCAATCTCTCTTTTTTATTTTATATAATTATCCCCTTCATTACCTATTATGACAACCACGTCGATACGAATAAATATAATTGAAGTTCCTGTTAGAAATGTAAAAATACGAGATTTCACATGAACACTTGCCTTCACCCTAGCTGCAAAACTAGAGAACAATCTGACTTAACCGTTGATTTCTTATTTGATTGACTGGGATTTTTTATTGGCTTTTCTACCACTTTGGGGTAATTGCGAAGATGAGAATAAGTGATGATATGATGAAATTGATGAAGGGATCATATCAAAGAACACCCAAGCTGGAATTCTAACACAAAACCCCTGGCGTTCTAGCGCACTGTTCAAACCCCTTCATTTATCAAAGTTTACGTAAAGTTTATGAGGTATTATGTGAAAACATAAAGGGATTTTCTCCATTTATGATTATATGGCTGTTTTCCATCAAGGAGTGATTTTACTTTCGTTTCTGCAAATATTTGTATATCTTCTCCAAAGCAAATAAAACTGAGCTGAGTGTTAGACCAAATATAAGAAGGACAAAAGCTCCCATTAGATTATCCAGTTAAATCACAACTACCTCTGCCTCCTTCTGAAACTTCCCATGTTTCGTAGCTGTAGCAACATTCACTTTGGAGGGAGCCCCGCTTCGACACAGGAGTCGACTAAGTGCTGAAAGTGATCCCTGAAGGGTGAGCTCTGGTGCAGGAGAAAATACGAAGGGGTAGCTATGATTTTTTCGGAAGTAACATGGAACAATAGCTTACCGTAAGGATCGAATAACCTTAAACATTGAGCATCGGTATCAAGGCGCAAACTATATTCAACAGTTGCGTAGTCACCAATAGTCTTAACACACATTAAGTTCTTAAAATAGTCTATACTGAAGTCCAAGTCTCCAGGACCTTCCTATATATCGTTTCGTCACTCAGTGCTACATTTTGTTTAGCAATGTCATCACCACCAACAATTAGATTGGCGTTTACAATGTCTTCTAAGCTGTCGATAAGGTGCGTCGTTTTGGAGTTCTTGATGAACGGAGACAGTGAGGATGTGTGGAGAGTGCATAAGACCAGAGAAGACAGGGTCCAGAGTAAGAGGATAAACCTAAGAGTAGAAACAGGAGGGGGAGGAGTAGGAATCGTTGCAGCCAAAGAGGAAGGAAGGCTATTGAGAAAAGGGAACCGATAAGTGGTCGTTCCCACCAACGCAGGAAAGTAACAGTGACTCTCATCCAAAAGACAAAGCTCAACACAGCCAAGAGGGTGGCGACCCACAAAGGTGGATCGATTGGAAAATACAGATTCATCCATTGAGGATAGGGTCGAGGTTTACCGACAACCCACGCTATTTCAGCGAACGAGCGGGTATGTACCTGCTCACACCATATCAGAGAATAATTATCAGTAATCGCGATTCTTAAGCAACCATCAAATAGTCCCTGTCGCATTAGTAACAAGTCACCTGTGAGAGTACCATTTTGAAAAACAATTCCTTCTGTCACATCCTCTTTGTAAATGTGTCGTTTGTTTCCAGAGTGAAGTTCATTTTATGCATTATAATGGTAATGAAACGACCCAATAAACCCAAATAAGAACTGTTGCTTGCTGAGTTACTATCCGACATAAAGACTGATGTAAAATAAGATGCGGTCATCCTAATTGGGCAATTTGTATGATCTTCACTTTATCTGGATACAAATGTCTTCCCATAAAGAAACGCCCGTTACTCCAAATATCCATAACTTCAGTACCTTCAGCCGCTCTGCAGTGGGACTCGGTGAAATTGAAGTAGGAATAGAGGACGATTTGATTTGATTTAGTTTATTTTACTTCGCGTTTTGTGCCTCTTGGCTAATTTGCGAAGATGGGGATGAGTGATGAAATGATGAATGGACATTCACAAACAACCAAGCCCGACCGGGATTCGAACCCGGGACCCTTGGCGTCGCAGCGCGATGTGCTAACCACTCGGCCACAGGGTCGGGCGAATAGAGGACGAATGATTCGTGTCCATTTCATTCGTTCTCGGAGAGAGACAGGTCTACAAGAGAAAGAGCATCAATTACAATATTCACCAGGACAATCAAATACTTTGCATTTCTTCTAAAGATATTGAAGTGATCAAATTCCTTTATAAGATATTGTATAATATAAGCATTACTTACAAGAAACAAGTAATGGATTTATCTTCTCACTCACAACCAGTCAAGCGTCCACGCCGAGACAAATACATAGAAGTATCTAATTAGAAGTTCAGGTATTTGGGTTTCCATACGCGTAATCGTGAGTCACCATATCCGCAGGGAGTCTTGAGTCTTCATCGTGGTAAACAACCAAAGTGCGAGCAGTGTGAAAGTAGTCCTTCAAGCTGTTGGTTGATAGCTGAAAGGCGCTTTCAGTTAATTCCGGAGACATTCTGGGCGAGAGAGAGCCACAGAAGGAAACGAAGATAAGGAGATGAAAAATTATTGCTAAATTTTAAAACTAAGTTTTGTTATTTATGAAAAGTAATATTTTTAAACGCTGAAGAACGGTATTAATATTACATTGTGTAATCTGTTGTAAAAAAATAGCAACTGGAATTGTAAATATAACACTGTTAGGCTATATACTACCGTATATTTAATATATGGGGTAATAGGCAAATTATTAATACGTTTGAGGATTTTGTGACACGGAGATAGAAGAAGGTGAACTTCAGCGAAATATACAGGGTTAGTCAAAAGTATCGGGACTGGCCAGTAATAACGAGACCCGTGGACGGAGGAAAATCACATGTTGCAAGTGGGTATTGGTGCGGAAACTGCATTGAATGGGGGTGTGGATATCATAGCAGCCATCTTGGATTCCACCATATTGGATATCACACAATATTTTCAAATGGAAAGGGGTATGTATGACACATCAATTTAGGCTAGAATCGTCCCACAAATGACAATCCAAATTCATTTTGGACCTATCGCCATTCGTGGAAGAGAATGGGTGTACTACGTTAGACTGCAAAAAATGAGATTTGTCTGAAAGAAAAGTTTACTGTATTCTTGTGGGGAACTGTACACTGCAAGTAAACAGAGCATGAATAGGAAAACATGACACTGACTTACAGAATACCTTAAAACAAGTGATCACACTGCTTCCCGTCGACTGTCTGACAATACTATGTCAAACGATCGTGGGGCCTCCCCCATGGCGCAGTGGTAGCGTCATTGCCTTGTAATGAAGGGGTCCCGGGTTCGATACCCGGTGGAGGCACAAGTGGTTCGGATCCCACTTTAAACTGTAGGTCCAGTCCCGATTAGCCTTACTGTGCACAAAGTGGACTTAAAACAGCAACTCAAACGATCGATCGTAAAAGCTGCAAAGTTCACGTTGTAGCATATCCCGAGACAGTCCTCTTGTTTCGTCCACAATGCGATTCTGTAGATCATCCAGGGATTGTGGTTTGGTGCGATACATTTGTCCTTTATGTGCCCCCATAAAGTAATCCAGGGGTGATAGATCAGGAGATCGGTTTTCCTCAGTTCCCCCAATCAAATGCCGGGATGGTACCTTACTTCGAGGCTGTCTCTTCTAGTTATCTTCGTTTCTTCCTTTCCTGCCTCTAGTCCTTTCCTCGGGTTGCTTTGATAGTTTGTTGAAGACAACAAAATATCGCAAATTACCGAATTAAAGAATGCCAGTCTAAACAATCCTTCCTTACAACAAAGTAACATGCTCTTTTGTAGCTAACAATCCTACTTGACGAATTAAGAGCATCAGGTACGTATTTGTTTTACTTTCCCTTCCACGGACACAGTGGCGGCTGCTTAATACGTGCTACCGTGCTATAGCACGTTGCTAAATTTGTTAAAATGAAAAGAAGAAAAAAGTAAATCTCACAGATGCAAGAAGTTTAATGAAACCCTAAAGTGAAATGAAACTTCTCATGTTAAGAGCCTCAACATTTACCAGCGGCGCCACGTATTTCCCTCACGCTGTTGGGGCTATAAGGAATACCTTACCGTGCTAGAATCTCAACAGCACGCTTTCGCCCCTTTTTCGTCACTGCGCGTATGAATACTGTACACCCCACTCCTCGATTCGTACGGGGGATAGGGTCTCGGCTCGAGTAAAATCGTCTGCTAGCGTGCTACAGGAAGACACAGCACGGTAAGTGTGCCATCTCAGGATAAGAAGAAAGTCTAAGACAACCTATTGCCTCTGTCAGAACAACGTTTATTAATGCCACTTTCAAACGTTCTGTACGTTATCAGTGTAGACTTATGCAATGTTTGTAACATGTCGTATACATTAGCAGCACCTGCAAAAAGTTGGAACGCGAATTGACACTACCCCTTAGCATTTTATCTATTTCGGTGGTAAGTTGTAAAGATTGCAACTCTGAAACTATAGTCCATGCCTTTTTTGCTTCCAAAAGTGGATTCTGCTAGGTAATTTATGTTTAGGAAATTTTAATTTTATATTTTATCTAAATTACCTGTTTTTAAATGCTAGAAATATATTTCCTTGTGTTTATGTAGCACTTCAATCGTCAAGAAACAAACTTACAGAGTACCGTCATTTTTTCCCGGCTTCCAGACCCGAAAATTTTGCGCGTTGTGCGTGAAGTGGTGGTCATTGTTGTGAAGGATTAGCTTTTTGTTGTTGTTAGAAGTGAAAGTGAGTGTAAAATGAATTCGGTGGATTCCTTGTTGCAGCGACCTTTCTCTTGAAGAACGCTTGAAGAAAAGTTGGAAATAAAAGCGCTAGGACGGCCGTTGCCAGATTTGGATCTATCGCAAAATGCAAAGGAAGGTAAGAACGCTTCGTATAAAAGTCGATTTAATAGAAAACTGTACGATAGTGAACCATGGCTTTGTGGGTGTCAGTGGCGTAGCATGGACATTTCGGGTGAGAACGCCAAGTCCGAAGGAAGAGTCGGCCCTTTCTTGCTTAATAATTTACTTATGGTATTAGTCGCCACAGGTATTATTTGCCTGAAGTAAGCTGGGTTTTCAATAAAACATCATCATTGCATGTTTTAGCTAGAAAATTAGATTCCTCACTATGCCACAGATGTTTTGAACTCTGGTGTTCTATATCTTTTTTTATATCTTTCTGCATGACGCAAGTCATTAAAAACCTACCTGAATCACAAGCGCCTCTGCACAACAGTAGACGTCATTGTTGTGGGCGATCCAACTACTGATTGATTTGGTTTATTTTATTTCGCTTTTCTAACACTTTTGGTTAATTGCGAATATGAATATGAGTGATGATATTGATGAATGGACACTGACAAAGAACACCCGTGCTCACGCCGGGATTCGAACCAGGGACCTCTGTCGTCTTGGCGCACTGTGAAAAGCAGAGTGGATGATCCAAATATCGTACACTCTACTGACGTAACAGTGCCGATTAGTAATTCAGACCACTGTTTATTACATCTTGAGAATGCTGATAAACATTTTAAAATAATTTTCTCCAGAGACCATTCGGTGTTAAGAGTTTTCAAATGAATGCTAAACATTTCCATTCACACAATATTAAGTAGTTAGATAATAACGAAAAAAATACAATAAAAAAATAATAGTTTTGCGGGTTAAGTGGTAGAGCAGCCACAGGCTGAATTTCTATCACGAGGACTTCACCAACTTATTTGACAAAAACTGTGTTGATCTTTTAGTTTCTAATACACATCGCTGTTCGTGCGATAAATTATACAATACAGTGGCCATTAAGAAGCAGTATATTTGAGATTGGTAAAGTTACGTCAGTCAATATTGCGTATTGTAGCATCACACAGCACGAGTTGCATGAGCGCGAAGAGCGAAGAACCGGGTAGGAATTCTGCCGCTATCGTCTGCTTCAGAACGCAGGAAGGGTCACATGAACCAATCACGGTAGACCTCTCATATGCCGGCGTAAGAGAGCCTATTTACGCGCGTGCTGTAGAAATGGAAGATTTCCCTCCATAAAGGCAGCAAGGAATATAGGAGTCCTGTACGCCGAACGTGCTCGGCGTCCGGCCGGGAAAGGCATTGAAAAAAGATGCTAGAACGAGTGTTGAGAGTGGAGCGTTGCAAGCGAATCGCGAAAAATAGCCATTATAATGCCATGAAGGTCAAACATATATGAAATTAGTCACGTTTTACTTTATAATCACAGCATTTAAGCATTTTTGAAATTTTAAATCTGGGAACGCCGGGCGTACGGGCGTACTATAACGCTACGCCACTGGTGGGTGTCAAATTCGAAATGCATTATTCTGTTTTCCTTGCATACTTTTTGGAAGTAATGATTCGTGGTCTAAAGGAGGGGTAAAAGATCTAGGACATTTAAGTGAATATATGAGAAAGCATAGTGAAAGCAAAAAACACATGAATAATGTCTCTCTCGGAACTGTCGACATAGCAACGCAGTTAAGCAGCGCTTATTTAGAATCGCTTCAAAAGCATAATGAACAAGTTGAAAAAAATCGCTACGTCTTGTCAAAAATCATAGACTGCATCAAGATCTGTGGAGCATTTGAGTTGGCCCTGCGTGGCCGGCCACGATGAAACAGATTTCTCCGCAAACCCTGGGGTATTAATAGGGCTCGTTAATTTTGTCAGCAGTTTAGACAACGCTGTTAAGGAACATCTTGACAACAACACTGTATTTAAAGGCACTCGATCTCGCCATCGAAGTTCCGGGTTGGAGTCTCGGCCTGGGTATGAGTATTCTTTGTATTACTTTGTAATAATGAAATTAATGAAGGGGCATTCACAAAGAATACCCATACCCGGGCCGAGACTCCAATCCGGAACTTCGATGGCGAGATCGAAAGTCGACCACTTAACGTTCGTGGGGTGGGGGTGGGGAGGGGGGTAGTGGTCATTATAAGTATATGGAAAACAGCATCAGTTTGTAGCACGCATCTTTGAAAAGTCACGAGCCGCCGCTGCACGGACAACAATAACAGTGTTCGTCTGGATATGGACTCTACCTGTACACATCCCTCGTAGATTATAGTCAACTTCATCGAAGGTCAGTTGCATTTGTTATCGTCCTTGCGAAAGGTCTGCATGTCGCTCATGTTGGTAAGTGTTGTTCCAAAGGAAGGATATTTGTGTCCCTGTCAGTGGTCAAAATGGAGCTCAGTGAACGAGAACGTATTACGTTATGAATGATGCGTGGTTATGGAGATCGCAAGCGTTCGTATACCCAGGTGCGACAGTTATTTAATGCTACATTCCCTGAACGTAACCCAATTTCGAAGTCAATCGTCGAAAGAACAATTCGACGTTTTGCAGCAAGTGGAAGTGTTAAAGACCGTGTGCGATCAGGAAGGCCGAAATCGTGTAGCGACGTGGCAGTTTCTTTCGATGTGTTACAATCTTCTGTGGAAAAACCGCATACATGGACAACCAGTTGCCAACATGCTGGACATTTTCCAGAGTTCAGTGCAACGAATTTAAGTGCGCAGTAAGTTTAAACCCTACAAAGTAGTTTAGGCACGAACTGACGAAAGATGACTTTGATCGCTGTATTAAATTTTGCGAATTTTTATGAGAAATATCGATAACGATAGAATTCACCTCAATGACATTGCATTCTCTGATGAAGCGACATTTATGTTAAACGGACATGTGAACCGACATAACTGCCACTATTGGAGCGATGAAAACCCGCATTGGATGATGGTACATCATACCCAGTATCCACAGAAACAGAATGTTTGGGTAGGAATGATAAGAGGCATCATTCTTGGCCCTTTCTTCATTGACGGCAATCTGACAGGTGAGAAGTATTTGACAATGTTTCGTGAGAAGTTTGCCCCTGCCATCCAAGTGTCGACACGGGACTTTAATCGTGTTTAGTTCCAACTGGACGGAGCGCCGCCACACTATGGACGGGAAGTTCGACAATACTTACATGAAACCTTTCCACAACGATGGATTGGAAGACGACGTATGATCCAATGACCTGCAAGATCTCCCGATCTATCACCCCTGGATTACTTCCTATGGGGCATATGAAGGACAAAGTGTATCTGTACATGTCGATCATTTCTATTTCAATGGTTATTTATTCCTGTTTTGTGTTGATGCTCACACGAAATTTTTGGGAATGTTCTAATTTAACGGCTCAGGAAGCAATTAGACAACCCTTTGCAAGTGAACAATTTAAGATGTTCTGCCAAAGGTTGGGCATTGAACTAAAGCATTCCTGCCCATATAAACCTTCGGGAAACGGGTTGGCTGAGAGAACAGTCAATACCGTGAAAAGGTATCTAACCCTCATAGGAGGTTTTCCAAAAGGGGATGTAAGAAAATTAAATACTGAAGTAGAATCACTACTGCGTACAGTAATACACTGGCATAACAACACTCCACTGCCATCAACTGGAACATCTCCAAGTTCATTAATGTTTTGTTACAACACTGCAAGTAATATAATCATTAAAGATGACACTAAAAATGTTCATTATGAATGTGAGAAATTTTCAATTGGAAGTAAAGTATATTATTACTGCCCTGAAAGAAAGATATATCGGAAAGGATAAATTATTGAAAGATGCAGTTTTGCTGTTTATAAAGTAAGAGATGTAGAAAGTGGCACATACAGAAATGTACACTATTCATTTTTAAAGATTCTTCATGAAACAGGAGGAGATTCAAATCAGTCAGAAATACCCAAGGAATACGACGATAGTGCATATCATGCATATTTATATCCTTCAATTAAAATTGAAATGTATCGGCAAGATCTAAGCGACAGTGAAGAACACAATGCTCATAGTTCGTCTCCGAAGCAAGAAAGTAGCTCATATTCGAAGGAAGCGAACAGACTTGGTCCAGGAACCAGTTCGTTTTCGAAGCAAGGGAATAGTTTTGGCCTAGGACGTAGTTCGATGGGAAGAAGGAAATCTCAAAGAGTAAAAAGGACAAGAGTGTTTTACCCCTCATAAGTTTGTTTTCTCTGGAAGGGGAGAAGAATGATATATATTATAAAATACATTATTGTATGTGGTGAACTAGCAGTTATGGCCAATGTACATAGTCTCTACATAGCAATGATTATGTATCTTGTTTATATGTCTTATGGATGATTTAAGTTTGAATCATGTAATCCACCTTGTTACAAGTTTGAATATATTTAATTATGAAGTTCCAATCTTGAGATGTTTATTTCTGTTTATGTCATTAATATTAGGACATAACAGTATCGCACCAAACCACAATCCCTGAATGATCTACAGAATCGCATTGTGGACGAAACAAGAGGACTTTCTCGGGATATGCTACAACGTGCACTTTGCAGTTTTTATGATCGTTTGACATAGTATTGTCAGACAGTCGACGGGAAGCAGTGTGAGCACTTGCTTTGAGGTATTCTGTAAGTCAATGTCGTGTTTTCTTGTTCATGCTGTGTTTACTTGCAGTGTATAGTTACCCACAAGAATACAGTAAACTATTCTTTCAGACAAATCTCATTTTTTGCAGTCTAACGTAGTACACCCATTCTCTTCCACGAATGGCGATAGGTCCAAAATGAGTTTGGATTGTCATTTGTGGGACGATTCTAGCCTAAATTCATGTGTCATACATACCCCTTTCCATTTGAAAATATTGTGTGATATCCAATATGGCGGAATCCAAGATGGCTATCATGATGGCCCCACCACCATTCATTGCAGTTTCAGCACCAATACCGACTTGCAATATGTGATTGTCCTCCATCCACGTGTCTCTTTCAGACAAATCTCATTTTTTGCAGTCAAAAGTAGCACACTCTATCTCTTCCACGAATGGCGATAGGTCCAAAATGAGTTTGGATTGTCGTTTGTGGGACGATTCTAGCCTAAATTGATGTGTCATACATACCCCTTTCCATTTGAAAATATTGTGTGATATCCAGTATGGCGGAATCCAAGATGGCTGCCATGATATTCACACCCCCATTCAATGCAGTTTCCGCACCAATATCCACTTGCAACATGTGATTTTCCTCCGTTCACGGGTCTCGTTATTACTGGGCTGTCCCGATACTTTTGACCAAACCTGTATATAATCTCCTAATCTGTAGTTAAACTTCGATTAATAGCAGCAGTAGACATGACAAATAAAATGATGAAATAATTCGACATAAAAGTGCAAGAATGTTCAGCATTCAAGGAAAATTTCTGAAGAAAAACAAAACATTGCAAGACTAGATTTAGATATAAACATCATTAACACAAATGAGGATTTCTTGTAAAGATTAATTATATTAAAACAACGTGGAATATTTAATCATTTGGAATGAATATTGGCAATGGAAATACATGAAACAAACCTCGTCATGATGAAGTAAAATATAAATTGCCCTTGTGTTAAGAACTGAAAGATAAGCCTAAAATGTTTTGAGAAAGAGATGTGTCAGAAAGAGAATGCGATTTTATAAAAAATCCATGCAGAAGATTTTTGTAAAAGAAAATCACCATTAATTACTCTTTGAAGTCAACAATATTGAATGAGCTGTTTGACAATGAAGTCAGTGTACACAATGTACTGACATGTGTACGTTACGTGATCGCTCTGAAATATTTCTTTGCCCAGAAATCGTTAATGTGCCATCGTAGACCTTGATCGCCACCAGGAAGTAGCCTACTTTATTAAGGGTTCCATCACAAGAAACACAGTGGTGTAGGATTTACATTCTTGCTTAGCACATGAAGTAGGAATCTATATTCATCCAATATATTAACAGAGAAAGAAATGCAAAACTTACATAGGAAGAATAATGCTATACAATATTTGTTGTGATTCTGTGTGTTGAAGTTGGAACCAGATAAACTTTTATGAGGTTGGAAACATTGCAATCGTTAGTAGTCTGTCTGGAGGATATCTTTGCTACATAACGAGAACCAAGAATAGTTTTGGGGAAATACGTTTATCAGTACCTTGCAAAGTACTGTGCAACGTACGATATTTTATATTTTTAACAATGTGCAGCGAAAATGCGATCGTAACATGAGAAAATGGGAACTCTCTCATATATAGATGCTTTTCTTGTGTGGTGATTAGATAACATTTGGAGAAGTTTAATAAGTCGGTGTTCCTGATTATAAAGTGTGGTGCAATGTTAACATTTCAAAAAAAGTTGTATCAACATCTACACTCATGACTTAGTACGATTAACTAAGGGCATCACAGAATAGTCATAAAGATGGATATGGAAGAATCGTGGAAATATTTGCAGTAACTACTTGTAGAAAAATTCAAACTTCGATCCATTCTTGCTGTGAGAAGTCAAAAGTAACATAAGTAGATGAAACTGTATAGCATGTGTATAAAGACTCAAAGGAGCACTTGGGACGTCCGTATGGCGAAGTGTTAACGTCATCCATTTGTAATCAAGAGGTTTAGAGTTTGAGATCCAGTGGAGGCACATTGTCGTTCAGATCCCAGTTTATTCTGTAGGTCCCTTCCAAATTAGTTCTTATATGCATACAGTGGGCTTAATAACAAACTCAAATGAATGCAGCGCTTGTGGGTTGTTTGTGGAGTGTGACTAGCTTGACGAGCGGTCGCAAACGCTTCTCTCGGTGAAGCAATCATCTGGCGTGAACCGACGCATCCTTCTACAGACCCTGAAAATGCTCGAAAAACTCGCCACAGACGCTCCACAGAGTTGCGCCACTAAGTACGCCGGTGTGAAGAGACGTCAAGGATAGATGATACATGATAGCAAAAGTTAAAGTCACCAAAGTCAGTTTTCTTGTTGAACTTACCTTGTGTTGCAGACAGTGTTTGACAACATTGAAAGTTCCTCTGCAGAACCAAAAGGGTTGCCCAAACTCACTTCGTTCCTTTTCTGAAGCACAAGAACAGCAGATAGGATCACGGAAGGAATCCAAGTTCAAAAATGAAGCAAAACACTAAACATAGAAAGTATCTTCTTCAGTATAACACAACGGAATAATCAGGATGAGACTACAGCCAATGAGAAATCTTGAATCGACCCAGAAATGACACGACCATGTCCGTTGATTTTAGAATTAGTTAGCTTGGTTTTGGTTTTCTAATTGCGAGGAACCTGTTAGAAAATCCATTTGAAGGTTAAATTCTTGGCTGAGGTCACTCAATTTGTCTATTCTTGTGTATCAAAATCCATGTTTCTTCTTTCTACTTGCCACTTCTTCATATAAGAACTCAGGTACCAAAGGAAAATGGAACAATTTATTTTAAGCTAAATCTCCAAGGTTATCTTTAAAATAGACTACATGGATTGTATTATAAACCCTTTACAACTCATCCACAGTCTGTGCTTCCATAAATTCAAAGTAACTTTCAGAACGCATGCATTAAACAGCTCAATACATACTATTAGTTTTACTGTTTTTCTCTTATTATTGTTCTCATTTTTGTTATGTGAGTGTGTGGAATTCTTCATTCTTCACTGTTGATATCCTGCTATGAAATGGATTTATTCCGTATTCTGAAACTAGTGTTGTCATTTGAATTAATGTTTTTATTTCGCGTCGCTTTTGTTTTATCGGGACTAAACTAGTATTTACGGAAATAAATTCAACTTTATCATGCATGTTCGTGAAATTCGAATTACCATAGATTCTGATAGGCCCCTTTGAGATAGAGGTGACACTAGACACGGAGGTTTCGAAACAACAAGCGACAGACACACTTCGCATGTGCAACTACCAGACAGGGGCAACACGAAGTGTATGTGTGTGTGAGAGAGAGCGAAATACGCTTGCTTTTTAAAAGAAATTTATCATTTTTCAGTGAATCTCTTGCAATGAGTCAGAGTGCAGAACAAAATCATTCAAGGAGTACAATAATTTCTATATCCAATAAGACAGCACATTTTCCATAAATGAAATATATTCAAAGAATCATTTCGCATTCAGAAACAATGCAAGCTAGGAAATGACCGAAACAGCTGTGCGAGAATAACATTTAACGCAACGTAGCAAGAAAAATCCTTACATACTGGGAAGAGTTACCACATGTTATTAATTGCATTGTAGAAATATAGCTATTAGGCGCAAAAATATACCTGTAAATTATAGGTGACGAAATGTGATAGTTTCTTCAAATTAATTCCGCGACTGTCGGCGTTGCACGAAGGAGCAGGAGTATGAAAAAATCTTACTTCTAAGTTGAAATCAAGGGAGTGTACAGAGTGGCCTTAAGAAGCATTGTTTGTTTTTTTTAAACGCCATAAAAAGAATTTTCAGATTAAACGAGGCGAGATAAACTCCTCTCAGACTTTGTACGAGATCATAGAGTCTTGAGCACATAATACAACAATAAAAGAAAGATCGACAATTCTCGATTCACCCCTAATATCCGCAACGCCTAATACGTTTTATGGTTACTGCAGTGTAGGACAACTTGCAAAACCCGAATGAGGATGGTCCTCAGTGGAATCTCCAGTCTCCTTCTGTTGCTGGTTAAGGGAGAGAAGGGTTTCAAATACCAGCCACACTGAAGTAACAAGAATATACTATAAAATGACTCCGTAATATCTTTTGAGCCACAAACGTTATTATTAAGGGTAAATTTGTGGTTTAGAAGAGCAACTGAACAGTGTTTTGATGATACTTTACAATGAGTTTCCATCCCAGTTTGGAAATGAGTCTCCTCGCCCTAGTACGAAGCACCGTGAGGACGGCTTCATTTAGTCCAGTGGTTCTCAAGCTTTTTTCCCATGGTAAACCTCTAATGTACCTCCACCATAGTTTTTCTCCGAATAGTGGGTTTTGGGGAATTCTTTCGAGTGCCTGATTGGTGGGGCGTTTTTGATATGTTGGAGGTGTGTATCTGCAATGGAGACAAATGGCATTCGGGCTGTATGTGGAAAGATGGTCAACAAATAAACATTAGAATCCTACGTTTACTATTTTATTTGGTGATCCTACGTTTACAATCCTTATGATTAGTTAAAAGAATATAAATGTAAAACAAATGCATCCTAACAAGTATATAAAAAACACTTTCTTTTTCATATACTTTTTCCATAGTTATTGATATCAAGTAAAGAACAAAAATAAGTTTGTAAACAAACTGTGAAGCACAGTTTCGGAGTTTGAATTGTAAATCCTCAGAGTTTCTAGTACGAAGGATGTGTCTGCATAGCCTGGCAGTTTCTTGATGTCTGGTTGTGCACTTGAAACTTTCAAGCGGACATTCGACTCCAAATTTAGTCTATTATAGATTTCGAACGAACGAGTATTTTATTTCAAAACATATGAATAAAGATAAGTGTGTCGGTGACAAAATTAGTATTATTTTCCTGTTGAATGTTAAAGCTATGGAATCTGAAACAATGAAGTCTGCTCTACAGACCTGCAGTAGAAATGTTGTCGTGTGGATATTCTAGACATTTGTCTTCCGAGCTGATCGCGTACACCGTTCAAGTCATTCATGTACCCCTTGGGCTACGCGTACCACTGTTTCAGAACCTCAAAATGCACTTTTCCGCATGAATCACCCAGGATGTTATGCGACCGGCTGAGACCCACTCAGATGTGCCTCACTGCATGCAAAGTACCCAGGCAGGGATGTAAATTTGCGGAAATTATCATAAGACCTAAAATTTCAGTTTTCTTCTTGTATTAAGTAATAAAATGATCCGTAAGAGACAAATATGATTGATTGATTGATGATTGATTTGATGTTTTAAGTCCACTTTACGCACAGTAAGGCTAATCGGGACTGTGCCTACAGTTTAAAGTGGGATCCGAACCACTATGTTCCTCCACCGGGTATCGAACCCGGGACAACTTGATTGGAAGGCGACGACTTTAAGAGACAAGTATATGTTTGTGAGTCTGGCCTCGTATGACGCTTCTGAACTGCATGTATCTATCAAAAGACATTTTTGTCCCAAAATAATACATCCATGTAATTGACCTACGGTGTTATTCCGTTCCTATGCCAGAGAAGTAGATGGGATTGCTAGAGAAGTAAGCCGAACTGAAGAGTTTAGTGTGAGACTAATTCAAGCAACTGCTTCAAGACAACAATGTGAGTGACCAGGACAAGATGAACCTTGATTCTTCCAACACCTAAAAAGATGTCGACATCTCCATTGATTTTGATTTTGGTTTGCTACGTCATGGATTTCTAATTGTGGGGAAGCCGTGAAGCAATGTTTAGCAAGAACCTGGGATTTGTGCTGCCTTGATATTTCTCGTGGCCATTGAATAGCCATTAGGCAGCAGAATATTGCTCGATCGCTCCAAAAATCCACACCAGGCATCGGTCTTGTATTGAATTTCATATTTACCACCAAAGTTAATTTCTTTTACAACAAATATGAAGCAAGCCTTGAACTGAATTTTATAATGTTAGGGTAAGGCCTCAAACAATGAACCACTTTCAGAATATTTCAGATTTTCATGGAGGCTGTAACAGCTTAACAAAGTGCAATGATACCATACAGTAGCTCGGGTATGTAGGCATGTATATATAAATTGTAAACAATTAATATGTTTTGGGTTTAAAGTCTGTGACGGAAAAAGTGTGAAAATGCAAAGTGGTACAATTTATGAGCATGTACTAAAAATTGTACCACCAGTCTTATAAATCGTACCATTAATAACGTGCAGGACCGTTAAGTGTGATTCAGTAATGGGACTTGACAAAAACAAATTGCTAAGTTTATGTGATCATCGATCCATGTTATTTTGGTCCACATTTATCACCGTAAAATACTTTCTTCTTTACATTTCCTCTCGGACACCATGTATGAAACCAGACACTACACTTCAAACATTTGACCATATAATCTTCCTGGTTTGCATCACAATCTTCTCAATACCAGCTAGTCGAGTTGTCAGCTTCTGGCAATGTTAGTGATTTCATTGCACTACCCCGTGAAGGTTTTCAGTTGTCTGTGAGACAGTACCGCACCGCTGTTTTCCAGCTTCCTGTTTTGGAACCTATGTTTGATACCATTGGCTTCAGCTAAATCATATGCTAATTTCTGAAGATCTTGTCGACAGCATCCAAACATATGGGATTCCATCTGAAGAACGTAATTTACCAGCTCATCCTTCAGTTCACTAGGGAGGTCGGTGCCACGTCCAAAACTTTTTATACCTTCGCAGGCTTTCTGGTTTTGGTTCTCCAACCTCCTCCGCAATGTGGGCTTCGGAACGCCGTAAGTTCTGCATATATAATTGATAACAGCATCACAATTTCGGAAGGCACCTAGTGTTCTGATCATATCTTCTTGCGACCACAAGCCATATTTCTTCGGTTTCGCCATCTACAACAGTAAATAATAATAATATTAATCATACTAATAATAAGAAGAATAATACGAATAATAATAATAAAAATACGAAGACGAATACTAATAATCAGTATTATTATTATGAAAAATAATCTTTCTTGTTAATAATTGGAATTACGGAATTCTTTCTTTACTATTCTGCTGATTAAACTTGTATAAATGTCCTTCTCTAATTATTTTTAAAAAGTTTCTTTAAAATGTACCGGTACAAATTAAAAGAAAGTTAGTGTTACAATTTAAACGACAACGCCATTTTCTTTCCAGCACAGGCCCATTTTACAACAGAGTAGAGCCATTTCAAATAACCCTTGAATATTAACATACGTTAAGTTATTTATGAGACTGGATTCAGACTTACATGTGCGTGTGTAGAGACTTAGATGTTCGAGGAATTATTTACTTCGTGGACCACAAAAATGAACAGGCTGCTGCTTCCAAGGCAATACTGCTTCTAACTGACCCGTCTTCACAACATCTTCTCAACTTCTTCCGATACGCAATCCTTCCAATCGGCAGCGCCACTGCTTGAATAGGTCGCCATATATGTGAGCTGTTCAATTTACATGACTGTACAATTTATGAGATCTTCCCCTATATTTCAATTTAGCTTCCAACTACGTTCTTTCTATGTGTGCCCATTCAACAAAGGAGACACAGTATTTCGAAAAGGGCGTCTTCTGTAATCTTCAATATATTGAATTTAGGAAGTGGGTCATGTAATCAATGTTACATTCTAGAAAAAAAATATGGAAATAAATAACTTCCTATCCACTTGTACTTTGAACAAATGACCCGGGTTTCGAATTCAGTTACGACAGGGAGGCTCTTGGAGGTACGCCCTTGCCAGATCTTCAGGATATGCTCGATAACGTAATATTGCTTTGTGATCAAAGGTTGGCGGTTCAATTCACATCGGAGCCAATTTTCTGAGTGGTTCGGATCCCACCTTATTGCAACAAGAGATATTCAGTTAACAACCCACAAGCATATAGTTTACTTTCAGAGCAACAGGTGGCGTTGATGGTAAGGTTTTAGCACAAAGGAAGGTGCATGTGAACTTTTAGTTCGCTATGTTTATTTCCTTTGTTGTACCACTTTGTGAACTGGCAGTTTCCAACAAGAAAATTATGGATTTGGATTATATCACCTTCAACTGTTGCTTCCATTGTTGCGAACATTGTTCGGTTGAACTATTTGGTATGGCGTTGCCAAAGAAGGATTAGTAGTTAAGGCATACCTATAGCGCACTGTGTTGGTGCACACGCTCCTGCCTCCATACACCCCGCGGTGCGGAAAGCACCACAAGTAACAGGGTCGTATCAGAGTCATTATGGAACCAGTGTTTTAACTTATATTTGTTTAAAATTATTAGCTTTTGAAACGATGGAGTTGGTTTCTATTTCTATACCTATTTGTTATTTTACATCTCTTTTGTAGCTCTTAGGTTAATCGCGACGACGAGAATCAATGATGAATTAACGAAATGGTGGTTACACAAGCACAATTCTACATCCAGGTCACCCCATGTCGTAGAAGTAATGTCGTTTTGTTATCCATGGTTCCCGGGTTCGATTCACGGTGCCACAGTAGTTCATATACCACTTTAAACTCAAGGCCCAGTCCCGATTAGTCTATCTGTGCATAAAGTGGACTTGAAGGAAAAACTAAAATCTCAATTCCATTATTCAACGGACTGAGAAACTCAGAAGATTAATGCAATAATCTACTTGAAAATATTCAGTGCTACCAACAGAAACCAAATGAATGGCCAGTATGGATATTAAACCAACAAGAAAGTTTGATTCTTCCCGTTGACATGTCCATTTATTGTAGTATTAGTTAAAAATGTCTTTGTTCATAAATCCTAAAAGAAAGGGGATGGAGCAATGTTTTCTAAGACGAGCGGATTTATCCCCACTACTATAACATTACGCAGTAATGAAAGAATGTTTGGTGAGGGTAAGACTACACACTATATATTGGTCAGGTTCTGAATAACATGTTTAGTAGCGAAGTAAAAGTCTCCTCTTCTGCGAATTGTATTCACAATTGTCACTCTCCAGTAGTTTATTAAGGTTATTGAGAACTTTTGACACAGATATTTATAAATTACCACATAACCTTAGCACATTCTTTAATGTCAGTCAACATTTTTTCCATCCATCCGGGAAAGGATTTCCCCATTCGTGATAGACCTGGTCCTTATTCTGGAGGAATCTGATTCAATCTCCCAGAAGAAATTTTCTTATTTTTTGCCACCTTGGTGGCGGAGCGTGTCAAGTGGTCGACTCTCAATCTTGCCACTGAAGTTCTCGGGTTCATATCTCGACCTTTGCATGGGTGTTGTTTATGAGTG
Organism: Lepisma saccharinum; assembly: GCF_977018435.1. NCBI lineage: Eukaryota > Metazoa > Arthropoda > Insecta > Zygentoma > Lepismatidae > Lepisma > Lepisma saccharinum. The sequence continues at coordinate 8,142,462 of NC_139248.1, read as the reverse complement.
TCTTTTCGTCCATTTCATCCGATCATCATTCATCCTCATCGTCGTGATTACTTACTAGTGGGAGAAAAGTAACGCTGTAACAAAAATATGAACCAATACAACTGCGAATATTTTCAATTCTCAGAACGTTCTTCGGAGCATTGGCATCAACATCCCAGATCCCTCTGAATTCTCCATGATGAGAATTAGGAATTAAAATAATTGAAACTTCTCTTTGATGTGTGACAAGGAGAGAGATGAGATGATTAGGTCAACTCTAAAATTAAAAGTATCCCCAGAAAATGGCATCGTAGCTGTTTCTTTAATGGATTGGCTTCTCATCCATCTTTAGTACTAACAGAAATACTGAGAAATCAATAGTGAACAAAGTTAATCATAAAAATTACATACTGATTTTATCTCTTTATTTCGCATGCTGTCTCTCCAATACATTGATTAAAATTGTTAACATTACATATGTACAGCCTGGAAACAGAAGTCACACGTGAAACTTGAAAATGCCTTACATTCTAATACACTAAAAAATCTTGTTTAGTTCTCGTTGCGATATTTTGAACCAGGAATTTCCTTGAATTTCGAGACTTGTAGTGACATTAATGCATAATTTGCAATAATATTTGCATAGTTCTTTGAGAAGTATGAATCATTGTATGCAGTATGTGATAATGCTTTCCTTCACTTATATTAATTTGGTTAGTTCGTTGTAAAAGAAAGTTATTTAAAGTTACTATTTTTAATTAGAATTGCAACCCCAGTTGCTCCCAACAACTATCAACATGAGGATTAGTTTTATTCCGGAATTAACACACTGTTCCATAACTGACATTGTAGATGATTATATTTACTATTTCTTTTTTTAAAAAAATGATTCTGCTTTTAGTACTAACAGCAAATAAGAATACTAAGGTGAAACAACATATGTAGGACTATTTTTCAGTCATATATAATTTCCTTATTCCAGATTCAAGCCACTACAAATTACACTTGTTCACATTGAAAGCAAATGTACAATAAATGACAAGATTTACACCAAATTTGTTATCCATGCGTTAAATATACCACCTTCCTCAGTGATAGAGAGCGTTGTCTTACACTTGACCTCGCCATAAAAGGTTCCGTGTTCGAGTCCTGGTTGCTCGCTTGGGAGTTCCCTTCATCGATTTCATCCAAAGGTCATTCATCCAAGCAAGAATCCAAAATTAAAAACACGCAAAACGACAATAATTGAACAGAGTATAAGTTCAAAAGAATGAGAAACATCAGCCAAGTACATATACCAGTTCTGGACATAAGACTGGTGTGGATATTAATAAAGAAACACTCTTATAACAGAACAATCCAGTCTGTTGTTTAAATTTCAAAGATCTCCCAGAACACTTTCAAGAATTACATTTGAGGGAACGAGGAACCACATATGAGTACATCACTTGTCACAATTTAATAATTTTTACATTACTTGAAAAGAGCTTTAAAAAAATATCACCAAAGCACACAGAAACAATCTATGTGAAATTCGAGTCAAAGTTTACACTGAAAATGTCAAATTTATTTGTATTTGTGTATTTCTTACTTCATGTTGATTTCAAGTCATAGTTTGCTGTAGCTCTTGTCGACTCTTACAGTGGGCGCTCTACATGCTGGCTGGGGAGCGATGAGAAAAACAGCAGTTTGCAGAACGAGATGCGCGCAGCACCTCCTCCCGCGACGTCGTAACTCTCGGCTCCACCGCTGTTGTCCCGCTCCCAACTTCCCTTGCCAGCATGTAGGCCGCCTGCTGCAAGACCAGACAAGAGCTACAACAGTGGCAACGAAGGAGAATGATGATGAAACTGATGAAGAGACATGTGCAGGTCGGGACTCGAACTCGGAACCCTGTGCAAAACCATGCAATGCAATCGGAAACTGAGACGGGGTAAGATATCTGCAAAGATGTGCTGTGTGACATCATCGCCTCTTTTAGAACACACCACTAATTACAATCCTAAACACGTTCACACTGACAGAAAAGTACCTTACACATAACACCACCATGCTGGTACATAAATATACATCAATAATTAACAATATTGATAATAATGTTTACTTTCCATTAGAAGATTTACTAAATCCACGTCAAATGTATTTCACTGCACAAACGTACACTATATACAACTGAAGGGAACCATTTATTAAAAAAAATAGCAATGTGAGCACTAACTAACTTTTGTGGTACAAGACTTACAAAATACACAGAGATATGCAATATACCATTTTGAAACACAAGAAATTATATACATATACATTTTAACATAATATTAACATCAGTGGGCATTTGAATTATAAGACATGCAAATCACAAGGGAAGTGTCGTACACAACCGGAATTGTTCAACAACTAATATTCAAGTGCAAATGATGAGACACAGTTGAATACAATACATAATTTAAAACATCTGTAAACACAGAATCAACCAAAAAATTAAGATTTATTAATACTGACGCACACAAAAAAATGTTTGGAATAATCAGAATATAGTTTCTGATAACCAAACAAATCTTTAAACAGGTCACAAACAAATAATTATTCATCATGACCATAGTATTTTATTAAATCCTTTTAATCAAGGGGTCCTGAGTTCGATAAGCGCTGAAGGCACACAGTGGTCCGATCTCACTTTAGAATGTACATCCAGTCCCGATTAGCCCCTCTGTGCATAAAGAGAACTTAATATATTCAAAGCTTGTAATGTGATTAAAAATGCAAAATTTGGTAAATGTTACTAATTTTCTTATCTATTCCTACATCGATGAAAAATGAAACTATTAATCAAACGTGTTCTTGTTAATTGGAACAAATTACTGGGAAATTTTTCCACGTTTTCTCTGTTTGAATTTCGTCTACCTTAGGCTTCTTCTCTACCCATTAGGTTATCCAATACAATACGAATGTGCCTCGCTAGTGGTGGTGTCGTTGTCTTGTAAGCAAGGGGTCCCGGGTTCGATACTCGGTGGAGGCACATAGTGGTTCGGATCCCACTTTAAATTGTAGGTTTGATGCCGATTAGCTTTAATGTGCATAAAGTAGACTTAAAACTCCAACTCATTCAATTAATCAAGACGATGGGAATGCACATAAATTTATTTAAATTTGAAACCAGAACCCTGCTTTCTCAGTACCTATCTCTGGCCATTCCGCACAGAGTAGGTCGCCTTCTATGTAGACTAGAAGTTTAAGGGTTTCTTCTTTGAAAATGGTTCTAAAAAAAACATTCCACGAATATTCCGACACCACTACAAAACTCCATGAAGTGTCATATTGAGGTAGGGGAAACTGAGAGAGTAGGTATGAGAAAACTTTATTGATTAAAAATCCTTGTTTAATTTTGTGATGAATGAGAAATAGTAATTGTGGTGAACCAAATTGAATTTCCTGCTAGCAATGGTTGTATACGAGAATTAAACATAGATGAGTAACTACAGCAGAATCTGACTTAACCTTTGAATTATTAAAGTTTAAGTAAAGGACATAAGGTTTCATATTTTCCACAAAGCACTCACCTTATTCGGATTTATGCAAATAATGGTAGATATTCTCCAAAGCAAATACAATTAAGCTGAGTGTGAGACCGAATATGAGAACGACAAAAGCTCCAATTAGATTCTCCAGTCGAATCACAACCACCTCTGGCTCATCCTCAAATTTCCTTCGCCTGAGACCCAAAAGAAACAACTTTTCATAAAAGTCTTTCTTCCACTTTGGAGGGAGCCCTGCTTCAACACTGGAGTCCACTATGTGCTGGAAGTGATCCCTAAAGGGTGAGCTCCGGTCGAGGAGAAAATACATAGGGAGAACGAATAATTTCTCTGAAGTAATGTGGAATAATGGCTTTCCGTAAGAATCGAATAACATCATATCGTATAAAAAAAAATCAGTGACAAAACCTGATTGAACTGCGTAGTCACCTTCTGTCGCAACACGGCTTAAGGACTTTCCACCATCTAATTCTAAGTCCCAATTCTCCAGGATCTTCCTACCAAGTGGGTGGTCATTGATTTTCACATTAATTTTCCCAGTGTAATCACCACCAACAAGCAAATTGGCGTTTACAATGTCTTCCAAGCTGTCAATGAGTGGGGTTGTCTTGGGTTTTGTAATGAAGCCAAGCAATGATGACGTGTAGAGAGTGCATAAGATCACAGATGATAGGGTCCATAAAATGAGAATCAACCTGAGAGTAAGTACAGGAGGGGGTGGAGTAGGGATGCCTGCAGCCAAAGAGACAGGCAGACCATGAAGGAAAGGGAACTGATAAGTGGTCCTTCCCCAACGACGCAACAAAGCAACAGCAAATCTCATGGAAACAAAAAAGGCCAACAAAGCAAAGAGTGTGGCGACCCACAGAGGTGGTTCGAATGGAAAATAGAGATTCATCCATTGGGGATAGGGTCGAGGTTTAGGAACAGCCCAGGCTACTTCCCCAAACTGACGGATTTGTATCAGATCACACATTATCAGAGAATAATTAGAAGAACTCGCGGTTTTTAAGCTACCATCAAATAGTCCGAGGCGCATTGATAGTAAGTCCCCTGTGACACTACCATTTGGCAACACCCTTCCCTCAATATCATTTTCATTGTATATGTCATTTGTTTCCAGAGAGAAGTTCATTTTTTGCATTAGAATTGTAATAAAACTCCCCATTCAACCGAGGAAAGAACTATTACCCTGTGAGGTGACATCTGGCATAAAAAGTGGTGGAAAAAAGTTTGCCTTCATCCTAATGGGGCACTTGTGTATGTTCTTCACTTTGTCTGGATACAAATGTCTTCCCATAAAGAAACGCCCGTTACTCCAAATATCCATAACTTCTCCACCTTCAGCCGATCTCCAGTGGGACTCGGTGAAAGGGAAGTAGGAATACAGGACGAAGGATTCGTGTCCATTCCCTTCGCTTTCTGTGAGAGGCAGGTCTACAAGAGATGGAGCAGCAATTACAATATTCACCAGCAGATGGCTCTGTGCTGCCAAGATCAAACCATTGACGTCTTCCATTGTGTTGTCCCCAGTCAAGACTATTAAATACTTTGAATCCCGTCTAAAGGTATTGAAGTGTTCAAATTCCTTTATAGGATACTCTATAGTAGAAGCTTTACTTACAAGAAACAAGTAATAGATTTCTGTTCTCACCCACAACCAGTCAAAGGTCAACGCCGATTCAACTACATACAAGAATCTAGTTTCAACTACAGTTGTTGGGTTTCCATATTCGTGAGTCACCATATCCGCAAGAAGTCTTGAGTCTTCGTCGTGGTAAACAACCAAGGTCTGAGCAGTGTGAAAGTAGTCCTTCAAGATGTTGGTTGTCAGCTGAAAGGCGCTTTCAGTTAATTCCGGAGACATTCTGGGCGAAAGAGAGCCACAGAAGGAAACGAAGAATAATAGAAAAAGCGTCAACAGTAACATCTTCGTGTTGTTACCCACCTGCAACAAAGATTGTTCTAATAATGATGTTCTGAATATAGGAAATAAATACTTATTAACATTGCTAAATTATAGAACAAAATTTGTGAGTGCTGGAAAACAGAAATAATCTTACAGTGCATAACCTGTCCCAGATAAACCATAACTACGACTGAAAATATAATACTGCCATTTCTTGTGTCAGTGAAGTACGTACATATTATAATCTACAAGAACAAAAAGTATAATTTTTTATTTCTAACAATTAGTTCATGCCCAAAATATGTTTGCTCTGTCGCACCTAGAGACATCAGAAATGCAATGAAGAAATATGTAAACCTAAATTTATTAACCAGATATATAATAGTTTTTGGAATTAAAGAAAATATTTCTTAACAAGACTACTAAATGAACACCATTAATATATGAGAGGTTTACATGGTGGATTAATTCATGCAAAACAACGTGAAGTTACTACATATTACTTGTTTCATAAATAGATTGGGAATGTAAGCAAATGAAACTTTGATATACTAAAGGAATATACTATAGTATATTTTTTTAGCCTATTTTTGCTGAGATATTCCTCAAAAGGTTTGCGCCAAGGAATGTTCATGTTTCAATGCAACAATTATGATAACGACCCATAACCATCCTTCAAGTGTCAAGGAAGTGGATGGAATTTTTGATGAAACCCATGCTGAAATTTGAGTAAAAAATGTAGCCTAATCAACTCGTTTAGGGAAACGCTACTGGATAAGCAGGATGAAAACGAAGTCAATTAAAGCTGTTCTTGTACGTACATCTATTGACTTTAATATTATGTGGTTACAATGTGGAAGCAATGTTTTCAAAGATGTGGGAGTTTGTGTTAATTTGATGTTACTTACAAACAGAAGACTATTTATCAGCAATTGGACGGGAATTTCTGCTCAACGATCACCATAGGCAAAATCCGCACTAGCCTTTGGTCCTACATTCAATAACATTCTCACCAGCAAAGCTAATTTGTTGGAAACACATGCGAACGAAATTCTGTATTAGTAATTAAATTCTTTTAATGTGTTTTGTTATTCTCCACAGGGTGTATATTCTACTTTTCCTTTTCCATTAATGCATCCGGCATTCGAGAAGGAACAAGAAAGATACAATCTGTGAAGGAACATGGAATATTATGACTACATTAAAACATGGGAAAATGCAAGAAAGAGCTGATCAAGTTCTCTCGACAAAGTTGCAGATAGTTGCATGGCAAGAAGTAAAAGGAGAAGGAGAAGTCAAAAAGTATAAATACCCTGTGTATTTCAGTTGTAAGAAAACTACAGGACAACATGGAACAGGATTCCTAGTAAAGAAAGAAATGTTAAAGCATGTATTAGCACCGTGTAGTGAGAGAATCTCCAAACTTCGAGTTAAAGGAAGGTTTTGTAATGTAACTTTTATATGCTCCGACAGAAGAGATAGAAGATGACATGAAAGAAAGATTTTATGAAGAACTGCAAAGAGTGCAAAACAAAACCCCCAAGACATGATCTGATGTCCTTTTGGGTGATTTAAATGCAGAACGTGAAAACAATGAGAGGTATGAACTGTGATTCAGACCTTTTTTGGTCAATGATATCAAACATAATATCTTTACGAAAAGGGAATTCAAGACAACAAAAAATAGAATAGAAGCAATATGCAAAGTAAAGTAATTCTCAAACAATATAGAAAAAAATGAGTCAAAATTTGGAAGATATTATAGACACTCAAGATATAAATGATGATTGAGGAAAATCAAGGAAGCCGTTCTGAAAACAGCAACTGATGTCAAACAAACACAAGATCGTAAACCAAGCAGTGAATGATGAGATAATGAATGCAAAATGTCAATGTGTCAGAAAAATGCTGCCAAAAAAAATTTCTACAAAGACGAACCATTGTAAACCGAGAAGATTATGAGAATAAAAGAAAAATTGCCAACAATGTATGCAAAAAGAAGAAAAAAGAATGGCTAAATAACAAGATTAAAGAGATTGAGGAATTGCAAAGAAGAATTGACTCCAGAAATTTTTTAAGGCTGTGAAATCTCATGTAGTGAACTACACTGATGCAACTCCAGCATGTGAAGACGCATCGGGAGAAGTAATATCTGAAATGGAAAAAGTACTACTTGGTCGGAAAGAGTATTTCCAAGATTTACTAAATTGTGAGAACTTTTTGTCTGAAGAGGAATTACATGAGACACCAGAGGAAGACACTGAAATATCTGTTCCAACATATGATGAGGTAAATAAAATCATAAAATCATTATAAATGAATAAAAAACTCGGTTCAGATAAAATCCCAAGGGAACTCTTAAGACGTAGAGGATATGTGCTAAGAAACAAAATTTGCAAATTGATACTCAGTATATGGGATAAAGAAGAAATGCCACAGGAATGGTTACACGGTATCATCTGCCCAATTTTTAAAAAACGGCGACAGATTGCACTGTAGTAATTACTGACTAATTATGCTTCTAAATGTCACATACAAGATCTTTGAAATTCTTCTACAAAATGGGATCTTTGATATTCTAGAAAACACACTAGGGGAATACCAAATGGAATTTAGACTAAATATATCCACACTTGACAATATATTTATATTACGTCAAATATATGAAAAATGCCATGAGCATAGTATCGAACTGCATAATATATTTATCGATTTTATGCATGCGTTTGACTCAGTAAATAGAAATGTAATTACTACATGTTTAAAGAAATTTAATGTCTCGAACAAACTAATAAAATTAATAAATTTGACCTTGCAAATTACCACAGCTAGAGAGAAAGTAAATAACGACCTGAGTGAGAAATTTGTGATTAAAAGAGGAGTAAAAGAAGGAGATCCACTATCAGCAATATTAATCATGAAGGCAATAATTCAGAAGCTGGAAATCAGAGGCAACATTTCAAGCAGATTAAGACAGACTTGTACATATACAGATGACGTTGTAATTACTGCAAGAACTAATCAATCAATGGTGGTTGACTCACTTGTGAAATTAAAGGAACAGGGAATGAAATATGGATTAACAGTGAATGAAAATAAGACAAAATATATGAGGTGTACAAGAAGAAGAATCAAATAACAAAAAGCAAATTTAGATACGATGCAAATGGAGCAGGTCCAGTTATTTAAATATCTCAGGTCTATAATACCGTGCGTTCATTTCGATCTTCAGCCGAGAGATCGGGAGAAGCGTGGCGGGCGGCGCTGACGGAGATGCCGACATTTGCTGCCTGTAATGCCCGCTTATTTTTATGGACATATGCAAACATTTATATAAATATTGCAAAACGAGCACTAACCTGTGTTATAAGAGTACGGTTTTAATTTTAGTAGCTTAGTGGCTGTATGTGCTGATGATTTTGACACGCCCATCTCCTGTGAAACACGGCGTAGATGTTTGTTTGGAGAACGTTCTAACGCTGCACAAATTTAATCGAGTTTTGCTTCGGTTAGAATCCGTCGTTTTTGCTTAGGTGTTTCAAAATTTAACGATCCAGTTTCTCGTAATTTAAGGACAAGATGTCTAACCGTATCTCTATGTGGACGTGAAACGCTTGGGAATTTCTGTACAAATTGCCTACACACGTCTCGACACGAGTCTGTTTTCACGTAAGTGTCATACATAAAAATTCCTTGTTCTAACCTGAACCTTGCGGCTGGCATTCCAATCGTCTCACTGACACAACACACATACACACTGCAATAACACAAACAAGTAACGGAAAGTAACCAAGAATAACACTCTTGCGCACAGTACGAAATTAACACGCTCTTGGTTTACATCTGCTCGCCATTATATTCACAGCTCTGTCTTCATCTACTAGCGAAGGAACAAAAAACTCGAGCTCGGAGATTTCGGATTGCAAGGAAGCTCACGAAAACCATTGACTTTTAACGGTTTCGTCTGCAGCGTAATCTTGATACAGTGTTGCACATTCGAAACCTCCAAACTATCTCCATCGACACAAAACTCTTTCAAGGATATAAACTTAAGCAGGACGTTACTGGTCAAAACTATGATTAAAATGTTTTATTATCTGTGGCTCTTAACATCGTTTCTAAAGCTTATTTATTTGTGTATATAAGGGTAGAACTTGGATGAATTACAGAAGAACTTTTGCGTGTTATAACACAGGTTAATGCTCGTTTTGCAATATTTATATAAAAATCTGCATATGTTCATAAAAATAAGCGGGCATTACAGGCCGCAAATGTCGGCATCTCCGTCAGCGCCGCCCGCCACGCTTCTCCCGATCTCTCGGCTGAAGATCGAAATGAACGCACGGTATATGGAAACAATTTAATTGAAGAAGAAATTAAAGAAAGGATTGCAACAGAAAATAGAGCATACTATGTAAATAAGAAGATATTTCAATCAAACCTAGATTCCAGGAAAACGAAATTGAAACTGTACCAATTAATAATAAGACTTGTTGTTGCATATGGCTATGAAACCTGGGTGCACAAAGATATATAATTCGGAAACTGATGATATTTGAAAGAAAGATACTAAGGAAAATATATGGCTCAACAAGACAGTCTAATGACATATCTCGAATAAGAACAATTGAAGAGCTGCTTGATATATTAATAAAATATAAGAGTATAAGAAGATTTTTCAAAACTCAAAGATTGAGCTGGTTGGGTCACATTGAAAGAATGCCTGCAAAGCAATGTAAAGCAAATTTACAACTAGAAACCTATTGCTACAAGATAACAAGGAAGGCCGAAGACCAGATGGATAGACGACGTTAGAAATTACATATGATGCTTGAAGATCCAGAACTGGAGAAAAATGTGTGTTGAATAGAGAAGAGTAGATGAAATGTAATTGAGCAGGCGAGAGCCCATAAAGATCTGTAGCGCCTTAGAAGAAGAAGTTGGTAAGTCTTACTGCGATGACTGTTGCAAATTTTCTGAAATTGATGAAGGGACACTCAAAAGAGCACCCATGCAAGGAGCGGGGCTCGAACCCGACAACATCGATGGCGAGATTGTGAGTCGACCACTTAACTTGCTTTAAGCAGAGTCGTATGTTATCGCGTTTGGTTTCTAAGATTTAATCATTTGAAGAGTTAAAAGTAATATTTACTAAGGCAAACTGTAGTTTATGGAAATCACGTATGATGGAATATAAAATTATTATTTGAAAATCTGAAATCTGCTTAACATTGAGAAGATTAAAAATAAGAGCTTCGTGGATGTAATCATTCTCTGAATGTTACCAGCACTGTTTTTTATTATCAAGCAATGTTCATTAGACCTTATCTATTGTCTAGTGCTTTTACTACTTGTAGGTAGTATGGAGTAAGTAGTGGAGAAAATAGACAATGTAATGTATTTGTAGATCAAAGTAGTAGAATGGATAATTTCCAATTAACACTGAATGGTAATCGTGAAAGGAATAATCCAATGTTGAAATAGAAGGCTGAACAGTATTAAAAAATAGCAATTAAGTTTATTTACATTCCTGTTCAGATTAAGTGGCACATTCTTCAACTGTACAACTTTATAAAATGTGCCAGTTTATTTGAACAGAAGTGTACATTGACCAGACCTCTTTCTGAGATGGACTCCCACATACAATACACTTGAAAGTACGATATATTCCTTGGAACACTCAACTATCGTTTCGTTTTCTGGTGAAATATTATTGTACCAAAAAGCCAAGCAAGCCTTTCAACTTTCCTACAGTCAACAGGTGGAAAAAGACAAATTTTCAGAAACTCTCCTAACAACCAATGACGGAACATTGATGAAATGATCACGTCCAAGTCCTTAGCGGAGACCAAGTTCTCTGAGCACTTTCCTCTTAAGCACACCCCATTGGATGATCGGGATGGGAATCTAACCAATCAAAAACTTTATTCCTTTCTGAATTAGGAAAGCCCTATGTCCACTAATGTTGATATTACTTTGCTACGGCGTTGGTTCTGTACTTACGAGAAAGACGTGAAGCAGTGTTTATAAGTACTTTAACTTAAGTACAGTATGTAGCGGAATTATAATTACTGTAATATTTCTCATGACTCAAAAATATATCATTAAATACTAATCAAATTCGACCGCTTGTTTACCAACAAATCTAATTTATTTCGCAACAATAATATTATACACTATGCCATTTCCAATAAGTTTCCAGCTATTTTCCTCTTAGGATTATTCAACATTGGAAGTACTCCATTTAGTAAAGACGTCTCGTGTAATATAATTTAGTTTATAGATTGAACACAGAGAACCATAATTATGAATAGTTTTGGCGAAATATTATTTAACAGTACATTGCAAAGTATTGTGAAAAGCACAAAATTTTATATTTTTAAGAATGTGCAACAAAAATGCGATTGTAACGTGAGAAAATGGGAACTATCTCATGTATAGACACTTTTTCAAGTCACTTGCTTTTCAGTTGTGGAGTACCTTGGGAAAAAGCTCGAATCATTGCTTACATTGTTTTTTATTGAATGGGACGTCGTGGTTAAAATCCAAACCTCTTCACTTGAATTTGTTTTTTGTATGAAATCAAGGTTTGTTGGTTATGAAATGTAGTAATTAAGTGAAATAATCATGTTTCAGAATTTTTTTGTAACAATTAATTCGATGTAGAATTCGAATAATGTTTTCATCTGTTCATCTTGTCTTTTTTTCGGGCTCCGAAGTTAGATGATCGTCTGCGCCTCCTACCGGTAGAATACTGAAACACGGAAAAGACTAATTCCCAAATCCAACTTTTTTCATTTACAACTTTAAGCGAGTGTTATCGAGTTCTGTGACTTTGTTGGATTTCAAACAAATTGGTCATAAAATAAAAATAATACATCCATGCCTGAGCAAGATTCGGACCTTTGACCTCTGGTTTCGTAGCTGATCACCACAAAGGGCAGTTTGCATACTCAGCTGGTGCTCAAGAGCTATGTTGCTGCACTATGGAAATATTGTAAGGCGGCCAGAAAACATTTGAAGTCTACAAAGTTGGTGTTAGTGACTTCAATGCTTGGTGCAATGTTAACTTTTAAAACAACTCACGTTATGTATCAACATTGATACGCCTTGTTTATTATTACCATATGTAATGATTTACTTGTTTATTGTCAACATGAATATGTTTTATTTGTTTGTTTTAATTTTATCAAATGTATAGTTTTCTTTTATTTATGCGTAATTAAAAGTGATATCGAAAGCGGAAGTCATTTCCGTTTTATAAACATTTGTAGAACTGTCAAATCTTTTATTGATTCCGTTGCCAGGACAACAGTGCGAAAATGGACGAAAAGTAAGTCAGTTTCGCGAAACGTGAATTTTGGGAAAAACATTGTTAAAAAAGAAAAGCCGCGGCTTATTGAAATGTGATTGTATTTCTGAGTATCGTTGTGCTATTTTGCAGTGAATGTTTAAAGTTAAAAGATGTTATTAAACTTGCAAAATGACAATAAGCTAGTTCTGTTACTAATTGTACGTCCTGAGAATGATCAGTGTAGAATAACGTTAAGGAGAGTCTCATAACTCCGTCGTACAAAGAGATTGGGTATCTACCGTGACGTAGTAATCCAGTGGCGCTCACCCAAAAGGAACGTCACAACATCTACATTCATGACTTTCTAAGAGCATCACAGAATGGTCTTAACGATGGATATGGATAAACCGTGGAAATATTTCGTCACAAGTTGTAAAAAAAATAAAACAAAAGTAGACGGAATTGTGTAGCACGTGTACTATAAAGGTAACGTAAGGTTACATGGAGTAGCCAAGTGCTACAACTACTCTCGATGGCAAGTTGGTAACGTCGTCGCCTTGTAATAAAGAGGTTCTGAGTTTGAATACCCTTACAGACATCAGTCAAATACCTGGCCGTTACTCTGGACAAAGGTCTAACTAACATTTCAAAAACATATTTTTGAAACAGCCAACAACGGCTCTCAAAGAGTTGGACAATTATACAGCCTACTCAAGAACCATATACTGCCTCTTCACACAAAGGTATCTATTTACAACATTGAAATACGTTCCCTTCTCACATATGCCTGTGTCATATGGGGACATGCAGCACCAACTAACTACACTCCGTCGATTGCGAAGTGTACAGAATAGAGCCCTTCGCATCTTATCAGAAGTTGACAGACACACACGAAACGTGCAACTTCACGAAGATCTTGATTTAGAAACACTCCATGAATTCATACTTCGGACCAGGTCTAAATTTTGGGCAACATTACCTCATCATCGTAATCCTACAATACAACTGATTGGACAAGTCCAGCCATCTCGAAATGTTCATAAAATGCCAAGATTACAATAAACATTATTCACCAAATTAAATCTCATACTATATCGCACTCAGATAGTAAACTAAGTACTTAGACAGTACTTAGTATCTTAGAAAAGTCACCTCCAAAAAGATACAGACCAAACCCCTGCGACAATTGAATGGGCTGACAAATAACAACACACGAAAATCAAAGCCAAGTTAAAGACAAGAGACTTAAATCAATTCAGAGAAGACTGAAACTCTACAAAATAAAATACCGACAAGATAAAGTGACTATGACTGGCCAGTGGAGGTACATAGTGGTTCAGATCCCAGTTTCAACTGTAGGTCCTTTCCCGATAAGCCTTTCTGTTCATAAAGTAGACTTAAAAAGCAAACTCAAATGAAAGGAGCGCTTGTGGGTTGTTTGTGGAGTGTGACTAGCTTGACGAAAGGTCGCAAACGATCCCCTCTGTGAAAAAACCGTCTGGCGTGAAGCGACCCATCCTTCTACGGACCCTAGCTAATGCTAAAGAATCGCACCAAAGACGCTCCACATATTTGCGTCACTAATAAAACAGGTATGAAGAGACCCCAAGAAATGATAGTAAAAGTAAAAGTCTCCACTGAAATACACCTTCAGTTTTCATATTAGACTTACCTTGAGTTGCAGACAGTGTTTGACAGCAATGAAAGTTCCTCTGCAGAACTAGAAGGGTTGTCCAAACTCACTTCGTTCCTTTCTTGAAGCACAAGAACAGCAGATGGGATCGTGGAAGGAATCGAAGCACATCACTAAGCAGAGCAAGTATGTTCTTCAGTATAAAACAACAAAATGATCGGCATAAGACTTCAGCCAATGAGAAATCTTGAATCGACGCAGAAATGTCACGAGCATGTTCATTGATTTTAGAATTACTTAACTACGTCTTGATTTTGTAATTGCGAGGAACCCGTGGAGTAATGTTTACCAAGGAGTGAGGATTTGTGCTGCTTTAATACAGCTTCTTGCTTACTGATATCATTAAATAGCCAATGGCTCCAAGAATCCACACTAAACCTTCGTCTTGTATCGAATCGTATGTTTACTCTCAAAATAATTTGCTACATAGTAAATATGAAACGACTCCCGGCTTCGAGAAATATTCTAATTTGAATGTCCTCGTTCGACATTGAAATAATGCGATTGCGCATCTAGTGCAGATGTACTCTTGAATATATTGAACGGAAAATATATAGATTATACAACAAAGTAAATTTCTGGAACAAAAATGTCTGAAGATGAAATTATTTCTCGTATCATGGACTTTGTTCAGACTCGTTTGCAAATTTAGCTAGGTTCAAAAAATTTCCTCTCCGAGAAATGTTTCACACATTTGTCTCTAGTAAAACTAGGTGGAATAGTTTGATTAGAAAATCCATTCGATTGTTAAATTCTTGCCTGAGGTCACTCACTTTTTCTATGCTTGTGTACCAAAATCTATGTTTCTTGTTTCTGTTTGCCACTTCTTCATATAAGAACCCAGGTACCAAAGAAAAATGGAATAATTTCTTATAAGCTAAATATGAAAGGCTATCCTTAGAAGAGAGGTCATTTTTACATGGACTATAAACCCTCTACAACTCGTCCAAAGACAATCCGCGCTTCAAAAAATCCAAAATGACTTTCAGAACGGCATGCTCGAAACAGCTCAAGACACAATGCTATTTTTACTGTTGTTATTATTGTTATTATTCCTGTTATGTGCGTGTGTGGAATTCTTCATTTTTCACTGTTGATATCCTGATATGAAATGGATTTATTCCGAATTCAATTTTTTTCAAATAAAAAAATAAATGTCAAATTATTAACTGCAATATATACAAGTGTTGCTATTTTATTTCTCGTCGCCTTTCTGTCAAATTTGGCAGATCGCGACTAAACTAGAATTTACGGGGAAAAAACATTCTACTTTTTCATGCATGTTCGTGAATTTCCAATCACCATAGCCTCTGCTAGGCGCCTTTGAGACTGAAGCGACAAGAGACACGTGGTGTTCGCAGCAACACGCGACGGAAACACTTTGCAGGTACAACTACCAGGCTGAAAGAACACGAAGTCTATGTGTGTGTGTGTGTGTAAGTGAAATACACTTCCCTTATTAAAATAAATTTATAATTTTTCAGAGAATCTCTTGCAATGATTCGGAGAACAGAAGAAAAACATCCTAGGGGTAACAATAATTTCGTTGTTCAATGTAATAGTACATTTTACATGAACCAAATATTTTTTAAAAATCGTGATAAATGAGAGTTATGGTATGACAGAAACAGCTGTGGAAGAATCACATTTAACGTAACGAAGCGAGAAAAATCATTACATACTGGAGAGAACAACACTTACCTTGCAGCTGGTACCTGGTAACTGATTTACTCTTAGCTTCCTGAAAGATTGAAGAAACACAATGTTTAGAAGAAAATTGTGTATTTCGGAAAACAAGAACAAATTAGTTTTTTGTTAAAAATCCTAATTCAAGTTCATGCACTGGAAGCAACTCTTTATGGAAAATGTTTCTTCATCATAACGATAAAACAGAGACCCTTTCTACACCCCCACAAGTTAATACATTCTCAATGTTTTCATTCTTACGTCCCTTTTTTACCCTCTCCAGGCTCTTTGCGACGATGAGGATGAATGATGAAGGTTCTTGCACAGAGGAACATCTTGATACGCTTTTTTATTTTTACGATGTGTAATGCTTTACTTGTGTATTTTCAACATTAATATGTTTTAGTTGTTTGTGTTCATATTATCAACTGTATAGTTTTCTTTTATTTATGTATAATTAAAAGTGGCATCGGAAGCGGAAGTCATTTCCGGTTTATAGACATTTATAAATTATCCAGTCTCGCACAGGTATATCTGTTGTTGATTGGGTTGCCATGACAACGAAGAACGATGAGAAAGCAGAATGTTAAGTGTGAAATGTAAAAAGATGTGTATTTGAGTTGCAGCATAATTTACCAGAGATAGGTTCCTTTTGGATTTTGAATGCTCCCTCATAGCTCTCTCCATACAACATTTCTTGGTGTTGAAATTTAAATATCTCGTTGGAAGGCTTTGGTCAATACACCCCATGTTCACGTAGAAAACAGCGTACTTCACTAAGTGCTGGGAGTTACGTATTAACAAGACAGGGTTTATGGTTTCAAACCTTGGTCAGCAATGGTGTTTTTCTCCCATCTCAAATTTCATAGGTTGAACTTCGTCCTTAAAATAAAGAACGTTATTTTTTTTTAATGATATTAATTCGTATCGTCGTCATAATCCAATAGGTAGGGAAGAGGCGTATTATAAATGAAATAGAAAGAGAAGACTCATGGAAAATGTCCAAAGTAATTCTGTGAACTTTACAGAAAATGGTGATTTCCTTGAGTTAACATGGAAACGTTGGGTTAAGGTTCTGGTAATCACAAAGTTAATTAACACTAACCAAGTTCTGTAATTTTAATTTGAATAAGTTAAGTTCACTTTATGCGTGGATGGACTAATCGTGACTGACCTACAGTTGAAGGTCGGGTCCGAACTACTGTATGCTTCTACAGGTTATCGAACGTGGAAGCTCTTGTTTATAAGTCAATGAATTTACCATTACGCCATCGAGGAGGCATTGCAATTTTTGGTAAATAAACAAATGTGAAGAGTTACTATAACAATATGGTCCGGATGAACAATCTTTTGTTTGTGGCCTGTTCAAATGTTTGGTTAGCAGAAACTTTATTCTATTTGTCCCAAATACAATTTTGTGTGCGTATTAGTAAAACTTCTGAGGTTTTTAGGTGTGTTGCGATGTTTCAAATTTTATAGAGTCACTCGGGGGAATATGCCCATCGGGGTTAAATGCCCACCCCCTCGTATCTCGCGCAACGTTAATGTCATGGCAACTCTGCAACTCTTGTTTGAAAGCGCTCTCAGTGGTGAGACGAGGCAGCAGGTTTGGAGCTTGTGAGAAGAATCTGAAGCCATTCAGGGTTAATTTCATGAGGTAACAAGACAATGTTTGAGGTAATATTTTTTTGTACGTTGCTGTATTAACAGTGTGGAATACTATTCCCAAGAGAGAAAGAAACTGAATTATATTTGGTGTAAAGATCAACAGTCAGGGAGACATATCTGAAGAATGAAACTGCCGCATGGTGCTCAGAGTTGCCAACCCAGTGATTCAATTTTCTGCTTGTAGCTGTGGGGTGATATGCTCACAGAAATTAAGTACAATATGCCCATGGGCATTACTATGACAAGAAAGAACCATAATGTGACTGGATCCAGTGTAATAGTTGTAGTATGTAGATACATAAAATATGTATCAAATTCAAGTCCATGTGTCCAAAGTGCAATGTAATTTCTCACAAATGTAAACAGTAAAAGCGGCTATGGTAAATTCAAAATAAATGTTGTTAGAAACACTATGCTTGTCTGTGCAAATGATGTTCTGTTTACGAATCAAACGTTAATAATCTTCCAGTTAATGTGTATTATTTCCTTCAAATATGACATGTCAAGTATTACAACAATTGTTTATTGTACTGAGCATTTTACCCCTAATTGGTGGACATTTTACCCTGAACACGGGGTGATTTCACCAAATTGACGTTCATCTGTTTATTTTTCTATGGTTCTTTTGCTATAAGACTTACAGTAATAATACTTACAGTAATAAAATAATGAATTCTAACTATAGTGTAAAATGTAACTAATTTTAAATGTGATCGTGAATGTCACCAATTAGCTTAGCGACTTCGAAAACTATGGACACTAATCTAAGTCATTTGTGGCATTTTATTATTCTCACCTCCTCCCCAATGCCGATAGATGATGAACTTGGAGTTGAACCGCATTGGGAGTGTCACGAAAACTATGGATTCCATTTTCAACACAGCCTGAATGTTAGACAACCCGAGAAACACTATCGTTGTCCGGATTGCATAAGAGTCGTGGATGTCTGTTTGTGCGGAATTTAATATTGGTGGTTCTCGATTATTTTTACATGTCATCTCTTCCCACCCCACCCCTCACAGTATGTATCTCAAGGTTGCAAGTGATACGTGTACCAAGTTTGGTTGAATTTGCTCCAGGCGCTCGAGAGTTACGCCGGAACAAACAAATTTACACATCCACACACGCATATATCCATTTCTATATAGAGAGAGATTTTGTGTACATATACATTGTGTTAAATAATTCTCATTTGTGTTGCTTTTGTGCAATGTTGTCTAGTTGCGACGATGAGGATGAATAGTGTTAGATGAAATTGATGACAAGGAACCCCCAAGCGAGCAACCCCTTCCTTCACCATGACTCGAACCCGGAATCTTCTATAGTGAGGTCACGTGCTACCCAACTGGCTCGGCCACAGACATGGATCGCATTTCTTGCACTTATATTCCCTTTTGAATAATGCTTCTCATTTCTAGGGTACTTGTCTCTGACATGAACAATCGTAATTTATTATTGCTTGTATCTAGAATGAATAATTGAAATATATATTTGAGACTTTTATATTTGTAGCTCTACATATATTATTTGACCTTAATAGTATAATTTTGCTTTAGTACTGAAAATATACTCAACTAGTTTTAAAATAATATAATCACCCACAATGTCAGTTGTGGAAGAGTGTGTTAATTCTGGAAGAACATAATCATTATTTCCTTGTTGTGTGATACTTGAAAGCGTTATTTCGACAATATTTCATGTCGATCATGAGTCTTAAAGCCAACTGAGATGCCATACCAGATTCAAGTGAGTAACTCCAAATAACATATTTTTTGAACTAACTAACTACTTTAAAATAAGTAAAAGAAAACATTACCATGCACCGTGTGCAATGAATCATATTTTTGAAGGAATTGTGCATAAATTATTTCAAATTGTGCATTAATGTCGAGAAGGCATCGAATTTCAAGAAAAGGCCCTTGCTTAAATTCGATATAAGAACTAGTCGAGACATATCGAGACGAGACAAAGAACGTGACAGACCTCTGTAAAACCCGAGACGAAATCGAGACGCAGGGGACAATCAAATAGTTTTCATTACGTCTTAAGGTACTCAAATACGCTAAATGGTTTATCACTAATGTAACAAAATAGACTTTCTTTACTAAAAACAAGTAATAAATTTCTCTTCTCACCTGTAGGGCGTCCATATTCATAAGCCACAATATCCGCAAGGAATAGTGTTTCTCGTAGTAAAGAAACAACGTCCGAGCAGTGTGAAAGTAGTCCTTCAAAATTTTGGTTGTGAGCTGAAAGGCGCTTTCAGTTAATTCCGGAGACATTCTGGGCGAAAGACAGCCAGAGGAAAAAACGAAGATTAAAGACGAAAACATCAACAATGACATCTTCATGCCGCTAGCTACCTGCAACAATGGCTATGATATAAAGAACTGAACATATAAATATATATATATATTTTTATTATTGCTAAATTTTAAAACACAATTTGTAAATTATCAATTGTGTGTGTGAAATGCTGCAAAAGAGTATAAACTTTGTATTATCAATTCTAGATAAATGTATGGTTAAAAATGAAAATATAACACTGTATCAAAACATCATATTTTGAATTCATAACTTCAACGAGGACCATATTACTAATTGGTTTAGAAAATTACGAAACGTGGCCAGAAGAAAGTGAACTTCAGTAGAGCATGTACAACCTCTCATATTGCCATTTCATTTTTGTTCACGATTAGTTCGTAGCAGTCAGTATATTTCAAAATATAGAAACCAATGGAATATTTCGACATAAAGGTGTCATCAAGGAAGATGTTTGGAAGAATAGAAATCATTACTCGACCAGTATGCGAGATGAACACTTATAGTCCAATAGGGTGAACTTTTATAAAAATAAATCGACGTAAAAGAACGTGTAAGTTCAAATCGTTTGGAACGTATAATGGCAATGGAAACACAAAAAACTTCGATGTGCTAAAAGAGACAAATATATTGTTTTCGCCTCAAAACGTTTCCACATTTGTATTTAAATTCAAAGAATAGTCTTAACGACACATTTAATCAGTTTCTTTTTCAAGTGTTAAAAAACATTTGGAACTTCAGAGGAAATCCACTGCACAAGACTTCTCATCAGAAATAGCACCATGGACAAAATGCGAATAGTGAAATTTATATGGTGTTTCAAAAATGAACAGTTTTCTCACACCTGGAGAGAATCGCCGTCACAATTGAACACAAAACAGGCAAATTACCCAGAATTTTAGACGGAATTTCATTGCCGATACCTCGCACAATATCGGATAATTCTGCAAAGTGCGTCGTGTGGAATTTGAAATTACATGAGGATGGGGATGCCATGGGGCTGGAAGATGATTTTGAAGGAGTGGTGTGCCCGTGTTGCCATACAGATTGAATAACTGCTGTAGCGTACGAATGCTGCATCCCCTCCAATGAGAACTCCACAGATTCCGATGCAGCGCGAGTCACTTCCGGCGTGACATGGAATTTAACAGACTCTTCGCTATTTTTTCCCCACCGTTTAAACAAGTGAATCCAGGTCTCATTCAAGTTACCATCATCCCTATTTAGTTTTTTCCCCCTATCAACACAAATATTTGCAGCCTCGTGAGCGTTCATATCGGGTTGTTTATGAACTCTTTTTGCAACTTCTCTTTTTCTAGTCTTGTGATTTGATTCTGAAAAATGTTCAGAAGGCCCGGTCTTTGGAGATTTTTTCCCTAATATCCTTGTCATGCTCGTCCCAGACACTTTCGAGATCAGAAAAGAAGAATCTTATTGAAAACTGTAAGAGGGGTGAACTTCCTATCGCTTTCGGTATTCCGAAAACTCATAAGGAAGGGATCCCGATGAGACCGATTATACCCATGTATTCTCACCCCGGGTATAAACTGGCGAAAACATTAGTAGAGAGATTAAGGGAGGTTGGGGGGAAGACCGAATTCAGTGTTGAGAATTCTTGGGAAGTGAAGAAGCGATTGGAGGGGATAAACCTAGACGAGGAGGATGAAATTTGTAGTTTTGATGTCATTAATTTGTATCCAAGCGTCCCCAGAGATAAAGCCGCGGATTGTCTTCAGAGGTGGGTTATGGATAAGAGAACTGATGTTGTGACAGTCTGGGAGTTCGTTCGGTGGTTCCATTTAGTATCAGGATATAATTATTTCTGTTTCAATGGGAAAATTTATAGACAGATTGAAGGACTTGCTATGGGCAACCCTGTTTCGGGAATAGTTTCCAGCATATTCCTCCATTACATTGAGAAGGATTCACTAAGTGAGGTTAATAATGATATTAAATATTTTTGTAGATATGTTGATGACATCTTGGTTATCGGGAAGAAAGAAATATTAGATCGTATTTTCGAAATCATAGGAGAACAAGACGATAGAATAAAATTCACTTGTGAGATAGAAAACGAAGGAGTAATTAACTATTTGGACATGAGGATTGAACGGGTTAATGGCAGGTTTCGGACTGGGATTTACCACAAGAAGTTAGCAGGGGACAGATATATACACCAAGATTCTGAACACGCCAACATAATTAAGAATAATCTATACATGAACTTCTACATTCGGGCCGGGAGGCTTTGTAATTGTAGGGAGGAAAGAGAGAAAGAAGAAAATTGGATAATGAAGGTGGGGTTCACTTAACACATCCAAGAAGCCCTCACTATTTAAGGTTCCGTTGTTGAATATGGACCAACCCTTCCAGTTCTCCATACACTATACCACATCATTAGCTTACCAGCAATATCCATTCGGCTGGGATCTGTCTACTGTAGATTATCAAATCACAGGTATTGCGTATAATTTTTATATTTTTTATTAACTTTATCAGGAACATAAAAATTAGCATCGTCACTGAAGAATATTTCATTCCAAAGGAAGTGTCACGTAATTGTTTGAGATACTTTTCCCAATATTCTCCACTATTCACGTATTTGGTGAATGTTGCTGATTAAAATCATATGCAATGGTGCGTATACTTCTTTCTGTCCCAAGATATCAGCGTGATCTTGCAGAGTTCCTGACAAGTAAGGAGCATTCTTAATACTTTGTTTTTAACACCTCGAAAAGGAGAAAATTATTACAAGCATTCACTAATAATTTTTTGCTGGTTAAATATACTTTGGAAAAACCATACATGTTTACTAGTAGGTGTGCTGTCTAGTGTGGTTGGGATTGTCTTGTGTAGTAGTTATGCTGTCTAATGTATTTCTGTTTGTCTTGTGTAATATCGGTGATATGTATGTATGTCTTGTGTTGTAGTTGTGCTGTCTAATTTGTTTGTGTTTGTCTTGTGTAGTAGTTGTGGTGTGTAGTTTGTTTATGTTTATATTGTGTAGTAGTTGTGGTGTGTTTGTGTTTATATTGTGTTATAGTTGTGATGTGTTTATGTGTTTATGTGTGTCTTGTGTAGTAGTTGTGCTGTCTAATGTGTTTGTGTTCGTCTTGTGTAGTAATTGTGCTGTCTAATGTGTTTGTGTTTGTCTTGTGTAGTAGTTCCTCCATTCATATTGGGGGTTAGGCGTAGAGCTGACAACTCTGCACTGTAAAAAAAAATGTCAAGAAACAGCAATATAAGGCCATGGATGTTCCCAAGGTAAAATATTCCGGAGGTAAAATAGTCCCCCGTTCGGATCTCCGGGTGGGGACTACTTTGGGAGGTCCCTGGACTAAGGATAAGATCTACCTTAGGAATAAGGATATTAAATTAGGCACCTGGAATGTTCTGAGCCTTTACCGGCCTGGTGCATTTCAGTGTACAGTTAATGAGATAGTTAGGTATAAATTAGATGTAGTAGCTGTCCAGGAAGTTAGGTGGCCAGGAGAAGGGAATTGTAAAACTAAAAATTATACTTTTTTCTATGGTGATACTGAAAATCATAATTTTGGAACAGGCTTTTTCATAAATAATAGAATTATCTCGGCTCTTAAAACAGTACAATTTATTAATGATAGGATATCATATGCAGTTTTACAGGGTAGGTGGTGTAAAATTATTTTAATAAACATACATGCACCAACGGAAGATAAAGATGATAATACTAAAGATGATTTTTATACAGAGTTAGAACAGGTCTTTGATAAATTTTCTCAGTATGATATGAAAATTCTGTTAGGTGACTGTAATGCACAGATTGGCAAAGAAGAGACATTTAAACCCACGATTGGTAAAGAAAGTCTTCATGAATTAAGTAATGATAATGGTATAAGATTGATTACTTTTGCAACCTCAAAGAATTTAATTGTGAAAAGTACCACTTTTAAACATAAAGATATCCATAAATATACCTGGTCTTCTCCAGATGGTAAAACTCATAATCAGATAGATCATATTCTCATTGATAAGAGAAGGCATACTAGTATAATTGACGTTCGTACACATAGAGGTGCTGACTGTGCCAGTGACCATTATTTAGTAATTGCTAAATTAAGAGAAAGACTCTCAGTGATAAATCATAAGCAACAAAATCTAAAAGTTCTAAAATTTGATACAGGAAAGTTTCCTGATGAAAGAATTAAGAAAGATTACCAAATTAAACTGTCAAATAGATTTGATGTTTTGCAGGATTTAAATGATGATGAAAATATAAATGAAACAGACGTAAATAAGAATTGGGAGCACATACGTAATGCAATAGAATCAGCAGCTAAAGAAAGTATAGGATACCATAAACCAAGAAAAAGTAAGCCATGGTTTGATAATGAATGTCATAATCTAATAGAAATAAGAAATCAGGCTAGACTTAGGTGGTTAAATAACTCTAATGATACAAATCTAAACAATTATAATAGAATAAAGCGAGAAGTTAACCGCACGTTTAGAAGTAAAAAAAGAGATTACTTGAAAAGCAAAATTAACGAAATTGAAACAAACAGCAAAAATAAAAATATCAGAGATCTATATAAAGGTATAAATGAGTTTAGAAAGGGGTGGCAACCTAAAGTAAAGTTGATAAAAGATAAAGACGGTGATTTTCTAGCTGACCCAAGCGATATTCTAAATAGATGGAAGAACTACTTTAATGACCTTTTAAATGTCCATGTAGGAGATAAATCAGAAGTAAATGAAGTCCACACAGCAGAACCTTTAGTTCCAGAACTTAACTTGACTGAAGTTAAAGATGCTATTAAAAGGCTAAAGAATAACAAAGCACCTGGCATTGATTTAATACCAGCTGAGTTAATTAAATATGATGGAAATTCATTAATATATCAAATTCATAAATTAATTTGTTTAATATGGAATAAAGAAGAAATCCCTCAACAGTGGAAAGAATCCATAATTGTTCCTGTGTTTAAAAAAGGTGATAAAATGAACTGCAATATTTACCGTGGAATTTCTCTACTCTCAACAACATACAAAATATTGTCTAACATTCTTTTAACAAGACTAACCCCATATGCTAATGAAATTATAGGTGATTATCAATGTGGATTTAAACGTAACAGATCAACTACAGATCAAATTTTTCACATCAGACAGACACTTGCGAACACTTGCGAACGAACCAACAGCAATAAATGCAGGAAAGGATAGAGATCGCCCAGGGAAGTTGAGCCACAAATTAATTACATCTCCTCACATGATTCAGGTGTTCTCTTTAGCTCCCGTTTCGTCCCGTTTTGCCGAATCCCGTTTCGCCCAATGATCCAGAGGCGCATTATATCAGATTTCCCACCCAAGTAAAATTTTCGGTGGAAGGGAAATTCCCGTTCCGCCGAATATATTGAAGGCAGGGAATTTTCCTTCTGCTGAAAAATTTCATGTTTAAACAAAGAGAATGCTTACTAACAAGTTATATACTTAGAGGAAAGGATTACGGACGGCGAGGGGGTTGAGTTGGGGAAATATTACAAACAGGATGGGAGGTTACGTCTCTAAAATCAGTTCCTTCCATGGGAAGACTACAAAAATTGCTTTTGATCCGCTCCTTACATGGTACGATTTCATGTGGAATATCCCTTATTCCTTGTGTGGGAATAATCGTGTTGTGACAATAACAACTATTGTATGTCTCGCGTAACTGTAGTTAAAACGTGATAGCAGTAGATGTCACTTTAAAGGCGTAAAATACATTTAAGCTGTTTGAAGGTTAAAAAAATAATGCATTTCGTTTTCTATGGAAAAGCAAACGAAGTCCGCCATTTTCCTCGTAAGGTTTACAATATTTTCATAAATTTTCCATTCGAAGAAATTATCGAGAATAGTTCTCTCTCACAATGTTTTTACACATAGATATCTGAATCGGTATTTTAGCAAAGTACTTCTATCTGGAGTACTATTACAACTTAAACTTAATAAGCTTGAATACATTGAAAAATGGAAGTAATACAGAATACTGGCTTTCGGAAGAGTATAAAAACTAAATAATATAGCTCCTTTTTCTTTCGAGACGAGACGATACTTTTCACATGCTGTCTTAACTCGTCTCATGTATCGTCTCGAAAACGAGACGAGACAGGTGGTCAGCCCGTCTCGTGTCTCGTCTTGTTTTCGAGACGAGAGAGGAGACATGTCATGGGCAACACTAATCGGCATAATACTTCTGCTAATGAGAAATCTTGAATCAACCCAGAAATGCCACGAGCATGACTATTGATTTTAGTATTAGCCATTTATGTCTTGGTTTTGTAATTGGGAAGCAAAGTTTACCAACAACGGGATTTCAGCTGCTCTAATAGAGCTCGGCACCTTCTGATATTATTAAATTGCCATCAGACAGCGGAATATTGCTCAATGGCTCCTATAATCAACACTAAACGTCCGTCTTGTATCGAATCTCATGTTTACTCCCAAGATAATTTCCTACATAGTAAATATGAAACGACTGCTGGCTTCGAGAAATATTCTACTTTGAATGTACTTATTCGACATTGAAATAATGCGATTGCGCATCTAGTGCAGATTAAATTTTGAATACATTGAACGGAGAATATGGATTTTGTAACAAATAAAGTTCTGGAGCAAATTATCTCAAGGTGAAATTTCCTCCTGCCTCTTGGACAGTGTTCAGTTCAGACTCATTTCCAAATTCAGCTAGGTTCACATATTTTCCTCTCCTAGGACTATGTGAAATCTTTGTTTGTACAGTCACGGACACTGCCAGCTTGTAACGATTCCATTGAAAGTCAATGTATTCATTACAAGCCAGCAGTGTCCGTGTCTGTACTAAAACTTGGCGGACTCATTTGATAAGAAGATCCATTCGAAGGCTGAATTCTCTGCTGAGGTCACTCAGTTTTTCAGTGCTTGTGTACCAAAAACTATGTTTCTTCTTTCTATTTGACACTTCTTCAGATAAGAATCCCAGGTACCAATGGAAAATGGAACAATTTCTTATACGCTAAATCTCCAAGGCTATTCTTAGAAGAGAGGCCATTTCTACACAGACTATAAACCCTCTACAACTCATTTAAACACGCTCTGGTCGTCCATCTATCCAAGCTGACTTTCAGAACGACGTGAATGAAGCAACTGAAGATATAATATTGGTTTTACTGTTCCTATTATTATTGTTATTATTCTTGCTATTTACGTACAATTATTTGAATTTTTCATTTTTCACTGTTGATAAACTGATAAGAAATGGATTTATTCTGTATTCAATTTTTTTCTGACTCTCTGACTGACTGACTCTCTAGCCGAAGGTTCATGGCTACAGCAACACAGGCCTTCCATCTGTCCTTATCTTGAGCAAGATCTATATACTCTTTTCCATCCCTACCGATTTCCCTTATGTCCATCTCAACGTTGTCCCTCCATCTTCGTCTTGGCCTTCCTACAGGTTTCTTATCATCAGGTTTCCCAACAAGAATCCTGTAAACTCCTCTTTCCTTTCCCATTCGTGCCACATGGCCTGCCCACCTAAGTCTTCTTGATTTAATTATTCTAATAATATCTGGACATGAATACAAATTATGCAGTTCTAAATTATGTAACCTTCTCCACTTACCTGTCTCCTCATCCCTTTTAGGTCCAAATATTTTCCTAAGGATCTTATTTTCAAATACTCTCAATTTACGTTCCTCTTTTAATGTAAGGGACCAATTTTTTTCAGATAAATAAATTGAATTCCAAATTATTAAGTGGTCTATAAACTAGTGTTGTGATTTTAATTGATGTTTTTATTTAGCGTCGCTTTACTGTCAATTTAGACTAACCACGACGAAAAAAGTATTTACGGAAATACGTTCAACTTTATATCATACATCGTCGTGAATTTCGAATTACCATAGCTTCTGTTGGGCACCTTTCAGAGCGAAGCGACACGAGACACTGCGCATGTGCAACCGCGAGACAGAGACAACACAACATGTATGCGCGTGTGTGTGTGTGAAATGGAAATCCACTTGCTTCATTTGATGTTTTTGCAAGAAGTGTATCACTTTTAAGAGAATCTCTTGCAATCAGTCGGAGAGAAAAATGAAAACATTCACAGAGTATAAAAAATTCTATATCCAATATAATAGTACAATTTCCACAAATGAAATATATTCAAAGAATCATTTCGCATTCAGAAACAATACAAGCGAGCAAATGGCCAAAACAGTTGTGAGAGAATCACCCTTATCGCAACGAATCGCATCGAATCCCGTTCTGGGCATTTATTGAACGATTGGTTTATTTCTCTTCGCTTCTCGTGCTACTCTTGGCTAATTGCGAAGATGGAGATGAATGATGATGAAGTTGATAAATGAACACTCACAAACATCCATGCCCAGGCCGCAATTCGAACCCGGGACCAAGTTCATGTTGCTCCATGTCTTCTAATCATAATTCACGCTCGTCATTGCGATTAACCTAAAAAGGAACAGGAGCGACGCAAATAGGAAGAAGACCAATACTTTTGCTTTCAAAGTTTCTCGGGAGGAATTTTTCTTTGTAGCTGTTCTCTGGAGCAAGCGAACGAGAGCAAGTATCAGCGCAAGTGGCGAATCGAAAGAGTTCGACCACTCAACTCCTGAGAGGGGAAGTGAGGGGAATACGCGGCTGCAGTTAATCTGTATGACGGATATCTCTGGGCAAGCGAACGAAAGCAGGTCTCTGTGCTAGCAAAGAATCGAGAGGGCTCGATGAATGAACTCCTGATAGGGAAGGTGAGTGCATGGAGGGGAAAACGTAGCTGCAACTACACGAAATGACGAGCGAATGAAAGCAAGTCTCTGCGCAAGAAGTAACTCGAGAGGGATCGACCAAAGAACGTAATTCAATTCACATCGGAGCCAATTTTCTGAGTGGTTCGGATCCCACCTTAAATTTGAGGTCCAATCCTAATTAGGATACCTGGGAATAAAGTGGACTTAAAATAGACTTTGAGAAATTTTGTGCCTCATCAAGCCACTTCGGTGGCTGAGTTAGTGGTCTGTGGATAATCACGTGCGGGTGTGGCCTATGGATGGGTGCTTTGGATGCCTCCACATCAATTGCATTTAATCGTAATTTATTCTTATGCTAGCGGTTAGCTTACTAAACGACCAAAAAACGACGCCTTTCTACGTCTTGGGTAAGCCGAGACGATGAGGATGAATGATGAACTGGTGGAATTCGTGATTGTTCGAATCGTATCCCAGTTGTTAAAGAACCTGCGTTTTATCTTATGTTAAATCGCAGTGTTTACTATTATGGGCTTTTGAAACGATGGAGTTGATTTATATTTCTAAATTTTATTTTACATCAATTTTCTACCTCTTGGGTTCATCGCGACGACGAGGATGAATGAGGAAATTGTGAAGGCCAGGGGAACCCCCTGGTGATGCCTACCTACACCCGCTTACTTTGAGTGGTATGCACTTGATGCCCTGGTGCCCTAAATTATAAAACATGGCCTCAGTTTCCTAAAAAAATATCAGTTCCCACTTTTTTCTTTTCGTCACTCTCTGTTATTACAAGTCCTCCCGGTGGCATTGTCATAACGTCGTCGCCTTGTAATCGAGGGGTCCCAGGTTCGACATCAAGTGGAGACACATTTTGGTTCGTCTCTCACTTTAAAATGTAGGTCCAGTCCCGATTGGTCTCTCTGTGCATAAAGTGGACTTAATACACCAACTCAACTCAAGTTACTTATGCCATGCCATTAGACAGAGTGGACTATCTTTAATTCGAAATTAGATCATTCGAATTACTACGTAAGTCGAACAGAAGTTTATTATCCTCGAAACCATTTTAAATGACGTCACCGATTGCTAGCTGTAACATTTTTCCTGTCCCCTTCGAGTTTCAATTAAAAAGAATCCACCGTAGTAAAATAACCATAGACATAATTGTGTTATGTATTTGGGTACCAAGACTTATTCAGGTGGCCAGAACAGGCTCTGTTTACACAATTTGTTTGTTACTTATTTTGTGTTACTTCACTTACAGCACTAATACATTCATTCATGCATGCTTGACCAGGGGTCGAACCTGATGACCACTTCACCACAGAGGACAGTAAACGATGGAGTTGAAAAATGGGTCGAAAGTGCCCATTAAGTAAAGAGCAACTCTCACATACTGCACCAAAACTCGCCTTTGCGCGTGCAAAGAATTAAAATTAATATTTTAAATATATATTAGTTAATATATCGACGACAGTAAAATCGAAAAAGTATTAATTATTTAAGGGTTCCTATACTTCAAACAAACGTTTTTGATCAAATTACACAGTGCAACAAATTTGAACTTTGTGTCTTGCCGCGAAATGAATGAAGGTGTTCTTTGCTAAATCAAATATGCTGATTACGAAAATGAAATCAGAAATTTTCCATCACGTACCAATTTTTCTGGAAAAGATATGCCACATGTACCACTTAGTCTATATTTCATATAGTTAGCAATATATTGTAATTCATGAAAAACAAAGTTGCAACTATCGCGACACTTGGAAACGACTCCATTACAGTACAGGAGGAACCTGTAGCTAGATAAAATACAGATCATGGAACAAAATTAATTGTTTGTATTACAAAACATAAAAAAGGTACGAGAAAGCTGCAAAAAGCTTGAAATGTACTTATAAGTTAGAAACGTGTCCTGGAAACTTTCCGTTTATGGTTGGATGGTGAAACTTCTTGTAAGAGTGTCCAACAGTAATCTGCCAAAAGGTTAGGTGACCACCTTCCCTTATATCATCTTTCCATGGCAGCGATATCTTGGTGAAATCTCCGATATTAGGTGGGGAAAAATCCAAATGAGAATGCAGGAAATCTATTTTCAAAGACATGTTGCGCACCATAGCCTTGTAACAGTCCAGCATGTGTTTAATCAGTTCCCTGTAATTGTCAGACCTGACGTTACCCAAGAAATTGTTGCATACATCTTTGAAGGCAAGCCAAGCTGCCTTCTCAGTATCTGTCACCAAACTTTTTAAAAGTTGTATTTCATCAAGTCACGAATCTGAGGCCTAATGAAAATATCTTCTTTAATTTTTGCAGTACTAATCGCAGGAAATTTGGACAGTAAAAATTTAAAACAGCTGCCATCTTTGTCCATTGCTTTTACAAAATTCTTCATGAAGCCCAATGCCAGATGGATCAGTGGTTACAGCACACTGTCTTTGTCAACAAGGGGTCCATGCGACACATTTTTTTCACCCTGATTGAAGCTTTCTCTCAATGGCCACTGTTTCACTACATAATAGTCTTTCCTTGCCCTACTGTCCCAGTGACACAAGAAACAGCAATATTTTGTGTAACCAGTCTGCATTCCCAGCACAAGCCCCAGAACTTTGAGATCACCACAGATTTTCCATTTGTGGTTCGAATAGCCAATATACTTCAGAAGGAGTCTCATGTTCTCGTAGGTTTCTTTTAACTGAGCGCAATGGGCCAATGGTATCAAAGGTTTCTCATTTCCGTTATGCAAGAGCACAGCTTTAAGACTAGTTTTGAGGATTCTATGAATAGGTGCCATTCTTCCGGATTGTGAATCATTCCAAATTCTGTAAGCAGCCCTTATGTCATTACAATATACCAGACTCTCTGCCATTGAGAAAAAGTGGAACGACCAAGCTTTCGTTTACTAGTGTTTGATTTGTAGCAAGTTTTTTCTTGAAGACGAGACCCAAGCAATTCTACTTCCATTTTTGAAATATTTAGATCTGTTACAAGATCGTTCAATTCTGCCTGTAACAATGGCTGTGGTTGGGGCTGTGATGTAGATGGCGTGAAATCAAGATCTTCGTGATCTATTGATTGGTCACTTCCATCGTCTGTTTCATCTTCCAGTGTCCATTCTGCTGGTGGTTTTGGAACTGGGAGAGAATCAGAATGCGGAACTGGGCACATTGCAGATTCCAAATTTGGATATGAAATTGTGTGTTATGATTTACTTGAGATTCCTGTTACTTTCGTTAAAGTAGCAATGTGTTATGTGGTCTCTAGGTTCCCTCCACAACTCTGGTACTGCAAATGGCATAGATGGGTGGATTCTATGCAACCATCCTCTTAAATAGCGGGAGCAACGTGGGCAACAGTTCTGTGGTGTCCAACACTAACCTCATCCCTTTACAAAATACAACTCGTACGCCTCTTTGACGAGCGGGGAAATGGGATGTCTTTGGGACTTCGTCGTAAAGTCACCACATACAACAGAAAAGTTTTGGTGAATTAACACACTTCCTAGACATCGCTGAACACAAGAAACACGCGAACACGCACAAACAGTACTCTTCACGTTAGGGGTTTGCACTACACGCACGACAGGACACTAGCAACACTAGCAACTGACTGATGCAAATAACTGCAACTCCATTATTCCTCAACAAAGTGGCTATCTATCCCTATCCTCTCCACCTCCCACCCTATGCACTGTCGAGACCTAGTAACAGGCTGTGCTGATAAGTGACAACAATAACATGCAGTCGTGCGCTGATAAAATTGCGTTTCCAGAAAAAAGTTTAGGTGATAGCGAAAAACTGTCTTCACTGTCGTCATCAGGGCACTGAACTCCATAGGAATCACATGTTTTTGTTCTGCGGCAATTTTCATTGTCGCACAGAGTTATCATGATTCTATCAATGCCTACAGAATCTTGGGAAACCGGCTACGTAACCAGTGGAATGTTCAGTGTACAATGTATTCAGTACTTGAACATTCTTCAGTGTTCATACAAAATTGGATTTTGTATTAACAAAATAGGCTGATGGGACATAGACCGACACTTCAAGTGGGATCCACACACTGTGCGGCGTGCCTCCATAGAGGATCGAACCCAGATGCACTTGTTTAGGAAGACAGAAAAACTGCACCATTTGGAGTCTAATGTAAGCCACACAGCAAAGCAATGAACTAGGTGAAATTTGAAAAAGCGTTCGATTCTAGTACACTAAAATCTTGTTTAGTTCTCGTTGCGATGTTTTGAACCAGGAATTTCCTTGAATTTCGAGACTTGTTGTGACATTAATGCACAATTTGCAATAATATTTGCATAGTTCTTTGAGAAGTATGAATCATTGTATGCAGTATGTGATAATGCGTTCCTTCACTTATATTAATTTGGTTAGTTCGTTGTAAAAGAAAGTTATTTAGAGTTACTCTTTTTAATTAGAATTGCAACCCCAGTTGCTCCCAACAACTATCAACATGAGGATTAGTTTTATTCCGGAATTAACACACTGTTCCATAACTGACATTGTAGATGATTATATTTATTATTTCTTTTTTTTAAAAAAATGATTCTGCTTTTAGTACTAACAGCAAATAAGAATACTAAGGTGAAACAACAAATGTAGGACTAGTTTTCAGTCACATATAATTTCTTTATTTCAGATTCAAGCCAATATTAAAAGGAAATGTACAAAACACGACAATATTTAAACCAAATTTGTTATCCATGCTTTAAATATACCACCTTCCTCAGTGACTCAGTGAAAGAGAGCGTTGCTTTACACGTGACCTCGCCATAAAAGGCTCCGTGTTCGAGTCCTGGTCTGCGGAGCGGTTGCTCGCTTGGGAGTTCCCTTCATCGATTTCATCCAAACATCATTCATCCTCGTCGTAGCAAGAAGCCAAAAAACGCAAAATGACAATAATTCAGCATAGTATATGTACAAAATAATGAGAAACATCAGCCAAATACGTACATATACCAGTCCTGGACATAAGACTGGTGTGGATATTAATATAGAAACACTCTTATATCAGAACAATCTAGTCTGTTGTTTAAATTTCAAAGATCTCCCACAACACCTTCAAGAATTACATTTGAGGGAACGAGTAACCACTTATGAGTACATCACTTATCACAATTTAATAATTCTTACGTTACTAGAAATCTGCTTTACAAATTATTACCAAAGCACACGAAAACAATCTGTGTGAAATTCGAGTCAAAGTTTACACTGAAAATGTCAAATTTATTTGTATTTGTGTATTTCTTACTTCATGTTGATTTCAAGTCATAGTTTGCTGTAGCTCTTGTCGACTCCTACAGTGGGCGCTCTACATGCTGGCTGGGGAGCGATGAGAAAAAAAGCAGTTTGCAGAACGAGATGCGCGCAGAACTTCCTCCCGCGACGTCGTAACTCTCGGTTCCACCGCTGTTGTCCCGCTCCCTACTTCCCTTGCCAGCATGTAGGCCGCCCGCTGCAAGACCAGACAAGAGCTGCAACAGTGACACGGAAGAAGAATGATGATGAAACTGATGAAAAGACATGTGCAGGTCGGGACTCGAACTCGGAACCCTGTGCAAAACCATGAAATGCATTCGGAAACTGAGACGGGGTAAGATAGGCAAGGATGTGCTCTGTGACATCATCGTCTCTTTTAGAACACACCACTAATTACAATCTTAAACACGTACACACTGACAGAGAAGTACCTTACACATAACACCACCATGCAGGTACATAAATATACATCAAACATTACAAAAATAAGATAGTATTGTTTCTCTTTCATATTAGAAGACTTACAAAATCCATGGCAAATGTATTTCGCTGCACAAATGTACAGTGTCTCTCAAAAGTTTTAGGACAACGACATTTTAAACTAGGCAACCCAATTTACACAAGCCGTTGGTGGGTTGCGTGCAGAGTTAGGCTCAATTTCAGGGTTGCCACATGCACAATACATATTTATAAAATACGCGAAACAAGTATTATTGTATAAAATTATTAAAAATATCATTATTATATCGCAAATGACAAAATTCTTTCTGAAAGAAAAAAATAGGTTTTCTAGTATTTCATCGCTGATGAGTCTACAGTAAGGAAAAGAGGTGAGAGGAAACGAAAGGTTACAAAAGAGAGGAGAATGAGAAAGCGAAAGGAGAAGAGGAAAAGTAGAGGAGAGAAGAAAGATAGGATAGACGAGGAGAGGAGATGTAGTGAGGAGAATGGAAAAAGATTCGAGGAGAGATGAGGAAAAAAGAACAAAGAAGAGAAAAGAGGAGGAAAACGAGAGGAGAGCAGAGGAGGAGACGAGAAGACGGAAGTGGAGAGTAGAGTAAAGGAGAGAAAAAAGGAAGAACGAAAAAAGAGAGAATAGTGCAGTGGAGTCGGAAATCTAAGACAGGAAAGGAGATAAGAGGAGTGGAGAAGAGTGGGATGGAGATAACATGCGAGAAAAGTAGGGAAGGCGATATGAGATAAAAGCAGAACTGAAAGAGGGGAGAGAAGAAGGAGAAGGAACTGGAGAGAAGAGGTAGTTGCAGAAAATATCGTCTGAGCGTCAAGAATGGATGCATTGGTCAAATTATCCACATGAAACATTCAATAACATTTTGAAATGTACTGGAGAATATATTACTGTAAATCGGTGCGAAATGCCTTTTGGCTGAGTTCAGAGCAAATTAAAATCTTCCATGTAAGATCTTTGATTTTACCAGCGATTACACCACTAAAAAAATGAATGTAATTTTTAATATTTATAAGAATTATTCAATTTTTCTCCACTTCTCGGTCCGTTGAAATGGAGATTTTGTAATTCAATATTTCCCCTCCCCCATCGTTAATTCCTAACTGAATCATTCCGTTTCACACGGCGTGGACAATGAACACAATGGGATATGTCTAAAACTTACGAAAATTTTCTGCCACCGGAAGGGTTTGAACCTACGACCATCAGATTGACAATCCTGAACGATAGCCACTACCCTACAAGCTTTAGCTTCTTACACCAGGTAGAAGAACCACTACACCACGCCTTTACCTTCGAATGAAACAACATTTTTTTTTAAGTATTCAGTCCCTTAAATATTGTAAATGTCATTTGGTATACGCGTAGTTGAAGTTTTACTTTAATTTTGATTTGCTTTCTTGTAGTATAACCGATATCTTCGAGAAATAATTTTCGAAGTGATTAAAACCGAGAATATTGGTAGTTGTGAAAATGCGAGTTATTTCTTCTAACTTATTATTGTGATTAGACATTAAAAAAATAGCTAGAGGCTTGAACATTACAGGACGATGTTCTTTTCCTGTGATACTGTAACAAACAAAATGCTTGTTTACTGATGCAAGTCTTGTGTCCAGAACAGTCTTATGAAATGTATTTGCTGTTGCGTAAGATAACACGAAATAATTACACCGTGTGCGAACTACCAATTCTCTACAACGTTATACGTAAACAGGCGGAAAATTTTATTCATAAAATCACTTCACATTTGACAGTGTTAGTCAAGAGAGACTCGTGGGACACTGTGTTAAGGTGCTGGACTAAATCCTTCTAATTTTTCTTCCTCGAAGAACAACAATTTCTAAGGAAGAACAACAGTGATGATCTTTCTTATTTCTTTTAAATGCTTACACTTTCCTTTAATTGGGTTAAAAATAAATAAGAATATTGCTTGCATTTCTGTCATTGACGTAGACCAGAGAGAGAGACAGACAGACAGACAGATATTACAAAATAGTTCATATAGTGCGAGCGCCATTGAAAAGTCATGATAATTCTATGTTGCGTACTTAGAATTATTCATACAATAAAGAACATGTCTAATTGTGAGTTAACAAAAAAAAACCAATAATAAAGAGACATTTTCGCATCACGATTGCAGTTCGAAAAAGTCGGGACAGGAATTGAAAATAACGTACTGTCCTGACTAAATCGGTGAATCGGACGTCTGGTAGCCTTGCATCAATGATTATAAAACTAAAACCACCCAATATTGCAGCTTGAAGACTTTTGGCCAAGAAACAGATTGATTTATACAAGAGCAAAATTGAAATTTTTACACATCCTTGCATTGAACTCAAGTGGGAAAAGAGCTAAAATTAGCATGTCCTGAATTGCCACAAATATAAATAGTTATTTCATTAATATTTGTCAATGTCTTTGAAGCAGTACACAATTATCGTTAGAGTATCATAATCCATGATCTTATATATAAAAATATCCCGTTGAACGCGTGTCAATTCATTTATTTGTTTATTTTTTTTATAAATTCCATATGCAGAACAATGTAGCCACTATATACTGCTATTACAAATGTTACCATGCTCTTGTTTAATAGAAGGGATCTAGTATGGAGGATCGAACGTGGGACCGCAATGCTTTCAAGAACTCTAACCAATACACTACGCCCTTTGTTTTCTTGGAGCTACTGTTCCTAATTATTCTTTCGCCTCAATATTGTAAACGTTATCTGCAAAAAAGAAGTTAAATACTCAGATATAGCTCTGTACTTCTAGAATTACTTTATACACATGCATTTGAAATTTAACTCTCAATTTCTTTCTTCGTATTAGTATATCTAAGGTTGTGAATATATTTTATTTGTAATTTTATAACGGTTTCATGAACATCTACGAAATAGTTCCTTATAACTTGGAATATGGTGAATAGATATGAAATGTCTTGAAATTAATTTTCGACCACTAGATTTTGGCAAGGGAATTATGTGTGATCCGTTTCCAGTTATTCATTGCTTAAACAAACGTTTTAAAACTACGTGGAATTTTCATTCTGGGATAAGTTTCTTTACTTGCTACATGTATGCGAACTACACTCTGTCCCACTTATCTCTGGAGCAGGTGAACGAAAACAAGTATCTGAGCAGCGATGAACACGTGAGAGGAATGGGATTGCGTGGAGGGAGGAAAGCCACTGCAGTTACCAGCCATCCCAGCAGCGTGCACTTATTCGCTCTGTCCACTCGATCCCCTCTCCCCTCTCTCCACTTCTCTTCCGCTATGCGCGGCTTTTCTCCAGAGATGCTGGGACAGGGTACAGTTAATTGTTTCTCAAAAGGTATCATCTATCTCTGTATACCACACATTTAATTCTTACTCACATGGAAAAAAAATGTCAATTTGTATTCAGGGGTAGTTTCACAGTTACAAACTATTTTGGCCTTGATGAGAAGTTTAGTGTAAGCAGGCATTTTGTTTATAATTTTGAAATTGAGGTCGTCTAAGGTTGAAATCCTCATATTTAGGGCTTGAACTCGTCACTTAAGAGGTTGAAGATCGTCCTCTACTTTGTGCGTGCCCTTCTTTATTTTTATATTCATTATTCATCCTCATCGTCGCGATTATCCAAAGGTAAAATAAGAAAAGTCCTCCTCCGTGGCCTCCGACTGCAGGACGGCATGGATTCGAGTCCGCCTATGCTCACTCTCTAGGTTCTCGGCCTGTGTATGGGACCGGTGGCAACCCACCATCGTAAAAAAATTGGGGAGCTACGAGTGAGTAGTGTAACCCGGTCTCGGAAATCTCCTATGGGGCATGTTCCTGGGTAAACAAAAAATAATCGATCAGACAATTCGATTATCGAAGGCGATAAAATAACCTCCGGTTGACCAAGTTGCCAATATAAATAAATGGAATACAGAT
The DNA here is from genome assembly GCF_977018435.1 of Lepisma saccharinum. NCBI lineage: Eukaryota > Metazoa > Arthropoda > Insecta > Zygentoma > Lepismatidae > Lepisma > Lepisma saccharinum. Next base: position 8,103,957 of record NC_139248.1, on the reverse strand, counting down.
TGTCTTCGAGGTTACATTGTTAAAAAGGAGCGGATACACGTATTACTATCCCAATAATTATACAATACGGTTTTTTATTTGTCAGGAATTATCACTTAAAATATTGCATGTTGAGCTGGTGCCTACCTAGCCGCCTCTGATGAAATCTATCATTCTTCAGATTCTCTTTAAAATTCGACTCTGGTCACTTGTAACGTGCTGGGTGCAGACACTGTGCATCGAAAGCACAGTGTTTTGCGATAAGAAGCGGCCTTGAATAGCGTGAGTGAGTCACTTTGATCGCGAGCAAGCTAGGCTACCAAGCTTGTCTGTCTTTGAAAACCAAGTCATTTTTTTCACGGATTCCGAACGCGATTGCTATTGTAGAAGTATATATTCTCTCAAAAGAGCAAGAAAGGAAATTCGACCAATGTTCTCCCGTCGTTTAAAACCAAATATTATCTATTAAACGAAAAGTTCACGATTGATTGATTTAGTTTATTTTACGTCGCGTTTTGTGCCTCTTGGCTAATTTGCGAAGATGGGGATGAGTGATGAAATGATGAAATTGATGAATGGACATTCACAAACAACCAAGCCCGACCGGAATTCGAACCCGGGACCCTTGGCGTCGCAGCGCGAAGTGCTAACCACTCGGCCACAGGGTCGGGCAAGTTCACGATTGTCAAAAAAAAACCTATCTGAGCGTAAGGTGAATGTAAATACTAAATTTACTAGAAAGGTTCTTCAAAATTTCTCTTCCACTGTCTACGTAAGGTCAGTACCCAGGGGAGGGGCCATGTGGGCCATGCTTCCCCCTCGAAACCCTAAAAATATTTAAATGTGAACCTATAAATAAATAAATACGAAAATAACATCGTGGATTTTTTAAAATGAGTAAAAATTTCAATTTTGCTCTTGTATAAATAAATCTGTTTCTTGGCCAAAAGTCTTCAAGCTGCAACATTGGGTGGTTTTAGTTTTATAATCATTGATGCAAGGCTACCAGACGTCCGATTCACCGATTTAGTCAGGACAGTACGTTATTTTCAATTCCTGTCCCGACTTTTTCGAACTGCAATCGTGATGCGAAAATGTCTCTTTATTATTGTTTTGTTTTTTTTGTTAACTCACAATTAGACATGTTCTTTATTGTATGAATAATTCTAAGTACGCAACATAGAATTATCATGACTTTTAATTCCGTTCGCACTATATGAACTATTTTGTAATATCTGTCTGTCTGTCTGTCTCTCTCTCTGGTCTACGTCAATGACAGAAATGCAAGCAATATTCTTATTTATTTTTAACCCAATTAAAGGAAAGTGTAAGCATTTAAAAGAAATAAGAAAGATCATCACTGTTGCTCTTCCTTAGAAATTGTTGTTCATCGAGGAAGAAAAGTTAGAAGGATTTAGTCCAGCACCTTAACACAGTGTCCCACGAGTCTCTCTTGACTAACACTGTCAAATGTGAAGTGATTTTATGAATAAAATTTTCCGCCTGTTTACGTATAACGTTGTAGAGAATTGGTAGTTCGCACACGGTGTAATTATTCCGTGTTATCTTACGCAACAGCAAATGCATTTCATAAGACTGTTCTGGACACAAGACTTGCATCAGTAAACAAGCATTTTGTTTGTTACAGTATCACAGGAAAAGAACATCGTCCTGTAATGTTCAAGCCTCTAGCTATTTTTTTAATGTCTAATCACAATAATAAGTTAGAAGAAATAACTCGCATTTTCACAACTACCAATATTCTCGGTTTTAATCACTTCGAAAATTATTTCTCGAAGATATCGGTTATACTACAAGAAAGCAAATCAAAATTAAAGTAAAAGTTCAACTACGCGTATACCAAATGACATTTACAATATTTAAGGGACTGAATACTTAAAAAAAAAATGTTCTTTCATTCGAAGGTAAGCCCGACCCTGTGGCCGAGTGGTTAGCACATCGCGCTGCGACGCCAAGGGTCCCGGGTTCGAATCCCGGTCGGGCTTGGTTGTTTGTGAATGTCCATTCATCAATTTCATCATTTCATCACTCATCTCCATCTTCGCAAATTAGTCAAGAGGCACAAAATGCGAAGTAAAATAAAACAAATCAATCAATCAATCAAATCAATCATTCGAAGGTAAAGGCGTGGTGTAGTGGTTCTTCTACCTGGTTTAAGGAGCTAAAGCTTGTAGGGTAGTGGCTACCGTTCAGGATTGTCAATCTGATGGTCGTAGGTTCAAACCCTTCCGGTGAGTTTTCGTAAGTTTTAGACATATCCCATTGTGTTCATTGTCCACGCCGTGTGAAACGGAATGATTCAGTTAGGAATTAACGATGGGGGGAGGGGAAATATTGAATTACAAAATCTCCATTTCAACGGACCGAGAAGTGGAGAAAAATTGAATAAATATTAAAAATTACATTCATTTTTTTAGTGGTGAAATCGCTGGTAAAATCAAAGATCTTACATGGAAGATTTTAATTTGCTCTGAACTCAGCCAAAAGGCATTTCGCACCGATTTACAGTAATATATTCTCCAGTACATTTCAAAATGTTATTGAATGTTTCATGTGGATAATTTGACCAATGCATCCATTCTTGACGCTCAGACGATATTTTCTGCAACTACCTCTTCTCTCCAGTTCCTTCTCCTTCTTCTCTCCCCTCTTTCAGTTCTGCTTTTATCTCATATCGCCTTCCCTACTTTTCTCGCATGTTATCTCCATCCCACTCTTCTCCACTCCTCTTATCTCCTTTCCTGTCTTAGATTTCCGACTCCACTGCACTATTCTCTCTTTTTTCGTTCTTCCTTTTTTCTCTCCTTTACTCTACTCTCCACTTCCGTCTTCTCGTCTCCTCCTCTGCTCTCCTCTCGTTTTCCTCCTCTTTTCTCTTCTTTGTTCTTTTTTCCTCATCTCTCCTCGAATCTTTTTCCATTCTCCTCACTACATCTCCTCTCCTCGTCTATCCTATCTTTCTTCTCTCCTCTACTTTTCCTCTTCTCCTTTCGCTTTCTCATTCTCCTCTCTTTTGTAACCTTTCGTTTCCTCTCACCTCTTTTCCTTACTGTAGACTCATCAGCGATGAAATACTAGAAAACCTATTTTTTTCTTTCAGAAAGAATTTTGTCATTTGCGATATAATAATGATATTTTTAATAATTTTATACAATAATACTTGTTTCGCGTATTTTATAAATATGTATTGTGCATGTGGCAACCCTGAAATTGAGCCTAACTCTGCACGCAACCCACCAACGGCTTGTGTAAATTGGGTTGCCTAGTTTAAAATGTCGTTGTCCTAAAACTTTTGAGAGACACTGTACACTATATACAACTGAAAGGAACCATTTATTTAAAAAAATGACAATGTGAGCACTAAATAACTTTTGTGGTACAAGACTTACAAAATACACAGAAATATACAATATACCATTTTGAAACACAAGAAATTATGTACATATAAATGTTAACATAATATTAACATCAGTGGGCATTTGAATTATAAGACATGCAAATCACAAGGGAAGTGTCGAACAGAACCGGAATTGTTCAACAACTAATATTCAAGTGCAAATGATGAAACAGAGTTGAATACAATACATAATTTAAAACATCTGTAAACATAGAATCAACCAAAAAATTAAAATTTGCTAGTACTGACGCACACAAAAAAATGTTTGGAATAATCAGAATATAGTTTCTGATAACCAAACAATTGTTTAAACAAGTAACAAACAAATAATCATTCACCATGATCATAGTATTTTATTAAATCCTTTTAATCAAGGGGTCCTGAGTTCGATAACCGTTGAAGGCGCACAGTGGTCCGATCTCACTTTAGAATGTACATCCAGTCCCGATTAGCCCCTCTGTGGATAAAGAGAACTTAATATATTCAAACATTGTCATGTGATTAAAAATGCAAAATTGGTAAATGTTACCAATAGTTTTATGTATTCCTATGGCGATGAGAAACGAAACTCTCAATCTAACGTGTTCTTGTTAATTGGAACAAATAAAAGTAAAAAAAAAAAAACGTCAAGTGCTCCCCTGTGTTTAACACCACGCCATGAAGGCGTATAGTGGGTGTGGGGGTAACGCTCCACACTTTCTTGATCCGGTCGTGAGTGGGGGTGAGTGATCAGCACCACGCCCCTGACCGCCTTTACCCCCAGGGTTTCCCCCAGGTACCCATGTCATTCGACGCTGGGTGGGCGCCGAGGCCGCTTCCATCGTTAGAAAAGTTCCCGGATTTGAACCGGCCGGGGATCGAACCCGGGTACTGGGAAATTTTTAAACTTTTTCTCTGTTTCAATTTCTACCTTAGGCATCTTTTATACCCATTGGGTTATCCAAGACAATGGAAATTTGCCTCCCCAGTGGTGCAATGGTAGTGTCGTTGCCTTGAAAAACAAGGACTCCCAGGTTCGATACCCGGTGGAGGCACATAGTGGTTCGGATCCCACTTTAAACTGTATGTCCAGTACCGATTAGTCATACTGTACATTAAGTGGACTTAAAACACCAAATCAATCAATCAATCAAGACGATGGGAATTCATACAAATGTATTTCAATTTCAACCCTCAGTACCTATCTCTGGCCGCACGGAGTAGGTCGTTTTCTATGTAGACTAGAAGTTTAAGGGTTTTAATCTTTGAAAATGGTTCTAAAAAACATTTCACCAACATTAAAACACCGCTACAAGACTCCATGAAGTGTCATATGGACGTATGGGGAAACTCAAAGAGTAGGTATGAGAAGACTGTATTGATTAAAAATCCTTGTTTATTTTGTGATGAATGAAAAATAGTAATTGTGGTGAACTAAATTGAATTTAATGTGAGCAATGATTGAATTCGCGAACTAAACACAGATGCATAACTACAGCAGAATCTGACTTAACCTTTGAACTATTAAAGTTTAAGTAAAGAACATAAGGTTTCATAGTTTCCACAGAGCAGTCACCTTATTCAGGTTTATGCAAATAATGGTAGATATTCTCCAAAGCAAATACAATTAAGCTGAGTGTGAGACCGAATATGAGAACGACAAAAGCTCCCATTAGATTCTCCAGTCGAATCACAACAACCTCTGGCTCATCCTCAAATTTCTTTCGCCTGAGACCCAAAAGAAACAACTTTTCATAGAAGTCTCTCTTCCACTTTGGAGGGAGCCCTGCTTCAACACTGGAGTCCACTATAGTAGAGTATTTTTGTGACTCCCAGGCCAACTCTGATTTCTCGACCAAACGACCGCAAAAAGTTGAAAAACTCACTTTCTCTTCCTGTTCCGCGCCTCATTTATTACGCTGACGACGTTTCACGGGCGCAAAAAGGCAGTGATGAGCGAAAGATGAGCTCTCATCCCCTCATCCTTCTCATCTTTCTCATTCTCTTTTTATTCTCTCATCTTCCTCTCATCCTCCTCTCATTCCCCCATCTTTCTCTTATCCTCTTATTTTTTTATTTTCTTATTTTCTTATTTTTTGAAAGATGAGTGCATCTTATCGTAATTTTCCAAGTCTGGGACCAAATGTTTATATATCGTGACCTACGTAAACCTCTCCTCTCATTCTCTCATTCTCTCATTTTCTTATTTTTTGAAAGATGAGTGCACTTTATCGTAATTTTCCAAGTTTGGGACCAAATGTTTATATATTGTGACCTACGTAAACCTCTTCTCTTATCCTCTTATTCTCTCAATCTCTCAATCTCTCAATCTCTCATTCTCTCATTCTCTCTACCTTTAGAATATTGTCGTCAACATTAGAGATGAAGTTGGAGTGCTGGAATCAACGGGGCCAAATGTTTATATATAGTGATCTTCGTAAACCTCTCTCTCGGGGGGGGGGGGGGGGGAACGATGTGGCATATACACACGCGCGCGCTCTCATCTTCTCATTCTCTTATTCTCTCATTCTCTTATTCTCTTATTCTCTTATTTTTGAAAGATGAGTGTATTTTATCGTAATTTTCCAAGTCTGGGACCAAATGTTTATATATTGCGACCTACGTAAACCTCTCTCTCGGGGAGGGAACGATGTGCCACACACATACGTGCGCGCGTGCGTATGCCTCTTATTATTTTCCGTATTGTGACGCAAGCAAACAAAATAATAATTGTTGTTTTTTAGGATACCTGGCCCCTATATAACCTCGCCGGGGGGGTGCATGGTGGCGACGAAATTATCACGAGTTTAGATTTGTACTGTGAATGTTGTCAAAATTTAATCAATATTGTTTATTCTCGATGCTAGAATCTTACATAAATTATTCTCTAAAAACGAAAATCGATAATCCTATGCAAAGCCCCCCCCCCCCCCAAGGCATTCAGGCAATTTCTAATGTTCGCGTGGATAGCGACGCTCGGTAGAATTTTTCCTGTCCCCTGTGGAGCAATTGTGTTTCGTCGCCCAATGTAATATTTTCATCACGGACCAAACTATCCACAGCGACCCCTCCCCGAACCCATTCACCTTGCATCCTCTTTCGCCCGAAGAGATTCTATTTTTTTCAGCTTTCCCACGGTTCTGAATGAAGAATCCATCACATCCCCGATAACAATAGAATCAGAGGGGGATGTGGCGGAAGCAAACACAGCAGCATCTTCCGCTTTTTGAGTTTTATACTAGGAATCGTTTGTTTCACACACCACACCCTGACGGGGCGTGGAATAGAGACCGAGGGGAAATGATCGACAATACATACATGGGTGGAACTGTCAACGCCCCGTTTATTGTTATTTGTCCCTACAGAATATTGTGCACATCACAAAAATCTTTTGTTGAAAAAAATATAACATGAGTAAATCAGTCAACAAGGGTTTTTATTTGCTAGGACATTGACTATAGCGCTCATTGTGTTTTCACCAAAGAGAGTCGCGTGGAGTAGGAAGGAGAGAAGGAGAAAAAGGAGAGGAGTTCCTATATAACCTACCAGTTTTTTTGTACGTCATTATCATAGTGAACGTCAATCGTGGCAGTTCAGTATTTTTTAATTTGTTTGTCTGGCAGTATACATATATATCATCGTGGAAGTTTTAGTGAGCTACAAGTTTTATTTTGAAGTCTCTCTATCTCTCTTGAAAGGTGAACGTCAATCGTGGCAGTTCAGTATTCTTAATTGTTTATCTGGCAGTATACATATATATTATCGTGGAAGTTTTAGTGAGCTACAAGTTTTTATTTTGAAGTTTTTCTCTCTATCTCTGTTGAAAGGTAAGTTTTTATTTTTTCATGATATATTAATATTTTTTGTTTTTGCGTCTGACACACACATATTCAGAGGAGTCATAAAAAATTGACACACACTTACATGTCGTATATTTTTAACCTCCTACAACAGTGCACACACACATACATACATACATACATACATACATACATACATACATACTGTTCGCGTCTAATATATATGTGGAAGGAAAAAATATCTAGCATTTTTCAACTTTTTTTCCTTCTGTTTCAGTGCGCTTTCCACTACCACCACCACAACCCCCCCCCAAAAAATTTCTCTGTATATATATATAAATAACAGAGAGAAAAAATGGAACCGCAACCAGGTCCCTCCGGTCTTTGCGGGAAAGTGGCATGTCGCAACTGTGGAAAGTTGATTTCTAAACCTAATATTGCTAGGCATTTGAAAAAATGTCGTCTTCCGGATCATGATGTCGTAGTCCCGCCGGCAAAGAAACCTCGCATTGATGAGCATGAGGAGGGTGCTTTGAATAAAAGTGCACGTATCATAACGTATAAATCTGAAAGGGATGAAAAGTGTGACTCGAGCATCTTCCTCAACAATGTGAAATCTCTGGTAGTCGATAAATTACGTGATTGCCTCGTCAATGTTGCAATTAAAATTCATCTCGTCTTGACCCTGCTGTATGAGAAAGTTGTCTCGTCCGAGTCAAGCACTTTCAGCTTTTACGTAGGGTGTGAAAGCTTACACGATGACAATAACGAGAATCTTGACGAGATAGTGACACGGCTATTTGAGCACCTGACACAAAAACAAGAAGAGTTTGAAGGTAGAGGAAGTGGATGGAGTCTTTGCGGTCACAACCACATGTTAGAACTTCGAGTCTGCAATTTCAAACCATTACGCAGCACTCAAAAAAAAACAAAAAAACAAAAAAAGCAAAATGCAGTGTTGAACATACAAAGTAATGATCAGAAGAGTTTCTTATGGTCTGTCATCGCTGCATTACACCCAGCAAATAATCACCCCCAACGTCTGTCCAATTACAGAGGATACGAGGGAAGATACGAGAATATGATGAGAGGAATTTCCTATCCTGTGCCCCTGAATAAGATCAATCAATTTCTAAAAAACTATAGGGAGGAAAAAGGAGAATATATCGATATTTCTGTGTTTGGGGTTGACGATTCGGGCAATATTCGTGTGTTAAGACCTGCGAGAAGGCAGAATAATGTAATTCGACTCTTGCTTGTAGATGGCCGTTACAGTTTGATACGGAATTTCTCAGGATTAGTAGGAAGGCAGATCAGCAAGAATCGCGATAAGATCGAAATTTGCGATCGGTGTTTGAGAATTTTTCGCGGGGGTAAGAAGATGAGAGAACAGCACAAGTGTTTTGGCTCTGTGAATGCAGAACCTGAAGATGTCATGCCGGAACCCGGAACCAAGATGAAATTTCAGAAACACCAGGCTCTTCTCCACCATCCCGTCGTCCTTTATGCCGACTTTGAAAGCTTCCAAGTTCCCATGACGTCTTGCGACCCTGATCCCTCTACCTCAAGCACGACCCAAATTTTTCACCACGAGCCTTGCAGTTTCTCCATCTACGGAGAAAAATTGAATGATGTCATCTTGTATTGCGGACCTGATGCGGCAAAACATTTTGTTGAGAAGATAGCGGAATGCGCGAGAGAACTTGCACCCAGCCTGAAAGGCTCTTACGTTTCTCCACCTGCTCTCACAACAGAACAACAACAGAGACATGACGCGGCGACAAGATGCGAGGAGTGTAACCAGGCTTTCACCGCCGAAAATTACAAGGTCGTCCACCATAACCACCAGAATGGATTATTTCTAAGCACCATCTGTAATTCGTGCAATCTCAAAATTAAGGAGTCGCATTTTGTTGCCGTGTTTCTGCACTACACGGAGAAGTACGACACACATCTCTTCGTCAAAGAGCTCCACAACATAACTTCTCGAATCAGCATCATCCCGAGAACGAGCGAGAAATATATTGTGGTGAGAGTGTGGATCCCTCTCCAAGAAGGAGGAAGCGTGGAAGTGCGAATCCTGGACTCTTACAATTTCCTGTCCTCCAGCCTCGCAAGCCTTGCATCTCAACTTGGCGACGAAGATCTTGTGGCCACCAAGCAAAAATGTTTTTCGGGGAGAGATGAGAATTTGAATCTGTTGCGTCGCAAGGGTGTCTACCCCTACGAGTACGTCAACAATTTCGACAAATTTGACGAGACGGAACTTCCACCCCGGGAGGTATTTTATTCTTCTCTCACGGAGGACGTCTGTTCCGAAGAGGACTACGAACACGCTCGTAGTGTGTGGACGGCATTCAATTGCCAAACTTTTCGCGATTATCACGATCTTTATCTGAAATTGGACGTGACACTTCTGATGGATATTTTCGAATCGTTTCGTAAGAGATGCATCGCGATATACAAGTTGGATCCTGCGTATTTCTTCACCACGCCGGGATTGACTTGGGAATCGATGATGAAATACACCAACGTGGAACTGGGCCTCGTCGCAGAGAAGGAACAGTATGCTTTCATGGAGAGTGCGATACGGGGTGGCATCGTCCAATGCCCCCGACGCCATGCTCAAGCAAACAATCCTCATACGCCTGGTTACGATGCATCGAAGCCCAACACCTATATTGTCTACTGGGATGTCAACAACCTGTACGGCCACTCCATGTCCCAGTGTCTTCCCATCAGCGACTACGGGTGGATGACCGAAGAGGAACTCTCCTGCGAAGATTTTCTCAGCTGGAGCGAAGATAATGAATGGGGCTGTTTCTTGGAAGTGGATCTCGATTATCCCGAAACGCTTCACAAGAAACATCACGGATTGGCCCTGGCCCCCACCAAGGAGAAGCCACCTGGAGGATCGGAGCCAAAACTCATACTAAGCATGGAGAACAAGCGGAATTATGTTCTGCACTACCGACTCCTCCAATTTTACATAAGTCACGGCTTGCAGTTGAAGAAAGTTCATAGAGGATTGAAGTTCCGACAGAGCAAGTGGCTCGAACCGTACATAGCCGAGAACACGCGCCGCAGAGCACAATCGACATCGCCTGCAGACAAGGATCTGTACAAACTGTTCAATAACGCCATCTACGGCAAGACGATGGAGAACGTGCGTAATTACATCGACGCAACGTTGGTCACGGACGAAAAGAAATTTGAGAAGATCGTCGCGTCACCCTACTTCAAAAACTTCACTATTTTCGACGAGAATCTAGTATTTGTTGAGAGGAACAAGAAGCAAGTGATGCTCAACAAGCCGATTGCCATAGGTGCCACCGTCCTTGAACTATCAAAATTGCACATGTACCAATCGTACTACGATCAGTTTCAACCTTTTTATGGAGATAACATCCAAATATGTTACATTGACACGGATAGCTTCATTTTTCTAATCCAAACACCAAGCCTCGAACATGATCTGACTAAGATGAAGCATCTGTTTGATTTTAGCAACTTACCATCAGGCCATCACTTACATTCGACAGAAAACAAAATGACGATTGGAAAATACAAAGATGAAGCGGCTGGTAATTACAGCAGGGAATTTGCGGGGCTTCGTGCCAAAATGTACTGTGTAAAGATTACAGAAGAAAAAGAGATCAAGAAGGCGAAGGGGGTAGGAAAAATAAGTACCAGCAAATTTAGCATGCGAGACTACAAAGAATGCCTTTTTCATGGTAAAAGGCAACTTAGCACCGATCATCGCATTGCAAGTAAATTGCATGATTTGTACACGACGCGCGTAACCAAGGTCGCATTGGATGGCAGAGACAACAAGTTACGCGTTCTCGATTGTCAAATCCACACGCGAGAGTGGGGGCACTACAATAAAAGCGATAAATGTGACGTGTGTTAACCGTAACCCCATAGTCATGAAGTCCGCTGTGTTTTTGAAGAAGAATGGCAGACGGGGGAAAAGAATAAAAGAGGGAGCCCTCGGGCGATGAAAAATAAGAGTTGAATTTAATGAGCCTCGATTTGGAGCGGGCTTAACAACATAATAACAGGTTGCAACTTTTCATCGCCCGAGGGCTCTCCCTTTCATTCTCTTTCTCCGTATGTTTTGAAGAATAGCAAAAAGCACGATGTGTTAAATAACTAACAAGAACAATGAATCTCTTTGGTTTTCGCAAACAAAGCAACATGGACACTGCATCACCAAATTTCAATAACCTCTTACCTTCCGTGTTATCTAAACTCAATGGTCTACTAATTGTTCATCTCAACAGCATTTGGACGGAAATAAATAACGATGTGGGCAAGATGTTTTATGTTTTTAATAACAATTTACATTTCTATGAAATTCCGATCGACGGGAAACTTCAAATCACCGTGAATCCGGAAAACGCAGGCGAAATCAAAATTTCTACCGGCAAGAACATTTTTCGAATGAAGCACGACAAGCTACTTTCTAACATGTCGTACGATGTGTCTGCAGGAGATTATCTTTACGTGGAACTCCTAGGAGATTACGACAAACTTATTCCTCTCTTCGTAGAATTACGAATCGTCTATCCTATTATAAATAACCGTTAACCAAAATGCCTAACGACATTTTCGGCAACACTAAGCGTGTAGACCATGCAGAAGAGATTCTCATGCTGGACGTTCGAGTTAAGAAGTTGAGGACCGATTTGATCGCTTTGCAGGAGACCTTAAACAAAAGTTTAGAGTCTGAGATCGCTACGCTCCAAACGCAATGTCTCGATCCCATTCTGAAAATCGATTCCGAACTGAAAACACTGATAAAAAATTATGTTGACGTACCTTCTTACGACAACATTCAAAATATACAGTTGAGCATGGATTCGCTTCAAAATGATTTGGCCAAATTACAGCAATTTCAATCGAAAAATGAAGATTTGGAAAAATTGAAACTCGAAATCGAAGAGCGAACTTCCGCAATAGAAAAGAATTTCTCTGAACTTCAAACCGTCGTGAATGATATTGATATAGAACGCTTGCAGGTTGTTGTTTCTAAATTACAAGAAGAATTCACCGGCACGTTGGAAGAAATCAAATCCAAGTTGCAGACTTTGGAAGATACAATGACGAACCTACCATCGTCGGACGAACTGCAGGTCATCGGTAAAAGCGTCGCGAACATAAAAATTCAATTGGAGGCCTATCAAGATTTCGAACACATTCAAACCACCCTCGCTACGCTTCAGGCGTCCTTGGAATTGATCAACGAAGAAATTAAAAATATTCACGCTGAAGCAAGTGTGTTGACGAGCATTCAAGACACGTTGAGCACGGTTCAGCAGAAGATCGAATATTTAGAAAATTTGAACGTCGAAACGAATCTCGCTCATTTTCATCACGTACTGGACAACATACAGGGTGACTTGGAATCGTTACGAACGAGCGTGCCTTCAAGTGAAGATTTGGAAAAATTGAAAACGGCGGTGACGGCACTATCCGATTCGAGTGACATCAAAAGTTCATTGAGCGATCTCGAGAGTAAAGTGGCCAATCTCCCCACCTCCAAAGAATTACACGCCTTGAAAAGGAACATATCACGTATGCTGAAACGACTGGAAACAGAAACAGCGAACGTGGAACAGATTCGAGACGAACTTGCTTCGCTGGTGTCGACGCTGCCCACTTCGCAGAGCGTCGCCGACCTTCACACGCAGTTTACAGAGATGCGAATCATCGTGAACGATCTTACCGAGAAGAGCTCGAAATTGAATCAAATCGAGAACCTTCAGAACATTGTCGTCAACATCAGAGATCAAGTTGGAGTGCTGGAATCAACGCAGGAATCAACGCTGGCCTCTTTCGGTGCCAAGTTGCAAGAACTCAACGAAAGCTACAAGCAGTTGAACGTGGAAGTGAAAATCAAACCGTCATTTTCTACCGTAACGGATACCATAGTCGAGCATTTGGTGCCCGTACAAAACACACTGGGTCAGCTTCACAGCAACCTCGTTAGCATCGATACTAAATTCGCTAAACTGCATTCTCTGCAAGCCATCGAAATCAACAGCGTTCCCAATCAACAGAGAATCTCCACCTTCGTCGAAGGTAACAAACTGTACATGCTACATCCTTATCATCCGTACTACAAGTTCCTCCTCGATGGCACGATTCAGATAAACGAATTTTCGTACTGGTCTCACGGCAGAAAAGCTAGCATTCCCACCATGACTTTGATATCGAATCGTGGTGTCCAGAAAGCAGGAAACATTCCTCTGGCGCGTTGGAACGAAACGCGCAACATATATGAAATACACGAAGACGAAGATCTTACTGTTTTCGACGTGAGTGCCGGCGATAAGCTGATCATTCAAAACACGAGCGAAGTGCCACCCTCTTTGAATCCCATCACGCTTGTGCTTCTTTTGAAACGTAATCTCTAAAAATAATAAAAAATGTCTAGGCAAGCCATCGTCCAAGAATTGCATAAACCTGCACGCCGCAACTACGAACGTTTGGCTGTGGTAACCAAGGGAATCGACGACCTCTGGGAAAGCGACCTCGTCGAAATGAGTAGCGGCAAGTTAAAAAACGTGCATAAATTGAACAAGGGCAACAAGTACCTCCTCACCGTCATAGACACATTTTCGAAATTCGCATGGGCTCTACCTTTGAAGGCGAAAACAGGAACGTGCGTCACGGAAGCATTCAAGACAATTTTTCGCGAAAGCGGCGGCAGACGACCTCGGTTTCTGCACACGGACAAAGGGAAGGAATTTTACAATGCCGTATTCCAAAAGTTTATTCGGAAACACAACGTTCATCATTACTCGACCTTCAGTGACGTCAAGGCCAGCATTGTGGAAAGATTCAATCGCACTCTGAAATCGCGCATGTGGTCACGCTTCACGCTTCAGGGAAGCTACAAGTGGGTCACTATTCTCCCGGAACTTGTTAACGACTATAATCACACACGGCACGCAACGATAGGCATGAAGCCAGCTGACGTTACCAGGTCTGACGAGCAACGTTTAATTTCTAGCGTTTACTGTCCAAAGTACATGCCCACGACAAAAAAAGCTAAATACAAAATTGGAGAACAGGTGAGGGTTAGTAAATTGAAGCGAACGTTTGACAGGGGTTTCACACGAAACTGGAGCACTGAACTTTTTACCGTGGTTCGAGTTCTACCCGGGAACCGTCACACGTATATAATAAAAGACAGTGGCGGTGAAATTTTATTGGGGCGCTTCTACGAGGAGGAACTCTCTAAAACTAAATACCCCGACACGTACCTTATCGAAAAAGTTTTGCGCAAGAGAGGCAACAAACTTTTGGTGAAATGGCTGGGACTTCCGGAAACAAGTTGGATCGATTCAAACGAAGTGATTCTATGAGTACGTGGAACGTGGTAAAGCGTCTACCTGATTCGGAAAGTGGAAGGAAGAAAAAAAACGGTGAATTGCTCCCCGACAGCATCCGCTGTCTGATCGTAGGACCTTCGGGGTGTGGAAAAACGACACTGCTCGTGGACAATTTTCTCCTCGCACCAAATTGGTTAGATTGGAAGAACAGGCACCTGTACGTGTTCTCGAAAAGTTTAGAGCAATCCAAATACCAGCAACTGATGAAACTGTACGATGGTCTGGACATTGCAACGTTCGCCTCGGAAATAAAACCACTCGACGATTGTCGTGAAAATTCAGTTGTTGCGTTCGACGATGCCATCCTGGAAAATCAAAATGAAATTCGCAACTTTTTCACGCAAGGTCGTCACAAAGGAATGGATTGCTTCTACCTAGCTCAAACGTTTTCCAAAATTCCAAAACAGTTAGTACGCGACAACGCTAATTTCATATGTTTGTTTCGTCAAGATCACACCAACCTCAAGCATGCATACGATGACTACGTAGGCGGAGACATGAACTACAATCAATTTTCGGAAGGCTGCTGCTCTACTTGCTGGAACGGTGACGATTTCGGATTCGCTACGATCGACATGACGAGGAAACCCAACGACGGAAAATACAGAAACAAAATCAACGACTTTCTAAACGTTGCAACGTTGTGAGAAACGACATATATAAATAACGTCATGACGAAACGAAAAATCGAAGACGAAAATCTTAAGCTTCGCGATTACCTTGCAAAACGCTTCAAAGGTTGGAAATCCGAAAATCGCGGATTCTACGAAGAGAAGAAACGTCAGGATCAACCTGTGATCGATGCCATCAGCGGTCTAGGTAAAGAAATTAAAAATGTCACGGAACAAAATAAAAATTTGATCAACGAACTCGTACCGCTCGCAGCTAAAAGTTACGCTGTACCCACGCCTATTTCAAGCATTCCTTCGACGCCGTTCGAACTGAAGGATGCACCGGCACGACGTCGAGCTATTGGTAGCACGTCCTCGTCTTCGGATAAAATTGAGTTGGGGCCTTTGGCACGAGACTACCTGAGTACGGGGAAATTCGACAAGGATGAAGTGTTCGGATTGTATCCCAGTATGGAAACCAGCGAAGGCGGCGGTGTGGTGTGGAAGATTGGGAAATCGAAGGTGACCTTCGAAGGCAACGACATTAAAGTCAATTTAGGCGACAAGGATAGTTGGAACAGGTATCCGGGTACGGTGGGACTGTGGGAACTCGTTGCCAAAAAGCAGCCGAAAGATTACACCGACGAAGATTACCAGAGTTACAAGGAAATTCTAATCATGACGGATGCCTTGTACCAGAACAACGACGCCTCGCAGAATAGGGTGAAATCGAGCAGCGGCGAGAAGTACAGGAATCTCATCAAACCGATTTGGAACCAGGTCAAAACAGGCAGCGGCGTCAAACGCTACAACACGTTACCCAAAGAATTTGTTTGGGTGGACGACGTTAGGAAACTCGTGGATCGATTGTTGGTGATAGCCGGCGAAGAGAATGCAGGCAACCGTAATTTCTACAACGAGAAGGTTGGCATCGTGGACATGATCAGCACGAAACTTTCCAACTTCATCGTGAACGACGCCAAGGGCATAGGTTACCTGATCAAAATCATCAACACGCTGCCTCCGAAATTCTGGAACGTTGCCGAAGGAAAGGGACTCGTGGACGACATCATCAACAAGTTACCTTTCGAGATGCATCTACCTGGCTACCAGTACTGCGGACCGGGTACCAAACTCGAGAAAAGATTGGAGAGAGGAGACAAGGGTGTGAATCCGTTGGACGCCGCATGCAAAGATCACGACATTGCTTACAACACCACGCAGACGGATCTGGACGCACGTCACGAAGCAGACAGAAAGTTAGAGCACGCAGCTTTCGAAAGATTCGTGAGCAGAGACGCATCGTTGGGTGAACGGGTCGCCGCACTAGGCACCACCATCGCCATGAACACGAAACAAAAATTGGGGTGGGGTATATAAATAACATACAGTAAAAAAAAACAACATGGATTGCATAACTAATTTGCCACCCGAGCTACTATCTAAAATATTCAAAAAGGTAGTTAACGGAGATGTTAATAAACTTGTAAACATAGCAAGAACAATGCCGGAATTTCGCATCCCTTGTGAAATGGTTCTCAAGGACCTTCTTCGGGAGATCAGCGGCCTGAGGTGCGGTGATCTCAACATTCTGCTTTTGGCTGCAGGGCAAAAATTGGACGATAGGTCGGAGGAACTGTACGAGGCGATGCAGGGAAGAAGACAGTATACTGATGATTGGTACAAGTCTATGCAGGAGAGGAAAGATATCACTACGCACATCCTCGCGTTTTCCGAAGCACGAACTTTCTTCCTCTGTTAAAAAATAATAATATATATACGTGTCAAAAAAAAACTTGATATATAAATAACACACATCGTGAAAAATATAATCTTCGGTATATATAAATAACACACATCGTGAAAAACAATTAAATTTCTCTCTAACACTTTGAAATTTTTCTTTGATATGACGACCGAAAAAATAAGTGAGCTCCAAGCATTAAAACAAATGCTAAATTTGTCATTTGAGTATGTAAAAATTCGGGAATTGGAAGTCGACAAATCTTACACGATAACTTCCGGTTCAATCGTTTCTACCCAGTATGGTCCCAAGGTACGCCTGTTGCTCAACGCACAATACAGTTTATTTTTACCAGATCGATACGCTAACATGTTATCGGACGAGAAGCTATCTATTTTAATCGAGAACAAAACAAAAATCGTGTACAAGGGGACAAAGGAACTTCTTGGCAAGAAAACAAAGCACGTAATAGAATTTGTGTAGCGACTGCAAGGCCTTGAAAATATATAAATAACATACCGTAAAAAACTACACAAGAAAAAATCTCAGAATATATATAAATAACATACTGCGAAAATAACGCATAGAGCATCAACATGAAGCCCAAGGGTGTCGTGTACCAGATACCATACTCCAATCTTAAAAATCTAGGTGCCCTCGATGGGTTACTCACCAAGAAACAACGCGAGAAGAAACGTTCTTGCTTGTCGAAAGGACATGGAATGAAATTGCTGCTCAGCACACCTCAATTGAAAAGATTGCAGCGTTCGCGGAAACAGCAAAAGATCGGAGGTTTCATATTCAGCATCCCGGCCATCCTAGCAGCATTGGGGGCCGTTGGAAGTTTGGCTGGCGGAAGTGCCGCCATCGCGAAAACCGTCATCGACTCGAAGAAGAACAAGGCGGAATTGGAAGAACAGAAACGTCACAACCTGGCCATGGAGAAGAAAGGGGGGAAGGGGGTGATGAAGAAGTTTAAAAAAAAGAAACAGAAGCACTCACCAACCGAGACATTGAATCTCTGATCGAACCGTTACGAATCAAATACTTCAGAGGAGTTTTCATGTCCGACTCGTTACCTTCAAGCGTTAAAAGAAGAGAATGCGGAGTAGTCAACTTGGACGGTCAAGAAAATCCAGGCACGCATTGGATATGTTACCACAAAAACGACAATGATAAAGCATTCGTTTTCGATTCTTTCGGAGGTGTTCCACCTACAAATTTAGTTCATTATCTGAAAACAAACAAAACCTCTATATACTACAACGACGAACGCATTCAAGATTTCGGAGACGTGAACTGCGGTCATCTCTGCCTCTCCGTGCTCGCGTTTCTCTCTAAAATAAATAACCCTACGATCGAGGATTTCCAGAAAGCATTGTGGAACCTCAAACAGCATCACTAGGATGGGCGTGTTCCATCTCACGAGTGAATCTTCAATCTTGAAACTCACGCTGCACGACGACATTGTCTATCCTAAATCCGTGGCTCTGCGTGCATTCTACAGCATGTACCTCATACCTAATGTTACGCAGCACAACAACAAAATTAGCGTCGGAAGCGAACACATCGTCGTCACGCCAGGACAATACAATCTCTCCACTTTGCAAGCTCAGTTACCCAAAGGCACATACTTTTCTCAAAATTCGGTCACTCACAGAGTGGAAATCCTATCCGCGACGGAAACCGTGGACCTGGGCACCATGGGAGAACTTTTAGGTTTCGAGAACGACACCAAACTCGAAGCTGGCATCAAGCACACAGCAACCAACATTCCTAAATTCTTGGCCATAGAGACTCTGAACGTACACTGTAACGTGGCAGAAGGTATGATCACGAAATCCTCGGACGGATTGTTAGGAAGTCACAAGCAGACGGGAATCATAGCCACTTTCAAACCAAGTTCCGAGTTCATGGAACCGATCATCTACACACCCTCTTCGCCGATCTATTTTCCAGTATGTCGCAACCGCATAGACGACATAGAGTTGGTGGTGACGAACGAGAAAGGAGACGTGGTGGATTTCGCAGGTGCAACAACTACTGCCATCGTGGAGATCAACGTATAATAAATAACCATACATATAAAATGGAGCAAATCGAAAGTTACGAATTGCAATCTTTCCCTCCCAACCGTCGCACGTTTGCCAATCTCAACGAGGCAAACAGGGAGGTCGAATACGACGTTGACGTAGGCGACGGGTTCGTTCATCCTCACAGAGCAGACCTCTACCTTCAATTCGACGTGGTGAAGAAAGAAAGCGGAGACACGTTTCCCGCAGCAGCAAACTTGATACTCGTAGACAACTTCGTGCCTCACCTGTTCTCGCAGGTGGAGGTGAGGAAACACAACACCGTTATTGACAGAATAGATTATCCAGGCATCACGTCGACGGCAGTGGGAACGTTGAAATTATCCAAAACGGACGCAGCATACTATCAGGCGGGGGGATTCGAAGCGGGGACCAAAATATCGACAACAAGTCACACGGTGCTCTTTCCCATGCGTCTGCTGCCTGGTTTCTTCTCCGATTACAAGGAGATCATGTGGAAGGGAGGACTGAGAGTCACGTTTCGAAGAGCGGCCAACGATAACAACGCAATAATGCGATACACCAACTTGAATGCCGACGGCACACCAATAGCCAACACTTTACCCGAAGCAGCCAAGTGCATCATCCGGAGCATGGAATTGAGAATGCCGGTGGTGGAATACGAGACAAACTATGCCCTCAAGTACAAAGCGGAGATCTTGAAAAGTCCGCAGGTACCGATTCACTTTCACGGTTACCAGTGCGTGCAGAAGATGGCGACGGGAAGTCACATGGAATTCGACGTGACGACGCAGTTCAACAACATACAGTTCGACATGCCAGATTTCGTCGTAGTGCTCTTTCAGACCGGGAGGGACAAGAATCAGGAAAAAGATTCCAGCAAATTCGACGACTGCAAGATCAAGAACGTTTATCTCAAAAATGGACGCAACGAAGTGTTCCCGCGCGAGAATTACAACCTCGACATGACCAAAAACGATTATCTCAAACTTTACGAAGCGTTTTCGGCTTACAAACGCGTGACCGAGGGAAGTGTGGACATGTACTACACGCCCAGCGAGTTCAAAACACGGAGACCCATGACCGTCATCAACACATCTAAGAGAAAGAAGGTTGTGGTCAACGATCGAACCAACATCAAGATCGTCTGCGAGTTCCACGATGCCTTGCCCGAGGATACCCTATGCAGTGTCATCCTGATTGCAGAGAAGTCCTTCGCCTACGACGTGAAGAATGAGAGGGTCACAGAGCAGTTTTAACAAGTTTTTATCATCTATTTTCTTGCACAATAAGAAATTTTTAGTGCTAGCACAATCAGTTACAATGGCACAATACGAATTTCACTAGTTCAGATCAGTTACAAATGTCAATTTCATTAGTTATAAGTTACAATATCTTTTTTGCACTATAGCACGAGAGACAATCAGAAAATTTGCACAAAAAAAATTTGTTGTTGTTTTTACACGTGAAAATTAACAATAAAATTTCTTTTTTTTATCGTTTCAGATGCTGTCGAAACATCAAAAACACATACACACACACACTAGAAAAAAAGCATGCAACTTTATTTGTAACACGCACATATTCTCCATCTTCATCAAGAAAATATTATAATAAACATAATTATTTTTATCTATATCTCACAATAAAACTCTATATCCAAAAAATATCACAACATCAAATAACACTAGAGTCGTTAGTACACGTTGCATGCATTACGGAGGTCCTCTGTAGGGTTTTATGGAAGTTTGGGGGAAAAAAAAAACACGTGAAACCCTACAGAGGTGCGGTTATCTAGAGCCGTAGCCGTTAGAACCTTTTTGGGTTGGGCACCACGCACCCTGGCGGGTTAGGGGCCAGGTATTCTAAAAAACAACAATTATTATTTTGTTTGTTTGTTTGCGTCACAATACATACGCGCGCGCGCGCGCGCGCGTGTGTGTGTGTGTGTGTGTGTGTGTGTGTGTGTGTGTGTGTGTGTGTGTGTGTGTGTGTGTGTGTGGTACATCGTTCCCTCCCCGAGAGAAGAGGTTTACGAAGATCACTATATATAAACATTTGGCCCCGTTGATTCCAGCACTCCAACTTCATCTCTAATGTTGACGACAATATTCTAAAGGTAGAGAGAATGAGAGAATGAGAGATTGAGAGATTGAGAGATTGAGAGAATAAGAGGATAAGAGAAGAGGTTTACGTAGGTCACAATATATAAACATTTGGTCCCAAACTTGGAAAATTACGATAAAGTGCACTCATCTTTCAAAAAATAAGAAAATGAGAGAATGAGAGAATGAGAGGAGAGGTTTACGTAGGTCACGATATATAAACATTTGGTCCCAGACTTGGAAAATTACGATAAGATGCACTCATCTTTCAAAAAATAAGAAAATAAGAAAATAAAAAAATAAGAGGATAAGAGAAAGATGGGGGAATGAGAGGAGGATGAGAGGAAGATGAGAGAATAAAAAGAGAATGAGAAAGATGAGAAGGATGAGGGGATGAGAGCTCATCTTTCGCTCATCACTGCCTTTTTGCGCCCGTGAAACGTCGTCAGCGTAATAAATGAGGCGCGGAACAGGAAGAGAAAGTGAGTTTTTCAACTTTTTGCGGTCGTTTGGTCGAGAAATCAGAGTTGGCCTGGGAGTCACAAAAATACTCTACTCACTATGTGCTGGAAGTGATCCCTAAAGGGTGAGCTCCGGTCGAGGAGGAAATACTGAGGGAGAACAAATAATTTCTCTGAAGTAATGTGGAATAATGGCTTCCCGTAAGAATCGAATAACATCATATCGATTGCAAAAAAATCCCTGTAAAAACGTGTTGATCGAACTGCGTAGTCACCTTCTGTCGAAACACGGTATAAGGACTTGTAATTATTTAATTCTAAGTTCCAATTCTCCAGGACCTTCCTACCAAGTGGGTGGTCAGTGTTTTCCACAATATGTTTAGAATAGATATCCCCACCAACAAGCAAATTGGCATTTACAATGTCTTCCAAGCTGTTGATGAGGGGCGTTGTCTTGGGTTTTGTAATGAAGCCAAACAATGATGACGTGTAGAGAGTGCATAAGATCAAAGATGATAGGGTCCATAAAATGAGAAGAAACCTTAAAGTAAGTACAGAAGGGGGAGGAGTAGGGATGCCTGCAGCCAAAGAGACAGGCAGACCATGAAGGCAAGGGAACTGATAAGTGGTCCTTCCCCAACGACGCAACAAAGCAACAGCAAATCTCATGGAAAGAAAAAAGGTCAACAAAGCAAAGAGTGTGGCGACCCACAGAGGTGGTTCGAATGGAAAATAGACATTCATCCATTGGGGATAGGGTCGAGGTTTAGGAACAACCCAGGCTACTTCAGCAAACTGACGGATTTGTATCAGTTCACACATTATCACATGATAAACAGAAGAACTCCCGAATTTTAAGCTACCATCAAATAGTCCGAGGCGCATTGATAGTAAATCCCCTGTGACACTACCATTTGGAAGCGACATTCCCTCACTATCACTTTCATTGTATATGTCATTTGTTTCCAGAGAGAAGTTCATTTTTTGCATTAGAATTGTAATAAAACTTCCCAGTAAACCGAGGTAAGAACTATTACCCTGTGAGGTGACATCCGGCATAAAAAGTGGTGGAAAATAATTTGCCTTCATCCTAATGGGGCACTTGTGTATGTTCTTCACTTTGTCTGGATACAAATGTCTTCTCATATAGAAACGCCCGTTGCTCCAAATATCCATAACTTCTCCACCTTCAGCCGTTCTGCAGTGAGACTCGGTGAAAGGGAAATAGGAATACAGGACGAAGGATTCGTGTCCATTTCCATCCCTTTCTGAGAGAGAGAGGTCTACAAGAGATGGAGCAGCAATTACAATATTCACCAGGAGATGGCTTTGTGCTGCCAAGATCAAACCATTGACGTCTTTTATTGTGTTGTTACCAGTAAGGACAATCAAATACTTTTCATTTCGTCTAAAGGTATTTAAGAGATCAAATTCCTTTATAACATATTGTATAGTAGAAGCTTTACTTACAAGAAACAAGTTGTAGATTTCCGTTCTCACCCAGAACCAGTCAAATGGCCATGGCCTGCTCAATTCATAAAATAAACTAGTTTTAATGACAGTTGTCGGCTTTCCATATTCGTGAGTCACCATCTCCGCAAGGAGTCTTGAGTCTTCGTCGTGGTAAACAACCAAGGTCCGAGCAGTGTGAAAGTAGTCCTTCAAGATGTTGGTTGTCAGCTGAAAGGCGCTTTCAGTTAATTCCGGAGACATTCTGGGCGAAAGAGAGTCACAGAAGGAAACGAAGAATAAGAGAGAAAGCGTCAACAGCAACATCTTCGTGTTGTTACCCACCTGCAACAAAGATTGTTCTAATAATGATGTTCTCAATATAGGAAATAAATACTTATTAACATTGCTAAATTATAGAACAAAATTTGTGAGTGCTGGAAAACAGAAATAATCTTACAGTGCATAACCTGTCCCAGATAAACCATAACTACGACTGAAAATATAATACTGCCATTTCTTGTGTCAGTGAAGTACGTACATATTATAATCTACAAGAACAAAAAGTATAATTTTTTATTTCTAACAATTAGTTCATGCCCAAAATATGTTTGCTCTGTCGCACCTAGATATATCAGAAATGCAATGAAGAAATATGTAAACCTAAATTTATTAACCAGATATATAATAATTTTTGGAATTAAAGAAAATATTTCTTAACAAGACTACTAAATGAACACCATTAATATATGAGAAGTTTACATGGTGGATTAATTCATGCAAAATAACGTGAAGTTACTACATATTACTAGTTTCATAAATAGATTGGGAATGTAAGCAAATGAAACTTTGATATACTAAAGGAATATACTATACGATTTTTTTTAGCCTACTTTTGCTGAGATATTCCTCAAAAGGTTTTCGCCAAGGAATGTTCATGTTTCAATGCAACGATTATGATAACGAACCATAACCATCCTTCAAGTGTCAAGGAAGTGGATGGAATTTTTGATGAAACCAATGCTGAAATTTGAGTAAAAAATGTAGCCTAATCAACTCGTTTAGGGAAACGCTACTGGATAAGCAGGATGAAAACGAAGTCAATTAAAGCTGTTCTTGTAGGTACATCTATTGACATTAATATTATGTGGTTACAATGTGGAAGCAACGTTTTCAAAGATGTGGGAGTTTGTGTTAATTTGATGTTACTTACAAACAGAAGACTATTTATCAGCAATTGGACGGGAATTTCTGCTCAACGATCACCATAGGCAAAATCCGCACTAGCCTTTGGTCCTACATTCAATAACATTCTCACCAGCAAAGCTAATTTGTTGGAAACACATGCGAACGAAATTCTGTATTAGTAATTCAATTCTTTTAATGTGTTTTGTTATTCTCCACAGGGTGTATATTCTACTTTTCCTTTTCCATTAATGCATCCGGCATTCGAGAAGGAACAAGAAAGATACAATCTGTGAAGGAACATGGAATATTATGACTACATTAAAACATGGGAAAATGCAAGAAAAAGCTGATCAAGTTCTCTCCACAAAGTTGCAGATAGTTGCATGGCAAGAAGTAAGAGGAGAAGGAGAAGTCAAAAAGTATAAATACCCTGTGTATTACAGTTGTAAGAAAACTACAGGACAACATGGAACAGGATTCCTAGTAAAGAAAGAAATGTTAAAGCACGTATTAGCACCGTGTAGTGAGAGAATCTCCAAACTTCGAGTGAAAGGAAGGTTTTGTAATGTAACTTTTATAAACGTGTATGCTCCGACCGAAGAGATAGAAGATGACATGAAAGAAAGGTTTTGTGAAGAGCTGCAAAGAGTGCAAAACAAAACTCCAAGACATGATCTGATAGTCCTTTTGGGAGATTTGAATTCAGGACGTAAAAACAATGAGAAGTATGAACTGTGATCCAGACCATTTTTGGTCAATGTAATCAAACATAATATCTTTACGAAAAGGGAATTCAAGACAACAAAAAAAGGAATGAAAGCAATATGCAAAGTAAAGTAATTCTCAAACAATATAGAAAAAAATGAGTCAAAATTTGGAAGATATTATAGACACTCAAGATATAATGATGATTGGGGAAAAATCAAGGAAGCAGTTCTGAAAACAGCAACTGATGTCATACAAACACAAGATCGTAAACCAAGGAGTGAATGGTGGGATAATGAATGCAAAATGTTAATGTGTGAGAAAAATGCTGCAAACCAAAAATTTCTACAAAGACGAACTAAGCTAAACCGAGAAGATTATGAGAATAAAAGAAAAATTGTCAACAATATGTGCAAAAAAGAGGAGAAAAGAATGGCTAAATTACACGATTAAAAATATTGAGGAAGTGCATAGAAGAAATGACTAAAGATTTTTTTAAGGCTGTGAAATCACATGTAGGGAACTACATTGACGTAACTCCAGCATGCAAAGATCGGGAGAACTAATATCTGACAAAGATAAACTATTACTCCGTTGAAAAGAGTATTTTCAGGATATACTAAATTCTGAGAACTTTTTGTCTGAAGATGAATTACATGAGACACCAGAGGAAGACACTGAAATGCCTGTTCCAACATATGATGAGGTAAATAAAATCATAAAATCATTATAAGTTAATAAAAAACCCGGTTCAGATAAAATCCCAGGGGAGCTGATAAGACATAGAAGATACGTGCTAAGAAACAAAATTTGCAAAATTGATACTGAATATATGGGATAAAAAAGAAATGCCACAGGAATGGTTACACGGTATCATCTGCCCAATTTTTTAAAAAGGGCGATAGCTTGCACTGTAGTAATTACAGACTAATTATGCTTCTTAATGTCACATATAAAATCTTTGCAATTCTTCTACAAAATAGGATCTTTGAAATTCTAGAAAACACACTAGGGGAATACTAAATGGAATTTACACCAAATAAATCCACACTTGACAATATATTTATATTACGTGAAATATATGAAAAATGGCATGAGCATAGTATCGAACTGCATAATATATTTATTGACTTTATGCATGCGTTTGACTCGGTAAATAAAAATTTAATTACAATATGTTTAAAGAAATTTAATGTCTCGAACAAACTAATAAAATTAATAAATTTGACTTTGCAAATTACCACAGCTAGAGAGAAAGTAAATAACGACCTGAGTGAGAAATTTTTGATTAACAGAGGAGTAAAACAAGGAGATCCACTATCAGCAATTTTATTTAGCATAATCATGAAGGCAATATTTCAGAATCTGGAAATGAGAGGCAAGATTTCAACCAGATTAAGACAGACTTGTGCATATGCAGATGGCGTTGTAATTACTGCAAGAACTAATCAATCAATGGTGGTTGACTCATTTGTGAAATTAAAGCAACAGGGAATGAAATATGGATTAACAGTGAATGAAAATAAGACAACATTTATGAGGTGTACAAGAAGAAGAATCCAAAAACAAAAAGCAAATTTAAATACAAATAAAGCAGGTCCAGTCATTTAAATATCTCGGGTCAATAATAAAAGGAAACAATTTCATTGAAGAAGGGATTAAAGGAAGGATTCCAGCTGGAAACAGAGAATACTATGTAAATAAGAAGATATTCCAATCAAACCTAGTTTCCAGGAAAACAAAATTAAAAATGTACCAATTCATAATAAGACTTGTTGTTGCATATGGCTATGAAGCCTGGGTGCACAAAGAGATATAATTCGGAAACTGACGATATTTGAAAGAAAGATAGTAAGGAAAATATGTGGCTCAACAAGACAGTCTAATGAAATATCTCGAATAAGAACAAACGAAGAGCTTGATATATTAAGAAAATATAAGAGTATAAGAAGATTTATTAAAACTCAAAGATTAAGCTGGTTGGGTCACATTGAAAGAATGCCTGCAAAGCAATGTAAAGCAAATTTACAACTGGAAACCTATTGCTACAATATAACAAGGAAGGCCCAAGACCAGATGGATAGACGATGTTAGAAATTACATATGAGAATTACACTGGAGAAAAGTGTGTGTTGAATAGAGAAGAGTGGATGAAATGTAATTGAGCAGCCCATAAAGAGCTGTAGCGCCTTAGAAGACGTTGGTATGTTTTATTACGATGACTGTTGCAAATAGGATGAAATTGATGAAGGGACACTCGCCCATGCAAGGAGCGGGACTCGAACCCAACAACCTCGATGGCGAGATTGTGAGTCGACCCCTTAACGCGCTTTGTGGAGAGTCGGGCAATTAAGTTGTAGGTAATCGCGTTTGGTTTCTAAGATAACCTAAAATTTTAATCATCCGAAGAGTTAAAAGTAATATTTACTAAGGTAAACGGCAGATTATGGAAATCACGTATGATAGAATATAAAATTATTATTTTAAAATCTGAAATCTGCTTAACATTGAGAAGATTAAAAACAAGAGCTTTATAGATGTAATCATTCTCTGAATGTTAACAGCAATGTTTTTTTTATTATCATGCAATGTTCATTAGACTATCTATTGTCTAGTGCTTTTACTACTTGTATGAAGTATGAAGTAAAGAGTGAAGAAAATAGACAATGTAATGTAATTGTAGATCAAAGTAGTAGAATGGATAATTTCCAATTAACACTGCATGGTAATTGTGAAAGAAATAATCCAATGTTTATATAGAAGACTGAAAAATATTAAAAAAATAACAATTAAGTTTATTTGCATTCCTTGTTCAGATTAAGTGCCACATTCTTCAACTGTACAACGTTATAAAATGTGCCAGTTTATTTGAACAGAAGTGTACATTGACCAGACCTCTTCCTGAGATGGACTCAGACATACGAAAGATTTGAAAGTACGATATATTCCTTGGAACACTCAACTATCGTTTCGTTTTCTGGTGAAATATTATTGTACCAAAAGGCCAAGCAAGCATTTCAACTTTCCTAGATTCAACGGGGGGGAAAAGACAAACTTTCAGAAACTCTCCTAACACCCAATACCCAATGACGGAACAGCCCATACATTGATGAAATGATCACGGCCAAGTCCTTAGCAGAGACCAAGTCTTTTGAGCACTTCCCTCTTAAGCACACCTCATTGGATGATCGGGATGGGAATCTAACCAATCAAAAACTTTATTCTTTTCAGAATTAGGAAAGCCCTAGTCCACTAATGTTGATATTACTTTGCTACGGCGTTGGTTCTGTACTTAGAGAAAGGCGTGAAGGAGTGTTTATAAGTACCTTAACTTTAGTATGAATCGGAATTATTGTTACTGTAATATTTCTCATGACTCATGTCATTAAACAATAATAAAAGTGGACTCCTTGTTTCGCAACAAAAATATTAAACACTATGGCATTTCCAATAAGTTTCCAGCTATTTTCCTCTTATGATTATTCAACATTGGAAGTACTCCATTTAGTAAAGACATCTCGTGTAATATAATATTGAATGTATGAAACGTAACAAGAGGGTCATGTAATCATTACTCCATTCCAGAACCAAAATATAATTCCTTCTATTCTCGGTACTTTGTTCAAGAGGTCCAGACTCAGCTTCCAGGAAAGTCTGTTTCTGATCTTAATGGTCATGCGACTTCTCCAAACCTTACCTTACCGCCCTGAAATCGTTAGATGTTGATCACCACCAGGGAGTAGCCTATTTTATTGCGGGTTCCTTTACTACACCAGAAACACAGTGCTGCAGGATTTACATTCTTGCTCATCACATGAAGGAGAAAACTATATTCATCCAACACATTAACAGAGAACAAAAAGCAAAACTTAAATAGCAAGAATAATATTAAACATTATTTGTTATATTGTAAGATAAACTTTTGTGAGATTGGAAACACTGCACTTGGCAGTAGTACTCCTGGAGGAAATAGTTGTCAAGTCTGAACACAGACAACCATAATTATGAAGAGTTTTGGCGAAATATTATTTAACAGTGCCTTGCAAAGTATTGTGAAAAGCACAAAATGTTATATTTTTAAGAATATGCAGCAAAAATGCGATTGTAACGTGAGAAAATGGGAACTATCTCATTTATAGACGCTTTCTCAAGTCACTTGCTTTTTAGTTGTGGAGTAGTTGGGAAAATGCTCGAATCATTGCTTCCATGTTTTTTTTATTGAATGAGACGCCGTGGTTCAAATCCAAACCTCTTCACTTTAATTTGTTTTTTGTACGTAATCGAGGTTTGTTGGTTATGAAATGTAGTATTTAAGTGAAATAATCATGTTTGAGAATTTGTTTGTAACAATTAATTCGATGTAGTATTCGAATAATGTTTTCATCTGTTCAGCTTGTCTTTTTTTCCGGGCTCCGAAGTTAGAAGATCGTCTGCGCCTCCTACCGGTAGAATACTGAAACACGGAAAAGACTAATTCCCAAATCCAACTTCTCTCATTTACAACTTTAAGCGAGTGTTATCGAGTTCTGTGACTTTGTTGGATTTCAAACAAATTGGTCATAAAATAAAAATAATACATCCATGCCTGAGCAAGATTCGACCCTTTGACCTCTGGTTTCGTAGACCTTTATACTGATCACCACTAAGGGAAGTTTGCATACTCAGCTGGTGCTCAAGAGCTATTTTGCTGCACTATGGAAATATTGCAAGGCGGTCAGAAAACATTTGAAGTCTACAAAGTCGGTGTTAGTGACTTCAATGCTTGGTGCAATGTTAACTTTTAAAACAACTCACGTTATGTATCAACATTGATACGCCTTGTTTATTATTATCATATGTAATGATTTACTTGTTTATTGTCAACATGAATATGTTTTATTTGTTTGTTTTAATTTTATCAAATGTATAGTTTTATTTTATTTATGCGTAATTAAAAGTGATATCGAAAGCGGAAGTCATTTCCGTTTTATAAACATTTGTAGAACTGTCAAATCTTTTATTGATTCCGTTGCCAGGACAACAGTGCGAAAATGGGCGAAAAGTAAGTCAGTCTCGCGAAATGTGAATTTTGGGAAAAACATTGTTAAAAAAGAAAAGCCGCGGCTTATTGAAATGTGATTGTATTTGTGAGTATCGTTGTGCTATTTTGCAGTGAATGTTTAAAGTTAAAAGATGTTATTAAACTTGCAAACTGACAAGAAGCTAGTTCTGTTACTAATTGTACGTCCTGAGAATGCTCAGTGTAAAATAACATTAAGGAGAGTCTCATAACTCCGCCGCACAAAGAGATTGGGTATCTACCGTGACGTAGTAATCCAGTGGCACTCACCCAAAAGGAACGTCACAACATCTACATTCTTGACTTTCTAAGAGGATCACAGAATGGTCCTAACGATGGATATGGATAAACCATGGAAATATTTCGTCACAAGCTGTAAAAAAAATAAAACATAAGTAGACGGAATTGTATAGCACGTGCATAAAGATAACGTAAGGTGTTCATAAGGGACCATTCACATGAGGTAGCTGAGTGCCACAACTCAACGGAGCACTTAGGGACTCTCGATGGTAAGTTGGTAACGTCGTCGCCTTGTAATAAAGAGGTTCTGAGTTTGAATACCCTTACAGACATCAGTCAAATACCTGGGCGTTACTCTGGACAAAGGTCTAACTAACATTTCAAAAACATATTTTTGAAACAGCCAACAAAGGCTCTCAAAGAGTTGGAAAATTATACAGCCTACTCAAGAACCAGACACTGCCTCTTCACACAAAGGTATCCATTTACAAAATTGTAATACGTTCCCTTCTCACATATGCCTGTGTAATAAAGATCAATTGTATTTTAATGATTCACCAGGCCTATTTTAATGAATTATCATGTATACTTTAATGTATATATCATTCATATTTTATTGTACCTCTTATTGTATTTAGTACTTCTTTTGTACAGTCATATCTTTATCATTCAATCTTGTATTATAAATTTACGACTTTTTTGTATTTACATGTATACGTACTGCTGTACTAAGGCCAGCCAGCTGTTTTTCAGCAGGATAATACTAGCATAAATAAATAAATAAATAAATAAATAAATATGGGGACACGCAGCACCAACTACACTCCGTCGATTGCAAAGTGTACAGAATAGAGCTCTTCGCATCATATCAGAAGTTGACAGACACACACGAAACGTGCAACTTCACGAAGATCTTGATTTAGAAACACTCCATGAATTCATACTTCGGACCAGGTCTAAATTTTGGGCAACATTACCTCATCATCGTAATCCTACAATACAACTGATTCGACAAGTCCAGCCAGCTCGAAATGTTCATAAAATGCCAAGATTACAATAAACATTATTCACCAAATTAAATATCATACTATATCGCACTCAGAAAGTAAACAAAGTACTTAGACAGTACTTAGTACCTTAGACATGCCACTTCCAGATAGACCCACACCAAACCCCTGCGACAATTGAATGGGCTGACAAACAACAACACACGAAAATCAAAGCCAAGTTAAAGACAAGAGACTTAAATCAATTCAGAGAAGACTGAAACTCTACAAAATAAAATACCAACAAGATAAAATGACTATGACTGGCCAGTGGAGGTACATAGTGGTTCAGATCCCAGTTTCAACTGTAGGTCCTTTCCTGATAAGCCTTTCTGTTCATAAAGTAGACTTAAAAAGCAAACTCAAATGAAAGGAGCGCTTGTGGGTTGTTTGTGGAGTGTGACTAGCTTGACGAAAGGTCATATTAGCCTTACCTTGTGTTCCAGACAATGTTCGACAGCAATGGACGTTCGTCTGCAGAACTAGAAGGGTTTTCCAAACTCACTTCGTTCCTTTCCTGAAGCACAAGAACAGCAGATGGGATCGTGGAAGGAATCGAAGCACATCACTAAGCAGAGCAAGTATGTTCTTCAGTATAAAACAACAAAATGATCGGCATAAGACTTCAGCCAATGAGAAATCTTGAATCGACGCAGAAATGTCACGAGCATGTTCATTGATTTTAGAATTACTTAACTACGTCTTGATTTTGTAATTGCGAGGAACCCGTGGAGTAATGTTTACCAAGGAGTGAGGATTTGTGCTGCTTTAATACAGCTTCTTGCTTACTGATATCATTAAATAGCCAATGGCTCCAAGAATCCACACTAAACCTTCGTCTTGTATCGAATCGTATGTTTACTCTCAAAATAATTTGCTACATAGTAAATATGAAACGACTCCCGGCTTCGAGAAATATTCTAATTTGAATGTCCTCGTTCGACATTGAAATAATGCGATTGCGCATCTAGTGCAGATGTACTCTTGAATATATTGAACGGAAAATATATAGATTATACAACAAAGTAAAATTCTGGAACAAAAATGTCTGAAGATGAAATTATTTCTCGCATCATGGACTTTGTTCAGACTCGTTTGCAAATTTAGCTAGGTTCACAAATTTTCCTCTCCGAGGAATGTTTCACACATTTGTATCTAGTAAAACTAGGTGGAATTGTTTGATTAGGAAATCCATTCGATTGTTAAATTCTTGACTGAGGTCACTCACTTTTTCTATGCTTGCGTACCAACACTATGTTTCTTCTTTCTATTTGCCACTTCTTCATATAAGAACCCAGGAACAATTTCTTATAAGCTAAATCTGAAAGGCTATCCTTAGAAGAGAGGCCACTTTTACATGGACTATAAACCCTCTACAACTCGCCCAAAGACAGTCCGCGCTTCAAAAAATCCAAACTGACTTTCAGAACGGCATGCATGAAACAGCTCAAGACACAATGCTAGTTTTAGTGCTGTTATTATTGTTCCTGTTATGTGCCTGTGTGGAAATCTTCATTTTTCACTGTTGATATCCTGATATGAAATGGATTTATTCCGAATTCAGATTTTTTCAAATAAAAAAATAATAAATGTCAAATTATTAACTGCAATATATACAAGTGTTGCCATTTTAATTTATGTTCTTATTTCTCGTCGCCTTTCTGTCAAATTTGGCAGATCGCGACTAAACTAGAATTTACGGAAAGACATTCTACTTTTTCATGCATGTTCGTGAATTTCCAATCACCATAGCCTCTGTTAGGCGCCTTTGAGACTGAAGCGACAAGAGACGCAGGGTGTTCGCAGCAACACGCGACGGAGACACTTTGCAGGTACAACTACCAGGCTGAAAGAACACGAAGTCTATGTGTGTGTAAGTGAAATACACTTCCCTTATTAAAATAAATTTATAATTTTTCAGAGAATCTCTTGCAATGATTCGGTGAACAGAAGAAAAACATCCTAGGAGTAACAATAGTTTCGTTGTTCAATGTAATAGTACATTTTCCATGAACCAAATATTTTTAAAAAATCGTGATAAATGAGAGTTATGGTATGACAGAAACAGCTGTGGAAGAATCACATTTAACGTAACGAAGCGAGAAAAATCATTACATACTGGAGAGAACAACACTTACCTTGCAGCTGGTACCTGGTAACAGATTTACTCTTAGCTTCCTGAAAGATTGAAGAAACACAATGTTTAGAAGAAAATTGTGTATTTCGGAAAACAAGAACAAATTAGTTTTTTGTTAAAAATCCTAATTCAACTTCATGCACTGGAAGCAACTCTTTATGGAAAATGTTTCTTCATCATAACGATAAAACAGAGACCCTTTCTACACCCCCACAAGTTAATACATTCTCAATGTTTTCATTCTTACGTCCCTTTTTTACCCTCTCCAGGCTCTTTGCGACGATGAGGATGAATGATGAAGGTTCTTGCACAGAGGAACATCTTGATACGCTTTTTTATTTTTACGATGTGTAATGCTTTACTTGTGTATTTTCAACATTAATATGTTTTAGTTGTTTGTGTTCATATTATCAACTGTATAGTTTTCTTTTATTTATGTGTAATTAAAAGTGGCATCGGAAGCGGAAGTCATTTCCGGTTTATAGACATTTATAAATTATCCAGTCTCGCACAGGTATATCTGTTGTTGATTGGGTTGCCACGACAACGAAGAACGATGAGAAAGCAGAATGTTAAGTGTGAAATGTAAAAAGATGTGTATTTGAGTTGCAGCATAATTTACAAGAGATAGGTTCTTTTTGGATTTTGAAAGCTCCCTCATAGCTCTCTCCATACAACATTTCTTGGTGTTGAAATTTAAATATCTCGTTGGAAGGCTTTGGTCAATACACCCCATGTTCACGTAGAAAACAGCGTACTTCACTAAGTGCTGGGAGTTACGTATTAACAAGACAGGGTTTATGGTTTCAAACCTTGGTCAGCAATGGTGTTTTTCTCCCATCTCAAATTTCATAGGTTGAACTTCGTCCTTAAAATAAAGAACGTTATTTTTTTTTAATGATATTAATTCGTATCGTCGTCATAATCCAATAGGTAGGGAAGAGGCGTATTATAAATGAAATAGAAAGAGAAGACTCATGGAAAATGTCCAAAGTAATTCTGTGAACTTTACAGAAAATGGTGATTTCCTTGAGTTAACATGGAAACGTTGGGTTAAGGTTCTGGTAATCACAAAGTTAATTAACACTAACCAAGTTCTGTAATTTTAATTTGAATAAGTTAAGTTCACTTTATGCGTGGATGGACTAATCGTGACTGACCTACAGTTGAAGGTCGGGTCCGAACTACTGTATGCTTCTACAGGTTATCGAACGTGGAAGCTCTTGTTTATAAGTCAATGAATTTACCATTACGCCATCGAGGAGGCATTGAAATTTTTGGAAAATAAGCAAATGTGCAGAGTTACTATAAAAATATGGTCCGGATGAACAATCTTTTGTTTGTGGCCTGTTCAAATGTTTGGTTAGCAGAAACTTTATTCTATTTGTCCCAAATACAATTTTGTGTGCGTATTAGTAAAACTTCTGAGGTTTTTAGGTGTGTTGCGATGTTTCAAATGTTATAGAGTCACTCGGGGGAATATGCCCATCGGGGTTAAATGCCCACCCCCTCGTATCTCGCGCAACGTTAATGTTATGGCAACTCTGCGACTCTTGTTTGAAAGCGCCCTCCGTGGTGAGACGAGGCAGCAGGTTTGGAGCTTGTGAGAAGAATCTGAAGCCATTCAGGGTTAATTTCATGAGGTAACAAGACAATTTTTGAGGTAATAATTTTTTGTACGTTGCTGTATTAACAGTGTGGAATACTATTCCCAAGAGAGAAAGAAACTGAATTATATTTGGTGTAAAGATCAACAGTCAGGGAGACATATCTGAAGAATGAAACTGCCGCATGGTGCTCAGAGTTGCCAACCCAGTCATTCAATTTTCTGCTTGTAGCTGTGGGGTGATATGCTCACAGAAATTAAGTACAATATGCCCATGGCCATTACTATGATAAGAAAGGACCATAATGTGACTGGATCCAGTGTAATAGTTGTAGTATGTGGATACATGAAATATGTATCAAATTCACGTCCATGTGTCCAAAGTGCAATGTAATTTCTCACAAATGTAAACAGTAAAAGCGGCTATGGTAAATTCAAAATAAATGTTGTTAGAAACACTATGCTTGTCTGTGCAAATGATGTTCTGTTTACGAAACAAACGTTTATAATCTTCCAGTTATTATTTTCCTTTAAATATGTCATGTCAAGTATTACAACAATTGTTTATTGTACTGGGCATTTTACCCCTAATTGGTGGACATTTTACCCTGAACACGGGGTGATTTCACCAAATTGACGTTCATCTGTTTATTTTTCTATGGTTCTTTTGCTATAAGACTTACAGTAATAATACTTACAGTAATAAAATAATGAATTCTAACTATAGTGTAAAATGTAACTAATTTTAAATGTGATCGTGAATGTCACCAATTAGCTTAGCGACTTCGAAAACTATGGACACTAATCTAAGTCATTTGTGGCATTTTATTATTCTCACCTCCTCCCCATGCCGATAGATGATGAACTTGGAGTTGAACCGCATTGGGAGTGTCACGAAAACTATGGATTCCATTTTCAACACAGCCTGAATGTTAGACAACCCGAGAAACACTATCGTTGTCCGGATTGCATAAGAGTCGTGGATGTCTGTTTGTGCGGAATTTAATATTGGTGGTTCTCGATTATTTTTACATGTCATCTCTTCCCACCCCCACCCCTCACAGTATGTATCTCAAGGTTGCAAGTGATACGTGTACCAAGTTTGGTTGAATTTGCTCCAGGCGCTCGAGAGTTATGCCGGAACAAACAAATTTACACATCCACACACGCATATATCCATTTCTATATATAGAGAGATTTTGTGTACATATATATTGTGTTAAATAATTCTCATTTGTGTTGCTTTTGTGCAATGTTGTCTAGTTGCGACGATGAGGATGAATAGTGTTAGATGAAATTGATGACAAGGAACCCCCAAGCGAGCAACCCCTTCCTTCACCATGACTCGAACCCGAAATCTTCTATAGTGAGGTCACGTGCTAGCCAACTGGCTCGGCCACAGACATGGATCGCATTTCTTGCACTTATATTCCCTTTTGAATAATGCTTCTCATTTCTAGGGTACTTGTCTCTGACATGAACAATCGTAATTTATTATTGCTTGTATCTAGAATGAATAATTGAAATATATATTTGAGACTTTTATATTTGTAGCTCTACATATATTATTTGACCTTAATAGTATAATTTTGCTTCAGTACTGAAAATATACTCAACTAGTTTTAAAATAATATAATCACCCACAATGTCAGTTGTGGAAGAGTGTGTTAATTCTGGAAGAACATAATCATTATTTCCTTGTTGTGTGATACTTGAAAGCGTTATTTCGACAATATTTCATGTCGATCATGAGTCTTAAAGCCAACTGAGATGCCATACCAGATTCAAGTGAGTAACTCCAAATAACATATTTTTTGAACTAACTAACTACTTTAAAATAAGTAAAAGAAAACATTACCATGCACCGTGTGCAATGAATCATATTTTTGAAGGAATTGTGCATAAATTATTTCAAATTGTGCATTAATGTCGAGAAGGCATCGAATTTCAAGAAAAGGCCCTTGCTTAAATTCGATATAAGAACTAGTCGAGACATATCGAGACGAGACAAAGAACGTGACAGACCTCTGTAAAACCCGAGACGAAATCGAGACGCAGGGGACAATCAAATAGTTTTCATTACGTCTTAAGGTACTCAAATACGCTAAATGGTTTATCACTAATGTAACAAAATAGACTTTCTTTACTAAAAACAAGTAATAAATTTCTCTTCTCACCTGTAGGGCGTCCATATTCATAAGCCACAATATCCGCAAGGAATAGTGTTTCTCGTAGTAAAGAAACAACGTCCGAGCAGTGTGAAAGTAGTCCTTCAAAATTTTGGTTGTGAGCTGAAAGGCGCTTTCAGTTAATTCCGGAGACATTCTGGGCGAAAGACAGCCAGAGGAAAAAACGAAGATTAAAGTCGAAAACATCAACAATGACATCTTCATGCCGCTAGCTACCTGCAACAATGGCTATGATATAAAGAACTGAACATATAAATATATATATATATTTTTTTATTATTGCTAAATTTTAAAACACAATTTGTAAATTATCAATTGTGTGTGTGAAATGCTGCAAAAGAGTATAAACTTTGTATTATCAATTCTAGATAAATGTATGGTTAAAAATGAAAATATAACACTGTATCAAAACATGATATTTTGAATTCATAACTTCAACGAGGACCATATTACTAATTGGTTTAGAAAATTACGAAACGTGGCCAGAAGAAAGTGAACTTCAGTAGAGCATGTACAACCTCTCATATTGCCATTTCATTTTTGTTCACGATTAGTTCGTAGCAGTCAGTATATTTCAAAATATAGAAACCAATGGAATATTTCGACATAAAGGTGTCATCAAGGAAGATGTTTGGAAGAATAGAAATCATTACTCGACCAGTATGCGAGATGAACACTTATAGTCCAATAGGGTGAACTTTTATAAAAATAAATCGACGTAAAAGAACGTGTAAGTTCAAATCGTTTGGAACGTATAATGGCAATGGAAACACAAAAAACTTCGATGTGCTAAAAGAGACAAATATATTGTTTTCGCCTCAAAACGTTTCCACATTTGTATTTAAATTCAAAGAATAGTCTTAACGACACATTTAATCAGTTTCTTTTTCAAGTGTTAAAAAACATTTGGAACTTCAGAGGAAATCCACTGCACAAGACTTCTCATCAGAAATAGCACCATGGACAAAATGCGAATAGTGAAATTTATATGGTGTTTCAAAAATGAACAGTTTTCTCACACCTGGAGAGAATCGCCGTCACAATTGAACACAAAACAGGCAAATTACCCAGAATTTTAGACGGAATTTCATTGCCGATACCTCGCACAATATCGGATAATTCTGCAAAGTGCGTCGTGTGGAATTTGAAATTACATGAGGATGGGGATGCCATGGGGCTGGAAGATGATTTTGAAGGAGTGGTGTGCCCGTGTTGCCATACAGATTGAATAACTGCTGTAGCGTACGAATGTTGCATCCCCTCCAATGAGAACTCCACAGATTCCGATGCAGCGCGAGTCACTTCCGGCGTGACATGGAATTTAACAGACTCTTCGCTATTTTTTCCCCACCGTTTAAACAAGTGAATCCAGGTCTCATTCAAGTTACCATCATCCCTATTTAGTTTTTTCCCCCTATCAACACAAATATTTGCAGCCTCGTGAGCGTTCATATCGGGTTGTTTATGAACTCTTTTTGCAACTTCTCTTTTTCTAGTCTTGTGATTTGATTCTGAAAAATGTTCAGAAGGCCCGGTCTTTGGAGATTGTTCCCTAATATCCTTGTCATGCTCGTCCAAGACACTTTCGAGATCAGAAAAGAAGAATCTTATTGAAAACTGTAAGAGGGGTGAACTTCCTATCGCTTTCGGTATTCCGAAAACTCATAAGGAAGGGATCCCGATGAGACCGATTATACCCATGTATTCTCACCCCGGGTATAAACTGGCGAAAACATTAGTAGAGAGATTAAGGGAGGTTGGGGGGAAGACCGAATTCAGTGTTGAGAATTCTTGGGAAGTGAAGAAGCGATTGGAGGGGATAAACCTAGACGAGGAGGATGAAATTTGTAGTTTTGATGTCATTAATTTGTATCCAAGCGTCCCCAGAGATAAAGCCCCGGATGTCTTCAGAGGTGGGTTATGGATAAGGGAACTGATGTTGTGACAGCCTGGGAGTTCGTTCGGTGGTTCCATTTAGTATCAGGATATAATTATTTCTGTTTCAATGGGAAAATTTATAGACAGATTGAAGGACTTGCTATGGGCAACCCTGTTTCGGGAATAGTTTCCAGCATATTCCTCCATTACATTGAGAAGGATTCACTAAGTGAGGTTAATAATGATATTAAATATTTTTGTAGATATGTTGATGACATCTTGGTTATCGGGAAAAAAGAAATATTAGATCGTATTTTCGAAATCATAGGAGAACAAGACGATAGAATAAAATTCACTTGTGAGATAGAAAACGAAGGAGTAATTAACTATTTGGACATGAGGATTGAACGGGTTAATGGCAGGTTTCGGACTGGGATTTACCACAAGAAGTTAGCAGGGGACAGATATATACACCAAGATTCTGAACACGCCAACATAATTAAGAATAATCTATACATGAACTTCTACATTCGGGCCGGGAGGCTTTGTAATTGTAGGGAGGAAAGAGAGAAAGAAGAAAATTGGATAATGAAGGTGGGGTTCACTTAACACATCCAAGAAGCCCTCACTATTTAAGGTTCCGTTGTTGAATATGGACCAACCCTTCCAGTTCTCCATACACTATACCACATCATTAGCTTACCAGCAATATCCATTCGGCTGGGATCTGTCTACTGTAGATTATCAAATCACAGGTATTGCGTATAATTTTTATAATTTTTATTAACTTTATCAGGAACATAAAAATTAGCATCGTCACTGAAGAATATTTCATTCCAAAGGAAGTGTCACGTAATTGTTTGAGATACCTTTCCCAATATTCTCCACTATTCACGTATTTGGTGAATGTTGCTGATTAAAATCATATGCAATGGTGCGTATACTTCTTTCTGTCCCAAGATGTCAGCGTGATCTTGCAGAGTTCCTGACAAGTAAGGAGCATTCTTAATACTTTGTTTTTAACACCTCGAAAAGGAGAAAATTATTACAAGCATTCACTAATAATTTTTTGCTGGTTAAATATACTTTGGAAAAACCTTACATGTTTACTAGTAGGTGTGCTGTCTAGTGTGGTTGGGATTGTCTTGTGTAGTAGTTATGCTGTCTAATGTATTTCTGTTTGTCTTGTGTAATATCGGTGATATGTATGTATGTGTCTTGTGTTGTAGTTGTGATGTCTAATTTGTTTGTGTTTGTCTTGTGTAGTAGTTGTGGTGTGTAGTTTGTTTATGTTTATATTGTGTAGTAGTTGTGGTGTGTTTGTGTTTATATTGTGTTATAGTTGTGATGTGTTTGTGTGTCTTGTGTAGTAGTTGTGCTGTCAAATGTGTTTGTGTTCGTCTTGTGTAGTAATTGTGCTGTCTAATGTGTTTGTGTTCGTCTTGTGTAGTAATTGTGCTGTCTAATGTGTTTGTGTTTGTCTTGTGTAGTAGTTCCTCCATTCATATTGGGGGTTAGGCGTAGAGCTGACAACTCTGCACTGTAAAAAGCCATGTCAAGAATCAGCAATATAAGGCCATGGATGTTCCCAAGGTAAAATATTCCGGAGGTAAAATAGTCCCCCGTTCGGATCTCCGGGTGGGGACTACTTTGGGAGGTCCCTGGACTAAGGATAAGATCTACCTTAGGAATAAGGATATTAAATTAGGCACCTGGAATGTTCTGAGCCTTTACCGGCCTGGGGCATTTCAGTGTACAGTTAATGAGATAGTTAAGTATAAATTAGATGTAGTAGCTGTCCAGGAAGTTAGGTGGCCAGGAGAAGGGAATTGTAAAACTAAAAATTATACTTTTTTCAATGGTGATACTGAAAATCATAATTTTGGAACAGGCTTTTTCA
Organism: Lepisma saccharinum; assembly: GCF_977018435.1. NCBI lineage: Eukaryota > Metazoa > Arthropoda > Insecta > Zygentoma > Lepismatidae > Lepisma > Lepisma saccharinum. Next base: position 8,063,006 of record NC_139248.1, on the reverse strand, counting down.
TAAATAATAGAATTATCTCGGCTCTTAAAACAGTAGAATTTATTAATGATAGGATATCATATGCAGTTTTACAGGGTAGGTGGTGTAAAATTATTTTAATAAACATACATGCACCAACGGAAGATAAAGATGATAATACTAAAGATGATTTTTATACAGAGTTAGAACAGGTCTTTGATAAATTTTCTCAGTATGATATGAAAATTCTGTTAGGTGACTGTAATGCACAGATTGGCAAAGAAGAGACATTTAAACCCACGATTGGTAAAGAAAGTCTTCATGAACTAAGTAATGATAATGGTATAAGATTGATTACTTTTGCAACCTCAAAGAATTTAATTGTGAAAAGTACCACTTTTAAACATAAAGATATCCATAAATATACCTGGTCTTCTCCAGATGGTAAAACTCATAATCAGATAGATCATATTCTCATTGATAAGAGAAGGCATACTAGTATAATTGACGTTCGTACACATAGAGGTGCTGACTGTGCTAGTGACCATTATTTAGTAATTGCTAAATTAAGAGAAAGACTCTCAGTGATAAATCATAAGCAACAAAATCTAAAAGTTATAAAATTTGATACAGGAAAGTTTCCTGATGAAAGAATTAAGAAAGATTACCAAATTAAACTGTCAAATAGATTTGATGTTTTGCAGGATTTAAATGATGATGAAAATATAAATGAAACAGACGTAAATAAGAATTGGGAGCACATACGTAATGCAATAGAATCAGCAGCTAAAGAAAGTATAGGATACCATAAACCAAGAAAAAGTAAGCCATGGTTTGATAATGAATGTCATAATCTAATAGAAATAAGAAATCAGGCTAGACTTAGGTGGTTAAATAACTCTAATGATACAAATCTAAACAATTATAATAGAATAAAGCGAGAAGTTAACCGCACGTTTAGAAGTAAAAAAAGAGATTATTTGAAAAGCAAAATTAACGAAATTGAAACAAACCGCAAAAATAAAAATATCAGAGATTTATATAAAGGTGTAAATGAGTTTAGAAAGGGGTGGCAACCTAAAGTAAACTTGATAAAAGATAAAGACGGTGATTTTTTAGCTGACCCAAGCGATATTCTAAATAGATGGAAGAACTACTTTAATGACCTTTTAAATGTCCATGTAGGAGATAAATCAGAAGTAAATTAAGTCCACACAGCAGAACCTTTAGTTCCAGAACTTAACTTGACTGAAGTTAAAGATGCTATTAAAAGGCTAAAGAATAACAAAGCACCTGGCATTGATTTAATACCAGCTGAGTTAATTAAATATGATGGAAATTCATTAATATATCAAATTCATAAATTAATTTGTTTAATATGGAATAAAGAAGAAATCCCTCAACAGTGGAAAGAATCCATAATTGTTCCTGTGTTTAAAAAAGGTAATAAAATGAACTGCAATATTTACCGTGGAATTTCTCTACTCTCAACAACATACAAAATATTGTCTAACATTCTTTTAACAAGACTAACCCCATATGCTAATGAAATTATGGGTGATTATCAATGTGGATTTAAACGTAACAGATCAACTACAGATCAAATTTTTCACATCAGACAGACACTTGAAAAAAAGTGGGAATATAATCAAAATGTCCATCAGCTATTCATTGATTTCAAAAAAGCATATGATTCGGTCAAAACAGATAAATTATATAATATATTAGTAGAGTTTGGAATACCTAAGAAGCTTGTTAGTATAATAAAAATATGCACCAGTGAAACAGAAAGTAAAATTCGTGTAGGTATTAATATGTCTGACAAATTTACAATTCATGATGGGTTAAAACAAGGAGATGCATTATCTCCATTGCTCTTTAATTTTGCCTTAGAATATGCTGTTAGGAAGGTAAAAGAAACTAAAGAAGGACTAAAATTAAATGGTGTGACTCAGTTGTTAGCATATGCAGATGATGAAGACTTACTGGGGGATGATCTGAATACAATGAAGAATAATGCTAAAATATTTTTCAAAACTGCTAAAGAGAGAGGTTTGGAAGTTAACAAAGAGAAAACTAAATATATGCTTACAGGCCGAAACCAAGTGTTAGGTAATAATCAAAATCTAATTATTGATAACAACTCGTTTGAACCAGTTTCCAAATTCAAATACTTAGGAGTAATATTAACAAATGAAAATTATATTAAAGAGGAAATAAGAAGTAGGCTTAATTCAGGAAATGCATGTTACTTCTCTCTTCATAAACTTTTTGTCTTCTCGTTTAATATCTAAGAAACTAAAAGTTAAAATATACAAAACAATAATTTTGCCTGTAGTATTACATGGATGTGAAACTTGGTCCCTTACATTGAAAGAGGAACATAAATTGAGAGTATTTGAAAATAAGATCCTTAGGAAAATCTTTGGACCTAAAAGGGATGAGGAAACAGGTGAGTGGAGAAGGTTACATAATTTAAAACTACATAATTTGTATTCATGTCCAGATATTATTAGAATAATTAAATCAAAAAGAGTTAGGTGGGCAGGCCATGTGGCACGAATGGGAAAGGAAAGAGGAGTTTACAGGATTCTTGTTGGGAAACCTAATGGTAAGAGACCTGTAGGAAGGCCAAGACGAAGATGGAGGGACAACGTTGAGATGGACCTAAGGGAAATCGGTAGAGATGGAAAAGAGTATATAGAACTTGCTCAAGATAGGGAAAGATGGAAGGCCTGTGTTGCTGCAGCCATGAACCTTCGGGTTTAAGAAGGCTAGGGAGTTAGTTAGTTAGTTAGCGTCGTTTCCGTGATCTGCGTCGAGAAATGGATCGGGACAACGGCAGATGAATGTGTGCATAAACATCAACGTGTTTTAGAGTTTCTCGTTAGTAATCTCGTAGAGCAGTTGATAAGACGTTCCAACAATTATGACCTTGATTTCCGTCAAGAACGAAGCATAGTAGGTTCCAATCCTACACTTACTTCTCTTGCTGGGTGAACAATACTGACATTTACTTAGGAAGAAATTTTGAAATAATCTAATATAAAATTATATTAAATCAGTTTAAATAACTATGGAATGCATGCCTCGAGGTTAGCACATTCTGCTTAATTTATTTGACCTCTCCTCGACTCGATACACAACACAATTTAAATGATATTCGGTTTGGCAGGATTTAAGCCAAAATCATTATTTCATGTGTTGTATTTATTGCTGAGGTTCGTTTCCAAGTGACACAGGTTGTTGCTTTGGTGTGGTAACTTCTTGCTTCGGTCTGATTTATGTGACAAACATCACGCGACAGGCGAAAAGCGAGAAGTGTCGCTTGCGAACGAACCATCAGCAATAAATGCAGGAAAGGATAGAGATCGCCCAGGGAAGTTGAGCCACAAATTAATTACATCTCCTCACATGATTCAGGTGTTCTCTTTAGCTCCCGTTTCGTCCCGTTTTGCCGAATCCCGTTTCGCCCAATGATCCAGAGGCGCATTATATCAGATTTCCCACCCAAGTAAAATTTTCGGTGGAAGGGAAATTCCCATTCCGCCGAATATATTGAAGGCAGGGAATTTTCCTTCTGCTGAAAAATTTCATGTTTAAACAAAGAGAATGCTTACTAACAAGTTATATACTTAGAGGAAAGGATTACGGACGGCGAGGGGGTTGAGTTGGGGAAATATTACAAACAGGATGGGAGGTTACGTCTCTAAAATCAGTTCCTTCCATGGGAAGACTACAAAAATTGCTTTTGATCCGCTCCTTACATGGTACGATTTCATGTGGAATATCCCTTATTCCTTGTGTGGGAATAATCGTGTTGTGACAATAACAACTATTGTATGTCTCGCGTAACTGTAGTTAAAACGTGATAGCAGTAGATGTCACTTTAAAGGCGTAAAATACATTTAAGCTGTTTGAAGGTTAAAAAAATAATGCATTTCGTTTTCTATGGAAAAGCAAACGAAGTCCGCCATTTTCCTCGTAAGGTTTACAATATTTTCATAAATTTTCCATTCGAAGAAATTATCGAGAATAGTTCTCTCTCACAATGTTTTTACACATAGATATCTGAATCGGTATTTTAGCAAAGTACTTCTATCTGGAGTACTATTACAACTTAAACTTAATAAGCTTGAATACATTGAAAAATGGAAGTAATACAGAATACTGGCTTTCGGCAGAGTATAAAAACTAAATAATATAGCTCCTTTTTCTTTCGAGACGAGACGATACTTTTCACATGCTGTCTTAACTCGTCTCATGTCTCGTCTCGAAAACGAGACGAGACAGGTGGTCAGCCCGTCTCGTGTCTCGTCTTGTTTTCGAGACGAGAGAGGAGACATGTCATGGGCAACACTAATCGGCATAATACTTCTGCTAATGAGAAATCTTGAATCAACCCAGAAATGCCACGAGCATGACTATTGATTTTAGTATTAGCCATTTATGTCTTGGTTTTGTAATTGGGAAGCAAAGTTTACCAACAACGGGATTTCAGCTGCTCTAATAGAGCTTCGCACCTTCTGATATTATTAAATTGCCATCAGACAGCGGAATATTGCTCAATGGCTCCTAGCATCAACACTAAACGTCCGTCTTGTATCGAATCTCATGTTTACTCCCAAGATAATTTCCTACATAGTAAATATGAAACGACTGCTGGCTTCGAGAAATATTCTAATTTGAATGTACTTGTTCGACATTGAAATAATGCGATTGCGCATCTAGTGCAGATTAAATTTTGAATACATTGAACGGAGAATATGGATTTTGTAACAAATAAAGTTCTGGAGCAAATTATCTCAAGGTGAAATTTTCTCCTGCCTCTTGGACAGTGTTCAGTTCAGACTCATTTCCAAATTCAGCTAGGTTCACATATTTTCCTCTCCTAGGACTATGTGAAATCTTTGTTTGTACAGTCACGGACACTGCCAGCTTGTAACGATTCCATTGAAAGTCAATGTATTCATTACAAGCCAGCAGTGTCCGTGTCTGTACTAAAACTTGGCGGACTCATTTGATAAGAAGATCCATTCGAAGGCTGAATTCTCTGCTGAGGTCACTCAGTTTTTCAGTGCTTGTGTACCAAAAACTATGTTTCTTCTTTCTATTTGACACTTCTTCAGATAAGAATCCCAGGTACCAATGGAAAATGGAACAATTTCTTATACGCTAAATCTCCAAGGCTATTCTTAGAAGAGAGGCCATTTCTACGCAGACTATAAACCCTCTACAACTCATTTAAAGACGCTCTGGTCGTTCATCTATCCAAGCTGACTTTCAGAACGACGTGAATGAAGCAGCTGAAGATATAATATTGGTTTTACTGTTCCTATTATTATTGTTATTATTCTTGCTATTTATGTACAATTATTCGAATTTTTCATTTTTCACTGTTGATAAACTGAAATGAAATGGATTTATTCTGTATTCAATTTTTTCAGATAAATAAATTGAATTCCAAATTATTAAGTGGTCTATAAACTAGTGTTGTGATTTTAATTGATGTTTTTATTTAGCGTCGCTTTACTGTCAATTTAGACTAACCACGACGAAAAAAGTATTTACGGAAATACGTTCAACTTTATCGTGCATCGTCGTGAATTTCGAATTACCATAGCTTCTGTTGGGCACCTTTCAGAGCGAAGCGACACGAGACACTGCGCATGTGCAACCGCGAGACAGAGACAACACAACATGTATGCGCGTGTGTGTGCGTGAAATGGAAATCCACTTGCTTCATTTGACGTTTTTGCAAGAAGTGTATCACTTTTAAGAGAATCTCTTGCAATCAGTCGGAGAGAAAAATGAAAACATTCACAGACTATAAAAAATTCTATATCTAATATAATAGTACAATTTCCACAAATGAAATATATTCAAAGAATCATTTCGCATTCAGAAACAATACAAGCGAGCAAATGGCCAAAACAGTTGTGAGAGAATCACCCTTATCGCAACGAATCGCATCGAATTCCGTTCTGGGCATTTATTGAACGATTGGTTTATTTCTCTTCGCTTCTCGTGCTACTCTTGGCTAATTGCGAAGATGGAGATGAATGATGATGAAGTTGATAAATGGACACTCACAAACATCCATGCCCAGGCCGCAATTCGATCCCGGGACCAAGTTCATGTTGCTCCATGTCTTCTAATCATAATTCACGCTCGTCGTTGCGATTAACCTAAAAAGGAACAGGAGCGACGCAAATAGGAAGAAGACCAATACTTTTGCTTTCAAAGTTTCTCGGGAGGCATTTTTCTTTGTAGCTGTTCTCTGGAGCAAGCGAACGAGAGCAAGTATCAGCGCAAGTGGCGAATCGAAAGAGTTCGACCACTCAACTCCTGAGAGGGGAAGTGAGGGGAATACGCGGCTGCAGTTAATCTGTATGACGGATATCTCTGGGCAAGCGAACGAAAGCAGGTCTCTGTGCTAGCAAAGAATCGAGAGGGCTCGATGAATGAACTCCTGATAGGGAAGGTGAGTGCATGGAGGGGAAAACGTAGCTGCAACTACACGAAATGACGAGCGAATGAAAGCAAGTCTCTGCGCAAGAAGTAACTCGAGAGGGATCGACCAAAGAACGTAATTCAATTCACATCGGAGCCAATTTTCTGAGTGGTTCGGATCCAACGTTAAATTTGAGGTCCAATCCTAATTAGGATACCTGGGAATAAAGTAGACTTAAAATAGACTTTGAGAAATTTTGTGCCTCATCAAGCCACTTCGGTGGCTGAGTTAGTGGTCTGTGGATAATCACGTGCGGGTGTGGCCTATGGATGGGTGCTTTGGATGCCTCCACATCAATTGCATTTAATCGTAATTTATTCTTATGCTAGCGGTGCTTACTAAACGACCAAAAAACGATGCCTTTCTACGTCTTGGGTAAGCCGAGACGATGAGGATGAATGATGAACTGGTGGAATTCGTGATTGTTCGAATCGTATCACAGTTGTTAAAGAACCTGCGTTTTATCTTATGTTAAATCGCAGTGTTTACTATTATGGGCTTTTGAAACGATGGAGTTGATTTATATTTCTAAATTTTATTTTACATCAATTTTCTACCTCTTGGGTTCATCGCGACGACGAGGATGAATGAGGAAATTGTGAAGGCCAGGGGAACCCCCTGGTGATGCTACCTACACCCGCTTACTTTGAGTGGTATGCACTTGATGCCCTGGTGCCCTAAATTATAAAACATGGCCTCAGTTTCCTAAAAAAATATCAGTTCCCACTTTTTTCTTTTCGTCACTCTCTGTTATTACAAGTCCTCCCGGTGGCATTGTCATAACGTCGTCGCCTTGTAATCGAGGGGTCCCAGGTTCGACATCAAGTGGAGACACATTTTGGTTCGTCTCTCACTTTAAAATGTAGGTCCAGTCCCGATTGGTCTCTCTGTGCATAAAGTGGACTTAATACACCAACTCAACTCAAGTTACTTATGCCATGTCATTAGACAGAGTGGACTATCTTTAATTCGAAATTAGATCATTCGAATTACTACGTAAGTCGAACAGAAGTTTATTATCCTCGAAACCATTTTAAATGACGTCACCGATTGCTAGCTGTAACATTTTTCCTGTCCCCTTCGAGTTTCAATTAAAAAGAATCCACCGTAGTAAAATAACCATAGACATAATTGTGTTATGTATTTGGGTACCAAGACTTATTCAGGTGGCCAGAACAGGCTCTGTTTACACAATTTGTTTGTTACTTATTTTGTGTTACTTCACTTACAGCACTAATACATTCATTCATGCATGCTTGACCAGGGGTCGAACCTGATGACCACTTCACCACAGAGGACAGTAAACGATGGAGTTGAAAAATGGGTCGAAAGTGCCCATTAAGTAAAGAGCAACTCTCACATACTGCACCAAAACTCGCCTTTGCGCGTGCAAAGAATTAAAATTAATATTTTAAATATATATTAGTTAATATATCGACGACAGTAAAATCGAAAAAGTATTAATTATTTAAGGGTTCCTATACTTCAAACAAACATTTTTGATCAAATTACACAGTGCAACAAATTTGAACTTTGTGTCTTGCCGCGAAATGAATGAAGGTGTTCTTTGCTAAATCAAATATGCTGATTACGAAAATGAAATCAGAAATTTTCCATCACGTACCAATTTTTCTGAAAAAGATATGCCACATGTACCACTTAGTCTATATTTCATATAGTTAGCAATATATTGTAATTCATGAAAAACAAAGTAGCAACTATCGCGACACTTGGAAACGACTCCATTACAGTACAGGAGGAACCTGTAGCTAAATAAAATACAGATCATGGAACAAAATTAATTGTTTGTATTACAAAACATAAAAAAGGTACGAGAAAGCTGCAAAAAGCTTGAAATGTACTTATAAGTTAGAAACGTGTCCTGGAAACTTTCCGTTTATGGGTGGATGGTGAAACTTCTTGTAAGAGTGTCCAACAGTAATCTGCCAAAAGGTTAGGTGACCACCTTCCCTTATATCATCTTTCCATGGCAGCGATATCTTGGTGAAATCGGTCACCATGTTCGTCACTCACATCTCCGATATTAGGTGGGGAAAAATCCAAATGAGAATGCAGGAAATCTATTTTCAAAGACATGTGGCGCACCATAGCCTTGTAACAGTCCAGCATGTGTTTAATCAGTTCCCTGTAATTGTCAGACCTGACGTTACCCAAGAAATTGTTGCATACATCTTTGAAGGCAAGCCAAGCTGCCTTCTCAGTATCTGTCACCAAACTTTTTAAAAGTTGTATTTCATCAAGTCACGAATCTGAGGCCTAATGAAAATATCTTCTTTAATTTTTGCAGTACTAATCGCAGGAAATTTGGACAGTAAAAATTTAAAACAGCTGCCATCTTTGTCCATTGCTTTTACAAAATTCTTCATGAAGCCCAATGCCAGATGGATCAGTGGTTACAGCACACTGTCTTTGTCAACAAGGGGTCCATGCGACACATTTTTTTCACCCTGATTGAAGCTTTCTCTCAATGGCCACTGTTTCACTACATAATAGTCTTTCCTTGCCCTACTGTCCCAGTGACACAAGAAACAGCAATATTTTGTGTAACCAGTCTGCATTCCCAGCACAAGCCCCAGAACTTTGTGATCACCACAGATTTTCCATTTGTGGTTCGAATAGCCAGTATACTTCAGAAGTAGTCTCATGTTCTCGTAGGTTTCTTTTAACTGAACGGAATGGGCCACTGGTATCGAAGGTTTCTCATTTTCGTTATGCAAGAGCACAGCTTTAAGACTAGTTTTGAGGATTCTAGGAATAGGTGCCATTCTTCCGGATTCTGAATCATTCCAAATTCTGTAAGTAGCCCATTTATGTCATTACAATATACCAGACTCTCTGCCATTGAGAAAAAGTGGAAAGACCAAGCTGTCGTTTACTGAATGATATACTAGTGTTTGATTTGTAGCAAGTTTTTTCTTGAAGACGAGACCCAAGCAATTCTGCTTCCATTTTTGAAATATTTAGATCTGTTACAAGATCGTTCAATTCTGCCTGTGACAATGGCTGTGGTTGGGGCTGTGATGTAGATGGCGTGTAATCAAGATCTTCGTGATCTATTGGTTGGTCACTTCCATCGTCTGTTTCATCTTCCAGTGTCCATTCTGCTGGTGGTTTTGGAACTGGGAGAGAATCAGAATGCGGAACTGGGCACATTGCAGATTCCAAATTTGGATATGAAATTGTGTGTTATGATTTACTTGAGATTTCTGTTACTTTCGTTAAAGTAGCAATGTGTTATGTGGTCTCTAGGTTTCCTCCACAACACTGGTACTGCAAATGGCATAGATGGGTGGATTCTATGCAACCATCCTCTTAAATAGCGGGAGCAACGTGGGCAACAGTTCTGTGGTGCCCAACACTAACCTCATCCCTTTACAAAATACAACTCGTACGCCTCTTTGACGAGCGGGGAAATGAGATGTCTTTGGGACTTCGTCATAAAGTCACCACATACAACAGAAAAGTTTTGGTGAATTAACACACTTCCTAGACATCGCTGAACACAAGAAACACGCGAACACGCACAAACAGTACTCTTCACGTTAGGGGTTTGCACTACACGCACGACAGGACACTAGCAACACTAGCAACTGACTGATGCAAATAACTGCAACTCCATTATTCCTCAACAAAGTGGCTATCTATCCCTATCCTCTCCACCTCCCACCCTATGCACTGTCGAGACCTAGTAACAGGCTGTGCTGATAAGTGACAACAATAACATGCAGTCGTGCGCTGATAAAATTGCGTTTCCAGAAAAAAGTTTAGGTGATAGCGAAAAACTGTCTTCACTATCGTCATGAGGCACTGAACTCCATAGAAAGCACATGTTTTTGTTCTGCGGCAACTTTCATTGTCGCACAGAGTTATCATGATTCTATCAATGCCTACAGAATCTTGGGAAACCGGCTACGTAACCAGTGGAATGTACAGTGTACAATGTATTCAGTACTTGAACATTCTTCAGTGTTCATACAAAATTGGATTTTGTATTAACAAAATAGGCTGATGGGACATAGACCCACACTTCAAGTGGGATCCACACACTGTGCGGCGTGCCTCCATAGAGGATCGAACCCAGATGCACTTGTTTAGGAAGACAGAAAAACTGCACCATTTGGAGTCTAATGTAAGCCACACAGCAAAGCAATGAACTAGCTGAAATTTGAAAAAGCGTTAGATTCTAGTACACTAAAATCTTGTTTAGTTCTCGTTGCGATGTTTTGAACCAGGAATTTCCTTGAATTTCGAGACTTGTAGTGACATTAATGCACAATTTGCAATAATATTTGCATAGTTCTTTGAGAAGTATGAATCATTGTATGCAGTATGTGATAATGCGTTCCTTCACTTATATTAATTTGGTTAGTTCGTTGTAAAAGAAAGTTATTTAGAGTTACTCTTTTTAATTAGAATTGCAACCCCAGTTGCTCCCAACAACTATCAACATGAGGATTAGTTTTATTCCGGAATTAACACACTGTTCCATAACTGACATTGTAGATGATTATATTTATTATTTCTTTTTTTAAAAAAATGATTCTGCTTTTAGTACTAACAGCAAATAAGAATACTAAGGTGAAACAACAAATGTAGGACTAGTTTTCAGTCACATATAATTTCTTTATTTCAGATTCAAGCCAATACAAATTACCCTTGTTTATATTAAAAGGAAATGTACAAAACATGACAATATTTAAATCAAATTTGTTATCCATGCTTTAAATATACCACCTTCCTCAGTGACTCAGTGAAAGAGAGCGCTGCTTTACACGTGACCTCGCCATAAAAGGCTCCGTGTTCGAGTCCTGGTCTGCGGAGCGGTTGCTCGCTTGGGAGTTCCCTTCATCGATTTCATCCAAACATCATTCATCCTCGTCGTAGCAAGAAGCCAAAAAACGCAAAATGACAATAATTCAGCATAGTATATGTACAAAATAATGAGAAACATCAGCCAAATACGTACATATACCAGTCCTGGACATAAGACTGTTGTGGATATTAATATAGAAACACTCTTATATCAGAACAATCTAGTCTGTTGTTTAAATTTCAAAGATCTCCCACAACACCTTCAAGAATTACATTTGAGGGAACGAGTAACCACTTATGAGTACATCACTTATCACAATTTAATAATTCTTACGTTACTAGAAATCTGCTTTACAAATTATTACCAAAGCACACGAAAACAATCTGTGTGAAATTCGAGTCAAAGTTTACACTGAAAATGTCAAATTTATTTGTATTTGTGTATTTCTTACTTCATGATGATTGCAAGTCATAGTTTGCAGCAGCTCTTGTCGACTCCTACAGTGGGCGCTCTACATGCTGGCTGGGGAGCGATGAGAAAAAAAGCAGTTTGCAGAACGAGATGCGCGCAGAACTTCCTCCCGCGACGTCGTAACTCTCGGTTCCACCGCTGTTGTCCCGCTCCCTACTTCCCTTGCCAGCATGTAGGCCGCCCGCTGCAAGACCAGACAAGAGCTGCAACAGTGACACGGAAGAAGAATGATGATGAAACTGATGAAAAGACATGTGCAGGTCGGGACTCGAACTCGGAACCCTGTGCAAAACCATGAAATGCATTCGGAAACTGAGACGGGGTAAGATAGGCAAGGATGTGCTCTGTGACATCATCGTCTCTTTTAGAACACACCACTAATTACAATCTTAAACACGTACACACTGACAGAGAAGTACCTTACACATAACACCACCATGCTGGTACATAAATATACATCAAACATTACAAAAATAAGATAGTATTGTTTCTCTTTCCCATTAGAAGACTTACAAAATCCATGGCAAATGTATTTCGCTGCACAAATGTACAGTGTCTCTCAAAAGTTTTAGGACAACGACATTTTAAACTAGGCAACCCAATTTACACAAGCCGTTGGTGGGTTGCGTGCAGAGTTAGGCTCAATTTCAGGGTTGCCACATGCACAATACATATTTATAAAATACGCGAAACAAGTATTATTGTATAAAATTATTAAAAATATCATTATTATATCGCAAATGACAAAATTCTTTCTGAAAAAAAAAAATAGGTTTTCTAGTATTTCATCGCTGATGAGTCTACAGTAAGAAAAAGAGGTGAGAGGAAACGAAAGGTTACAAAAGAGAGGAGAATAAGAAAGCGAAAGGAGAAGAGGAAAAGTAGAGGTGAGAAGAAAGATAGGATAGACGAGGAGAGGAGATGTAGTGAGGAGAATGGAAAAAGATTCGAGGAGAGATGAGGAAAAAAGAACAAAGAAGAGAAAAGAGGAGGAAAACGAGAGGAGAGGAGAGGAGGAGACGAGAAGACGGAAGTGGAGAGTAGAGTAAAGGAGAGAAAAAGGAAGAACGAAAAAAGAGAGAATAGTGCAGTGGAGTCGGAAATCTAAGACAGGAAAGGAGATAAGAGGAGTGGAGAAGAGTGGGATGGAGATAACATGCGAGAAAAGTAGGGAAGGCGATATGAGATAAAAGCAGAACTGAAAGAGGGGAGAGAAGAAGGAGAAGGAACTGGAGAGAAGAGGTAGTTGCAGAAAATATCGTCTGAGCGTCAAGAATGGATGCATTGGTCAAATTATCGACATGAAACATTCAATAACATTTTGAAATGTACTGGAGAATATATTACTGTAAATCGGTGCGAAATGCCTTTTGGCTGAGTTCAGAGCAAATTAAAATCTTCCATGTAAGATCTTTGATTTTACCAGCGATTACACCACTAAAAAAATGAATGTAATTTTTAATATTTATAAGAATTATTCAATTTTTCTCCACTTCTCGGTCCGTTGAAATGGAGATTTTGTAATTCAATATTTCCCCTCCCCCATCGTTAATTCCTAACTGAATCATTCCGTTTCACACGGCGTGGACAATGAACACAATGGGATATGTCTAAAACTTACGAAAATTTTCTGCCACCGGAAGGGTTTGAACCTACGACCATCAGATTGACAATCCTGAACGATAGCCACTACCCTACAAGCTTTAGCTTCTTACACCAGGTAGAAGAACCACTACACCACGCCTTTACCTTCGAATGAAACAACATTTTTTTTTAAGTATTCAGTCCCTTAAATATTGTAAATGTCATTTGGTATACGCGTAGTTGAACTTTTACTTTAATTTTGATTTGCTTTCTTGTAGTATAACCGATATCTTCGAGAAATAATTTTCGAAGTGATTAAAACCGAGAATATTGGTAGTTGTGAAAATGCGAGTTATTTCTTCTAACTTATTATTGTGATTAGACATTAAAAAAAAATAGCTAGAGGCTTGAACATTACAGGACGATGTTCTTTTCCTGTGATACTGTAACAAACAAAATGCTTGTTTACTGATGCAAGTCTTGTGTCCAGAACAGTCTTATGAAATGTATTTGCTGTTGCGTAAGATAACACGAAATAATTACACCGTGTGCGAACTACCAATTCTCTACAACGTTATACGTAAACAGGCGGAAAATTTTATTCATAAAATCACTTCACATTTGACAGTGTTAGTCAAGAGAGACTCGTGGGACACTGTGTTAAGGTGCTGGACTAAATCCTTCTAATTTTTCTTCCTCGAAGAACAACAATTTATAAGGAAGAACAACAGTGATGATCTTTCTTATTTCTTTTAAATGCTTACACTTTCCTTTAATTGGGTTAAAAATAAATAAGAATATTGCTTGCATTTCTGTCATTGACGTAGACCAGAGAGAGAGACAGACAGACAGACAGATATTACAAAATAGTTCATATAGTGCGAGCGCCATTAAAAAGTCATGATAATTCTATGTTGCGTACTTACAATTATTCATACAATAAAGAACATGTCTAATTGTGAGTTAACAAAAAAAAAAAAAAACAATAATAAAGAGACATTTTCGCATCACGATTGCAGTTCGAAAAAGTCGGGACAGGAATTGAAAATAACGTACTGTCCTGACTAAATCGGTGAATCGGACGTCTGGTAGCCTTGCATCAATGATTATAAAACTAAAACCACCCAATATTGCAGCTTGAAGACTTTTGGCCAAGAAACAGATTTATTTATACAAGAGCAAAATTGAAATTTTTACACATCCTTGCATTGAACTCAAGTGGGAAAAGAGCTAAAATTAGCATGTCCTGAATTGCCACAAATATAAATAGTTATTTCATTAATATTTGTCAATGTCTTTGAAGCAGTACACAATTATCGTTAGAGTATCATAATCCATGATCTTATATATAAAAATATCCCGTTGAACGCGTGTCAATTCATTTATTTGTTTATTTTTTTTATAAATTCCATATGCAGAACAATGTAGCCACTATATACTGCTATTACAAATGTTACCATGCTCTTGTTTAATAGAAGGGATCTAGTATGGAGGATCGAACGTGGGACCGCAATGCTTTCAAGAACTCTAACCAATACACTACGCCCTTTGTTTTCTTGGAGCTACTGTTCCTAATTATTCTTTCGCCTCAATATTGTAAACGTTATCTGCAAAAAAGGAAGTTAAATACTCAGATATATCTCTGTACTTCTAGAATTACTTTATACACATGCATTTGAAATTTAACTCTCAATTTCTTTCTTCGTATTAGTATATCTATGGTTGTGAATATATTTTATTTGTAATTTTATAACGGTTTCATGAACATCTACGAAATAGTTCCTTATAACTTGGAATATGGTGAATAGATATGAAATGTCTTGAAATTAATTTTCGACCACTAGATTTTGGCAAGGGAATTATGTGTGATCCGTTTCCAGTTATTCATTGCTTAAACAAACGTTTTAAAACTACGTGGAATTTTCATTCTGGGATAAGTTTCTTTACTTGCTACATGTATGCGAACTACACTCTGTCCCACTTATCTCTGGAGCAGGTGAACGAAAACAAGTATCTGAGCAGCGATGAACACGTGAGAGGAATGGGATTGCGTGGAGGGAGGAAAGCCACTGCAGTTACCAGCCATCCCAGCAGCGTGCACTTATTCGCTCTGTCCACTCGATCCCCTCTCCCCTCTCTCCACTTCTCTTCCGCTATGCGCGGCTTTTCTCCAGAGATGCTGGGACAGGGTACAGTTAATTGTTTCTCAAAAGGTATCATCTATCTCTGTATACCACACATTTAATTCTTACTCACATGGAAAAAAAATGTCAATTTGTATTCAGGGGTAGTTTCACAGTTACAAACTATTTTGGCCTTGATGAGAAGTTTAGTGTAAGCAGGCATTTTGTTTATAATTTTGAAATTGAGGTCGTCTAAGGTTGAAATCCTCATATTTAGGGCTTGAACTCGTCACTTAAGAGGTTGAAGATCGTCCTCTACTTTGTGCGTGCCCTTCTTTATTTTTATATTCATTATTCATCCTCATCGTCGCGATTATCCAAAGGTAAAATAAGAAAAGTCCTCCTCCGTGGCCTCCGACTGCAGGACGGCATGGATTCGAGTCCGCCTATGCTCACTCTCTAGGTTCTCGGCCTGTGTATGGGATCGGTGGCAACCCACCATCGTGAAAAAATTGGGGAGCTACGAGTGAGTAGTGTAACCCGGTCTCGGAAATCTCCTATGGGGCATGTTCCTGGGTAAACAAAAAATAATCGATCAGACAATTCGATTATCGAAGGCGATAAAATAACCTCCGGTTGACCAAGTTGCCAATATAAATAAATGGAATACAGATTGTCTTCGAGGTTACATTGTTAAAAAGGAGCGGATACACGTATTACTATCCCAATAATTATACAATACGGTTTTTTATTTGTCAGGAATTATCACTTAAAATATTGCTTGTTGAGCTGGTGCCTACCTAGCCGCCTCTGATGAAATCTATCATTCTTCAGATTCTCTTTAAAATTCGACTCTGGTCACTTGTAACGTGCTGGGTGCAGACACTGTGCATCGAAAGCACAGTGTTTTGCGATAAGAAGCGGCCTTGAATAGCGTGAGTGAGTCACTTTGATCGCGAGCAAGCTAGACTACCAAGCTTGTCTGCCTTTGAAAACCAAGTCATTTTTTTCACGGATTCCGAACGCGATTGCTATTGTAGAAGTATATATTCTCTCAAAAGAGCAAGAAAGGAAATTCGACCAATGTTCTCCCGTCGTTTAAAACCAAAATTTATCTATTAAACGAAAAGTTCACGATTGATTGATTTAGTTTATTTTACGTCGCGTTTTGTGCCTCTTGGCTAATTTGCGAAGATGGGGATGAGTGATGAAATGATGAAATTGATGAATGGACATTCACAAACAACCAAGCCCGACCGGGATTCGAACCCGGGACCCTTGGCGTCGCAGCGCGAAGTGCTAACCACTCGGCCACAGGGTCGGGCAAGTTCACGATTGTCAAAAAAAAACCTATCTGAGCGTAAGGTGAATGTAAATACTAAATTTACTAGAAAGGTTCTTCAAAATTTCTCTTCCACTGTCTACGTAAGGTCAGTACCCAGGGGAGGGGCCATGTGGGCCATGCTTCCCCCTCGAAACCCTAAAAATATTTAAATGTGAACCTATAAAAAATAAATACGAAAATAACATCGTGGATTTTTTAAAATGAGTAAAAATTTCAATTTTGCTCTTGTATAAATAAATCTGTTTCTTGGCCAAAAGTCTTCAAGCTGCAATATTGGGTGGTTTTAGTTTTATAATCATTGATGCAAGGCTACCAGACGTCCGATTCACCGATTTAGTCAGGACAGTACGTTATTTTCAATTCCTGTCCCGACTTTTTCGAACTGCAATCGTGATGCGAAAATGTCTCTTTATTATTGTTTTTTTTTTTTTTTTTTTGTTAACTCACAATTAGACATGTTCTTTATTGTATGAATAATTGTAAGTACGCAACATAGAAATATCATGACTTTTAATTCCGTTCGCACTATATGAACTATTTTGTAATATCTGTCTGTCTGTCTGTCTCTCTCTCTGGTCTACGTCAATGACAGAAATGCAAACAATATTCTTATTTATTTTTAACCCAATTAAAGGAAAGTGTAAGCATTTAAAAGAAATAAGAAAGATCATCACTGTTGCTCTTCCTTAGAAATTGTTGTTCATCGAGGAAGAAAAGTTAGAAGGATTTAGTCCAGCACCTTAACACAGTGTCCCACGAGTCTCTCTTGACTAACACTGTCAAATGTGAAGTGATTTTATGAATAAAATTTTCCGCCTGTTTACGTATAACGTTGTAGAGAATTGGTAGTTCGCACACGGTGTAATTATTCCGTGTTATCTTACGCAACAGCAAATACATTTCATAAGACTGTTCTGGACACAAGACTTGCATCAGTAAACAAGCATTTTGTTTGTTACAGTATCACAGGAAAAGAACATCGTCCTGTAATGTTCAAGCCAGTAGCTATTTTTTTTAATGTCTAATCACAATAATAAGTTAGAAGAAATAACTCGCATTTTCACAACTACCAATATTCTCGGTTTTAATCACTTCGAAAATTATTTCTCGAAGATATCGGTTATACTACAAGAAAGCAAATCAAAATTAAAGTAAAAGTTCAACTACGCGTATACCAAATGACATTTACAATATTTAAGGGACTGAATACTTAAAAAAAAATTGTTCTTTCATTCGAAGGTAAGCCCGACCCTGTGGCCGAGTGGTTAGCACATCGCGCTGCGACGCCAAGGGTCCCGGGTTCGAATCCCGGTCGGGCTTGGTTGTTTGTGAATGTCCATTCATCAATTTCATCATTTCATCACTCATCTCCATCTTCGCAAATTAGTCAAGAGGCACAAAATGCGAAGTAATATAAAACAAATCAATCAATCAATCAAATCAATCATTCGAAGGTAAAGGCGTGGTGTAGTGGTTCTTCTACCTGGTTTAAGGAGCTAAAGCTTGTAGGGTAGTGGCTACCGTTCAGGATTGTCAATCTGATGGTCGTAGGTTCAAACCCTTCCGGTGAGTTTTCGTAAGTTTTAGACATATCCCATTGTGTTCATTGTCCACGCCGTGTGAAACGGAATGATTCAGTTAGGAATTAACGATGGGGGGAGGGGAAATATTGAATTACAAAATCTCCATTTCAACGGACCGAGAAGTGGAGAAAAATTGAATAAATATTAAAAATTACATTCATTTTTTTAGTGGTGAAATCGCTGGTAAAATCAAAGATCTTACATGGAAGATTTTTTATTTGCTCTGAACTCAGCCAAAAGGCATTTCGTACCGATTTACAGTAATATATTCTCCAGTACATTTCAAAATGTTATTGAATGTTTTATGTCGATAATTTGACCAATGCATCCATTCTTGACGCTCAGACGATATTTTCTGCAACTACCTCTTCTCTCCAGTTCCTTCTCCTTCTTCTCTCCCCTCTTTCAGTTCTGCTTTTATCTCATATCGCCTTCCCTACTTTTCTCGCATGTTATCTCCATCCCACTCTTCTCCACTCCTCTTATCTCCTTTCCTGTCTTAGATTTCCGACTCCACTGCACTATTCTCTCTTTTTTCGTTCTTCCTTTTTTCTCTCCTTTACTCTACTCTCCACTTCCGTCTTCTCGTCTCCTCCTCTCCTCTCCTCTCGTTTTCCTCCTCTTTTCTCTTCTTTGTTCTTTTTTCCTCATCTCTCCTCGAATCTTTTTCCATTCTCCTCACTACATCTCCTCTCCTCGTCTATCCTATCTTTCTTCTCTCCTCTACTTTTCCTCTTCTCCTTTCGCTTTCTCATTCTCCTCTCTTTTGTAACCTTTCGTTTCCTCTCACCTCTTTTCCTTACTGTAGACTCATCAGCGATGAAATACTAGAAAACCTATTTTTTTCTTTCAGAAAGAATTTTGTCATTTGCGATATAATAATGATATTTTTAATAATTTTATACAATAATACTTGTTTCGCGTATTTTATAAATATGTATTGTGCATGTGGCAACCCTGAAATTGAGCCTAACTCTGCACGCAACCCACCAACGGCTTGTGTAAACTGGGTTGCCTAGTTTAAAATGTCGTTGTCCTAAAACTTTTGAGAGACACTGTACACTATATACAACTGAAAGGAACCATTTATTTAAAAAAATGACAATGTGAGCACTAAATAACTTTTGTGGTACAAGACTTACAAAATACACAGAAATATACAATATACCATTTTGAAACACAAGAAATTATGTACATATAAATGTTAACATAATATTAACATCAGTGGGCATTTGAATTATAAGACATGCAAATCACAAGGGAAGTGTCGAACAGAACCGGAATTGTTCAACAACTAATATTCAAGTGCAAATGATGAAACAGAGTTGAATACAATACATAATTTAAAACATCTGTAAACATAGAATCAACCAAAAAATTAAAATTTGCTAGTACTGACGCACACAAAAAAATGTTTGGAATAATCAGAATATAGTTTCTGATAACCAAACAATTGTTTAAACAAGTAACAAACAAATAATCATTCACCATGCTCATAGTATTTTATTAAATCCTTTTAATCAAGGGGTCCTGAGTTCGATAACCGTTGAAGGCACACAGTGGTCCGATCTCACTTTAGAATGTACATCCAGTCCCGATTAGCCCCTCTGTGGATAAAGAGAACTTAATATATTCAAACATTGTCATGTGATTAAAAATGCAAAATTGGTAAATGTTACCAATAGTTTTATGTATTCCTATGGCGATGAGAAACTAAACTCTCAATCTAACGTGTTCTTGTTAATTGAAACAAATAAAAGTAAAAAAAAAAACGTCAAGTGCTCCCCTGTGCTTAACACCACGCCATGAAGGCGTATAGTGGGTGTGGGGGTAACGCTCCACACTTTCTTGATCCGGTCGTGAGTGGGGGTGAGTGATCAGCACCACGCCCCTGACCGCCTTTACCCCCCAGGGTTTCCCCCAAGTACCCATGTCATTCGACGCTGGGTGGGCGCCGAGGCCGCTTCCATCGTTAGAAAAGTTCCCGGATTTGAACCGGCCGGGGATCGAACCCGGGTACTGGGAAATTTTTAAACTTTTTCTCTGTTTCAATTTCTACCTTAGGCATCTTTTATACCCATTGGGTTATCCAAGACAATGGAAATTTACCTCCCCAGTGGTGCAATGGTAGTGTCGTTGCCTTGAAAAACAAGGACTCCCAGGTTCGATACCCGGTGGAGGCACATAGTGGTTCGGATCTCACTTTAAACTGTATGTCCAGTACCGATTAGTCATACTGTACATTAAGTGGACTTAAAACACCAAATCAATCAATCAATCAATCAAGACGATGGGAATTCATACAAATGTATTTCAATTTCAACCCTTAGTACCTATCTCTGGCCGCACGGAGTAGGTCGTTTTCTATGTAGACTAGAAGTTTAAGGGTTTTAATCTTTGAAAATGGTTCTAAAAAACATTTCACCAACATTAAAACACCGCTACAAGACTCCATGAAGTGTCATATGGACGTATGGGGAAACTCAAAGAGTAGGTATGCGAAGACTGTATTGATTAAAAATCCTTGTTTATTTTGTGATGAATGAAAAATAGTAATTGTGGTGAACTAAATTGAATTTAATGTGAGCAATGATTGAATTCGCGAACTAAACACAGATGCATAACTACAGCAGAATCTGACTTAACCTTTGAACTATTAAAGTTTAAGTAAAGAACATAAGGTTTCATAGTTTCCACAGAGCAGTCACCTTATTCAGGTTTATGCAAATAATGGTAGATATTCTCCAAAGCAAATACAATTAAGCTGAGTGTGAGACCGAATATGAAAACGACAAAAGCTCCCATTAGATTCTCCAGTCGAATCACAACAACCTCTGGCTCATCCTCAAATTTCTTTCGCCTGAGACCCAAAAGAAACAACTTCTCATAGAAGTCTCTCTTCCACTTTGGAGGGAGCCCTGCTTCAACACTGGAGTCCACTATGTGCTGGAAGTGATCCCTAAAGGGTGAGCTCCGGTCGAGGAGGAAATACTGCGGGAGAACAAATAATTTCTCTGAAGTAATGTGGAATAATGGCTTCCCGTAAGAATCGAATAACATCATATCGATTGCAAAAAAATCCCTGTAAAAACGTGTTGATCGAACTGCGTAGTCACCTTCTGTCGAAACACAGTATAAGGACTTGTAATTATTTAATTCTAAGTTCCAATTCTCCAGGACCTTCCTACCAAGTGGGTGGTCAGTGTTTTCCACAATATGTTTAGAATAGATATCCCCACCAACAAGCAAATTTGCATTTACAATGTCTTCCAAGCTGTTGATGAGGGGCGTTGTCTTGGGTTTTGTAATGAAGCCAAACAATGATGACGTGTAGAGAGTGCATAAGATCAAAGATGATAGGGTCCATAAAATGAGAAGAAACCTTAAAGTAAGTACAGGAGGGGGTGGAGTAGGGATGCTTGCAGCCAAAGAGACAGGCAGACCATGAAGGAAAGGGAACTGATAAGTGGTCCTTCCCCAACGACGCAACAAAGCAACAGCAAATCTCATGGAAAGAAAAAAGGTCAACAAAGCAAAGAGTGTGGCGACCCACAGAGGTGGTTCGAATGGAAAATAGAGATTCATCCATTGGGGATAGGGTCGAGGTTTAGGAACAACCCAGGCTACTTCAGCAAACTGACGGATTTGTATCAGTTCACACATTATCACATGATAAACAGAAGAACTCCCGAATTTTAAGCTACCATCAAATAGTCCGAGGCGCATTGATAGTAAATCCCCTGTGACACTACCATTTGGAAGCGACATTCCCTCACTATCACTTTCATTGTATATGTCATTTGTTTCCAGAGAGAAGTTCATTTTTTGCATTAGAATTGTAATAAAACTTCCCAGTAAACCGAGGTAAGAACTATTACCCTGTGAGGTGACATCCGGCATAAAAAGTGGTGGAAAATAATTTGCCTTCATCCTAATGGGGCACTTGTGTATGTTCTTCACTTTGTCTGGATACAAATGTCTTCTCATATAGAAACGCCCGTTGCTCCAAATATCCATAACTTCTCCACCTTCAGCCGTTCTGCAGTGAGACTCGGTGAAAGGGAAATAGGAATACAGGACGAAGGATTCGTGTCCATTTCCATCCCTTTCTGAGAGAGAGAGGTCTACAAGAGATGGAGCAGCAATTACAATATTCACCAGGAGATGGCTTTGTGCTGCCAAGATCAAACCATTGACGTCTTTTATTGTGTTGTTACCAGTAAGGACAATCAAATACTTTTCATTTCGTCTAAAGGTATTTAAGAGATCAAATTCCTTTATAACATATTGTATAGTAGAAGCTTTACTTACAAGAAACAAGTTGTAGATTTCCGTTCTCACCCAGAACCAGTCAAATGGCCATGGCCTGCTCAATTCATAAAATAAACTAGTTTTAATGACAGTTGTCGGCTTTCCATATTCGTGAGTCACCATCTCCGCAAGGAGTCTTGAGTCTTCGTCGTGGTAAACAACCAAAGTGCGAGCAGTGTGAAAGTAGTCCTTCAAGATGTTGGTTGTCAGCTGAAAGGCGCTTTCAGTTAATTCCGGAGACATTCTGGGCGAAAGAGAGTCACAGAAGGAAACGAAGAATAAGAGAGAAAGCGTCAACAGCAACATCTTCGTGTTTTTACCCACCTGCAACAAAAATTGTTCTAATAATGATGTTCTCAATATAGGAAATAAATACTTATTAAGAATGCTAAAATTATAAAACAAAATTTGTGAGTGCTGGAAAACAGAAATCATCTTACAGTGCATAACCTGTCCCAGATAAACCATAACTACGACTGAAAATATAATACTGCCATTTCTTGTGTCAGTGAAGTACGTACATATTATAATCTACAAGAACAAAAAGTATAATTTTTTATTTCTAACAATTAGTTCATTCCCAAAATATGTTTGCTCTGTCGCACCTAGATATATCAGAAATGCAATGAAGAAATATGTAAACCTAAATTTATTAACCAGATATATAATAATTTTTGGAATTAAAGAAAATATTTCTTAACAAGACTACTAAATGAACACCATTAATATATGAGAAGTTTACATGGTGGATTAATTCATGCAAAATAACGTGAAGTTACTACATATTACTAGTTTCATAAATAGATTGGGAATGTAAGCAAATGAAACTTTGATATACTAAAGGAATATACTATACGATTTTTTTTAGCCTACTTTTGCTGAGACATTCCTCAAAAGGTTTTCGCCAAGGAATGTTCATGTTTCAATGCAACGATTATGATAACGAACCATAACCATCCTTCAAGTGTCAAGGAAGTGGATGGAATTTTTGATGAAACCCATGCTGAAATTTGAGTAAAAAATGTAGCCTAATAAACTCGTTTAGGGAAACGCTACTGGATAAGCAGGATGAAAACGAAGTCAATTAAAGCTGTTCTTGTAGGTACATCTATTGACATTAATATTATGTGGTTACAATGTGGAAGCAATGTTTTCAAAGATGTGGGAGTTTGTGTTAATTTGATGTTACTTACAAACAGAAGAATATTTATCAGCAATTGTACGGGAATTTGTGCTCAACGATCACTATAGGCAAAATCCGCACTAGCCTTTGGTCCTACATTCAATAACATTCTCACCAGCAAAGCTAATTTGTTGGAAACACATGCGAACGAAATTCTGTATTAGTAATTCAATTCTTTCAATGTTCTTTTTTTATTCTCCACAGAGTGTTTATTCTACTTTTCCTTTTCCATTAATGCATCCGGCATTCGAGAAGGAACAAGAAAGATACAATCTGTGAAGGAACATGGAATATTATGACTACATTAAAACATGGGAAAATGCAAGAAAAAGCTGATCAAGTTCTCTCGACAAAGTTGCAGATAGTTGCATGGCAAGAAGTAAGAGGAGAAGGAGAAGTCAAAAAGTATAAATACCCTGTGTATTACAGTTGTAAGAAAACTACAGGACAACATGGAACAGGATTCCTAGTAAAGAAAGAAATGTTAAAGCACGTATTAGCACCGTGTAGTGAGAGAATCTCCAAACTTCGAGTGAAAGGAAGGTTTTGTAATGTAACTTTTATAAACGTGTATGCTCCGACAGAAGAGATAGAAGATGACATGAAAGAAAGGTTTTGTGAAGAGCTGCAAAGAGTGCAAAACAAAACTCCAAGACATGATCTGATAGTCCTTTTGGGAGATTTGAATTCAGGACGTAAAAACAATGAGAAGTATGAACTGTGATCCAGACCATTTTTGGTCAATGTAATCAAACATAATATCTTTACGAAAAGGGAATTCAAGACAACAAAAAATGGAATGAAAGCAATATGCAAAGTAAAGTAATTCTCAAACAATATAGAAAAAAATGAGTCAAAATTTGGAAGATATTATAGACACTCAAGATATAATGATGATTGGGGAAAAATCAAGGAAGCAGTTCTGAAAACAGCAACTGATGTCATACAAACACAAGATCGTAAACCAAGGAGTGAATGGTGGGATAATGAATGCAAAATGTTAATGTGTGAGAAAAATGCTGCAAACCAAAAATTTCTACAAAGACGAACTACGCTAAACCGAGAAGATTATGAGAATAAAAGAAAAATTGTCAACAATATGTGCAAAAAAGAGGAGAAAAGAATGGCTAAATTACACGATTAAAAAGATTGAGGAAGTGCATAGAAAAAATGACTAAAGATTTTTTTAAGGCTGTGAAATCACATGTAGGGAACTACATTGACGTAACTCCAGCATGCAAAGATCGGGAGAACTAATATCTGACAAAGATAAACTATTACTCCGTTGAAAAGAGTATTTTCAGGATATACTAAATTCTGAGAACTTTTTGTCTGAAGATGAATTACATGAGACACCAGAGGAAGACACTGAAATGCCTGTTCCAACATATGATGAGGTAAATAAAATCATAAAATCATTATAAATTAATAAAAAACCCGGTTCAGATAAAATCCCAGGGGAGCTGATAAGACATAGAAGATACGTGCTAAGAAACAAAATTTGCAAAATTGATACTGAATATATGGGATAAAAAAGAAATGCCACAGGAATGGTTACACGGTATCATCTGCCCAATTTTTTAAAAAGGGCGATAGCTTGCACTGTAGTAATTACAGACTAATTATGCTTCTTAATGTCACATATAAAATCTTTGCAATTCTTCTACAACATAGGATCTTTGAAATTCTAGAAAACACACTAGGGGAATACTAAATGGAATTTACACCAAATAAATCCACACTTGACAATATATTTATATTACGTGAAATATATGAAAAATGGCATGAGCATAGTATCGAACTACATAATATATTTATTGACTTTATGCATGCGTTTGACTCGGTAAATAGAAATTTAATTACAATATGTTTAAAGAAATTTAATGTCTCGAACAAACTAATAAAATTAATAAATTTGACTTTGCAAATTACCACAGCTAGAGAGAAAGTAAATAACGACCTGAGTGAGAAATTTTTGATTAACAGAGGAGTAAAACAAGGAGATCCACTATCAGCAATTTTATTTAGCATAATCATGAAGGCAATATTTCAGAAGCTGGAAATGAGAGGCAAGATTTCAACCAGATTAAGACAGACTTGTGCATATGCAGATGGCGTTGTAATTACTGCAAGAACTAATCAATCAATGGTGGTTGACTCATTTGTGAAATTAAAGCAACAGGGAATGAAATATGGATTAACAGTGAATGAAAATAAGACAACATTTATGAGGTGTACAAGAAGAAGAATCCAAAAACAAAAAGCAAATTTAAATACAAATAAAGCAGGTCCAGTCATTTAAATATCTCGGGTCAATAATAAAAGGAAACAATTTCATTGAAGAAGGGATTAAAGGAAGGATTCCAGCTGGAAACAGATAATACTATGTAAATAAGAAGATATTCCAATCAAACCTAGTTTCCAGGAAAACAAAATTAAAAATGTACCAATTCATAATAAGACTTGTTTTTGCATATGGCTATGAAGCCTGGGTGCACAAAGAGATATAATTCGGAAACTGACGATATTTGAAAGAAAGATAGTAAGGAAAATATGTGGCTCAACAAGACAGTCTAATGAAATATCTCGAATAAGAACAAACGAAGAGCTTGATATATTAAGAAAATATAAGAGTATAAGAAGATTTATTAAAACTCAAAGATTAAGCTGGTTGGGTCACATTGAAAGAATGCCTGCAAAGCAATGTAAAGCAAATTTACAACTGGAAACCTATTGCTACAATATAACAAGGAAGGCCCAAGACCAGATGGATAGACGATGTTAGAAATTACATATGAGAATTACACTGGAGAAAAGTGTGTGTTGAATAGAGAAGAGTGGATGAAATGTAATTGAGCAGCCCATAAAGAGCTGTAGCGCCTTAGAAGACGTTGGTATGTTTTATTACGATGACTGTTGCAAATAGGATGAAATTGATGAAGGGACACTCGCCCATGCAAGGAGCGGGACTCGAACCCAACAACCTCGATGGCGAGATTGTGAGTCGACCCCTTAACGCGCTTTGTGGAGAGTCGGGCAATTAAGTTGTAGGTAATCGCGTTTGGTTTCTAAGATAACCTAAAATTTAATCATCCGAAGAGTTAAAAGTAATATTTACTAAGGTAAACGGCAGATTATGGAAATCACGTATGATAGAATATAAAATTATTATTTTAAAATCTGAAATCTGCTTAACATTGAGAAGATTAAAAACAAGAGCTTTATAGATGTAATCATTCTCTGAATGTTAACAGCAATGTTTTTTTTATTATCATGCAATGTTCATTAGACTATCTATTGTCTAGTGCTTTTACTACTTGTATGAAGTATGAAGTAAAGAGTGGAGAAAATAGACAATGTAATGTAATTGTAGATCAAAGTAGTAGAATGGATAATTTCCAATTAACACTGCATGGTAATTGTGAAAGAACTAATCCAATGTTTATATAGAAGACTGAACAATATTAAAAAAATAACAATTAAGTTTATTTGCATTCCTTGTTCAGATTAAGTGCCACATTCTTCAACTGTACAACGTTATAAAATGTGCCAGTTTATTTGAACAGAAGTGTACATTGACCAGACCTCTTCCTGAGATGGACTCAGACATACGAAAGATTTGAAAGTACGATATATTCCTTGGAACACTCAACTATCGTTTCGTTTTCTGGTGAAATATTATTGTACGAAAAGGCCAAGCAAGGATTTCAACTTTCCTAGATTCAACGGGGGGAAAAAGACAAACTTTCAGAAACTCTCCTCACCCAATGACGGAACAGCTCATACATTGATGAAATGATCACGGCCAAGTCCTTAGCAGAGACCAAGTCTTTTGAGCACTTCCCTCTTAAGCACACCTCATTGGATGATCGGGATGGGAATCTAACCAATCAAAAACTTTATTCTTTTCAGAATTAGGAAAGCCCTATGTCCACTAATGTTGATATTACTTTGCTACGGCGTTGGTTCTGTACTTAGAGAAAGGCGTGAAGGAGTGTTTATAAGTACCTTAACTTTAGTATGAATCGGAATTATTGTTACTGTATTATTTCTCATGACTCATGTCATTAAACAATAATAAAAGTGGACTCCTTGTTTCGCAACAAAAATATTAAACACTATGGCATTTCCAATAAGTTTCCAGCTATTTTCCTCTTATGATTATTCAACATTGGAAGTACTCCATTTAGTAAAGACATCTCGTGTAATATAATATTGAATGTATGAAACGTAACAAGAGGGTCATGTAATCATTACTCCATTCCAGAACCAAAATATAATTCCTTCTATTCTCGGTACTTTGTTCAAGAGGTCCAGACTCAGCTTCCAGGAAAGTCTGTTTCTGATCTTAATGGTCATGCGACTTCTCCAAACCTTACCTTACCGCCCTGAAATCGTTAGATGTTGATCACCACCAGGGAGTAGCCTATTTTATTGCGGGTTCCTTTACTACACCAGAAACACAGTGCTGCAGGATTTACATTCTTGCTCATCACATGAAGGAGAAAACTATATTCATCCAACACATTAACAGAGAACAAAAAGCAAAACTTAAATAGCAAGAATAATATTAAACATTATTTGTTATATTGTAAGATAAACTTTTGTGAGATTGGAAACACTGCACTTGGCAGTAGTACTCCTGGAGGAAATAGTTGTCAAGTCTGAACACAGACAACCATAATTATGAAGAGTTTTGGCGAAATATTATTTAACAGTGCCTTGCAAAGTATTGTGAAAAGCACAAAATGTTATATTTTTAAGAATATGCAGCAAAAATGCGATCGTAACGTGAGAAAATGGGAACTATCTCATTTATAGACGCTTTCTCAAGTCACTTGCTTTTTAGTTGTGGAGTAGTTGGGAAAATGCTCGAATCATTGCTTCCATGTTTTTTTTTATTGAATGAGACGCCGTGGTTCAAATCCAAACCTCTTCACTTTAATTTGTTTTTTGTACGTAATCGAGGTTTGTTGGTTATGAAATGTAGTATTTAAGTGAAATAATCATGTTTGAGAATTTGTTTGTAACAATTAATTCGATGTAGTATTCGAATAATGTTTTCATCTGTTCAGCTTGTCTTTTTTTCCGGGCTCCGAAGTTAGAAGATCGTCTGCGCCTCCTACCGGTAGAATACTGAAACACGGAAAAGACTAATTCCCAAATCCAACTTCTCTCATTTACAACTTTAAGCGAGTGTTTTCGAGTTCTGTGACTTTGTTGGATTTCAAACAAATTGGCCATAAAATAAAAATAATACATCCATGCCTGAGCAAGATTCGACCCTTTGACCTCTGGTTTCGTAGACCTTTATACTGATCACCACTAAGGGAAGTTTGCATACTCAGCTGGTGCTCAAGAGCTATTTTGCTGCACTATGGAAATATTGCAAGGCGGTCAGAAAACATTTGAAGTCTACAAAGTTGGTGTTAGTGACTTCAATGCTTGGTGCAATGTTAACTTTTAAAACAACTCACGTTATGTATCAACATTGATACGCCTTGTTTATTATTACCATATGTAATGATTTACTTGTTTATTGTCAACATGAATATGTTTTATTTGTTTGTTTTAATTTTATCAAATGTATAGTTTTCTTTTATTTATGCGTAATTAAAAGTGATATCGAAAGCGGAAGTCATTTCCGTTTTATAAACATTTGTAGAACTGTCAAATCTTTTATTTATTCCGTTGCCAGGACAACAGTGCGAAAAAAGACCAAAAGTCAGTCAGTTTCGCGAGATGTGAATTTTGGGGAAAACATTGTTAAAAAAGAAAAGCCGCGGCTTATTGAAATGTGATTGTATTTGTGAGTATCGTTGTGCTATTTTGCAGTGAATGTTTAAAGTTAAAAGATGTTATTAAACTTGCAAAATGACAATAAGCTAGTTCTGTTACTAATTGTAAGTCCTGAGAATGATCAGTGTAGAATAACGTTAAGGAGAGTCTCATAACTCCGCCGCACAAAGAGATTGGGTATCTACCGTGACGTAGTAATCCAGTGGCACTCACCCAAAAGGAACGTCACAACATCTACATTCTTGACTTTCTAAGAGGATCACAGAAGGGTCCTAACGATGGATATGGATAAACCATGGAAATATTTCGTCACAAGCTGTAAAAAAAATAAAACATAAGTAGACGGAATTGTATAGCACGTGCATAAAGATAACGTAAGGTGTTTATAAGGGACCATTCACATGAGGTAGCTGAGTGCCACAACTCAACGGAGCACTTAGGGACTCTCGATGGTAAGTTGGTAACGTCGTCGCCTTGTAATAAAGAGGTTCTGAGTTTGAATACCCTTACAGACATCAGTCAAATACCTGGGCGTTACTCTGGACAAAGGTCTAACTAACATTTCAAAAACATATTTTTGAAACAGCCAACAAAGGCTCTCAAAGAGTTGGAAAATTATACAGCCTACTCAAGAACCAGACACTGCCTCTTCACACAAAGGTATCCATTTACAAAATTGTAATACGTTCCCTTCTCACATATGCCTGTGTAATAAAGATCAATTGTATTTTAATGATTCACCAGGCCTATTTTAATGAATTATCATGTATACTTTAATGTATATATCATTCATATTTTATTGTACCTCTTATTGTATTTAGTACTTCTTTTGTACAGTCATATCTTTATCATTCAATCTTGTATTATAAATTTACGACTTTTTTGTATTTACATGTATACGTACTGCTGTACTAAGGCCAGCCAGCTGTTTTTCAGCAGGATAATACTAGCATAAATAAATAAATAAATAAATAAATAAATATGGGGACACGCAGCACCAACTACACTCCGTCGATTGCAAAGTGTACAGAATAGAGCTCTTCGCATCATATCAGAAGTTGACAGACATCACGAAACGTGCAACTTCACGAAGATCTTGATTTAGAAACACTCCATGAATTCATACTTCGGACCAGGTCTAAATTTTGGGCAACATTACCTCATCATCGTAATCCTACAATACAACTGATTCGACAAGTCCAGCCAGCTCGAAATGTTCATAAAATGCCAAGATTACAATAAACATTATTCACCAAATTAAATATCATACTATATCGCACTCAGAAAGTAAACAAAGTACTTAGACAGTACTTAGTACCTTAGACATGCCACTTCCAGATAGACCCACACCAAACCCCTGCGACAATTGCATGGGCTGACAAATAACAACACACGAAAATCAAAGCCAAGTTAAAGACAAGAGACTTAAATCAATTCAGAGAAGACTGAAACTCTACAAAATAAAATACCAACAAGATAAAGTGACTATGACTGCCCAGTGGAGGTACATAGTGGTTCAGATCCCAGTTTCAACTGTAGGTCCTTTCCTGATAAGCCTTTCTGTTCATAAAGTAGACTTAAAAAGCAAACTCAAATGAAAGGAGCGCTTGTGGGTTGTTTGTGGAGTGTGACTAGCTTGACGAAAGGTCATATTAGCCTTACCTTGTGTTCCAGACAATGTTCGACAGCAATGGACGTTCGTCTGCAGAACTAGAAGGGTTTTCCAAACTCACTTCGTTCCTTTCCTGAAGCACAAGAACAGCAGATGGGATCGTGGAAGGAATCGAAGCACATCACTAAGCAGAGCAAGCATGTTCTTCAGTATAAAACATCAAAATGATCGGCATAAGACTTCAGCCAATGAGAAATCTTGAATCGACGCAGAAATGTCACGAGCATGTTCATTGATTTTAGAATTACTTAACTACGTCTTGATTTTGTAATTGCGAGGAACCCGTGGAGTAATGTTTACCAAGGAGTGAGGATTTGTGCTGCTTTAATACAGCTTCTTGCTTACTGATATCATTAAATAGCCAATGGCTCCAAGAATCCACACTAAACCTTCGTCTTGTATCGAATCGTATGTTTACTCTCAAGATAATTTGCTACATAGTAAATATGAAACGACTCCCGGCTTCGAGAAATATTCTAATTTGAATGTCCTCGTTCGACATTGAAATAATGCGATTGCGCATCTAGTGCAGATGTACTCTTGAATATATTGAACGAAAAATACATAAATTATACAACAAAGTAAAATTCTGTAACAAAAATGTCTGAAGATGAAATTATTTCTCGCATCATGGACTTTGTTCAGACTCGTTTGCAAATTTAGCTAGGTTCACAAATTTTCCTCTCCGAGGAATGTTTCACACATTTGTATCTAGTAAAACTAGGTGGAATTGTTTGATTAGGAAATCCATTCGATTGTTAAATTCTTGACTGAGGTCACTCACTTTTTCTATGCTTGCGTACCAACACTATGTTTCTTCTTTCTATTTGCCACTTCTTCATATAAGAACCCAGGAACAATTTCTTATAAGCTAAATCTGAAAGGCTATCCTTAGAAGAGAGGCCACTTTTACATGGACTATAAACCCTCTACAACTCGCCCAAAGACAGTCCGCGCTTCAAAAAATCCAAACTGACTTTCAGAACGGCATGCATGAAACAGCTCAAGACACAATGCTAGTTTTAGTGTTGTTATTATTGTTCCTGTTATGTGCCTGTGTGGAATTCTTCATTTTTCACTGTTGATATCCTGATATGAAATGGATTTATTCCGAATTCAGAATTTTTTCAAATAAAAAAAATAAATGTCAAATTATTAACTGCAATATATACAAGTGTTGCCATTTTAATTTATGTTCCTATTTCTCGTCGCCTTTCTGTCAAATTTGGCAGATCGCGACTAAACTAGAATTTACGGAAAGACATTCTACTTTTTCATGCATGTTCGTGAATTTCCAATCACCATAGCCTCTGTTAGGCGCCTTTGAGACTGAAGCGACAAGAGACGCAGGGTGTTCGCAGCAACACGCGACGGAGACACTTTGCAGGTACAACTACCAGGCAGAACGAACACGAAGTCTATGTGTGTGTAAGTGAAATACACTTCCCTTATTAAAATAAATTTATAATTTTTCAGAGAATCTCTTGCAATGATTCGGAGAACTGAAGAAAAACATCCTAGGAGTAACAATAGTTTCGTTGTTCAATGTAATAGTACATTTTCCATGAACCAAATATTTTTAAAAAATCGTGATAAATGAGAGTTATGGTATGACAGAAACAGCTGTGGAAGAATCACATTTAACGTAACGAAGCGAGAAAAATCATTACATACTGGAGAGAACAACACTTATCTTGCAGCTGGTACCTGGTAACAGATTTACTCTTAACTTCCTGAAAGATTGAAGAAACTCAATGTTTACAAGAAAATTGTGTATTTCGGAAAACAACAATTAATGTGTTTTTGTTAAAAATCCTAATTCACACTTGATACACTGGAAGCAACTCTTTATGGAAAATGTTTCTTCATCATAACGATAAAACAGAGACCCTTTCTACACCCCCACAAGTTAATACATTCTCAATGTTTTCATTCTTACGTCCCTTTTTTACCCTCTCCAGGCTCTTTGCGACGATGAGGATGAATGATGAAGGTTCTTGCACAGAGGAACATCTTGATACGCTTTGTTTATTTGCACCATGCGTAATGCTTTACTTGTTTATTTTCAACATTAACATGTTTTATTTGTTTGTGTTCATATTATCAACTGTATAGTTTTCTTTTATTTATGTGTAATTAAAAGTGGCATCGGAAGCGGAAGTCATTTCCGGTTTATAGACATTTATAAATTATTCAGTCTGGCACAGATATATCTGTTGTTCATTGGGTTGCCATGACAACGAAGAACGATGAGAAGGTAGAATGTTAAGTGTTGATTGAGTTGATGTTTTAAGTCCACTTTATGCACAGTGAGGCTAATCGGGGGTGGACCTACAGTTTAAAGTGGGATCCGAACCACTTGTGCCTCCACCGGGTATCGAACCCGGGACACCTTGATTACAAGGCGACGACGCTACCACTGCGCCATAGGGGAGGCCCAGAATGTTAAGTGTGAAATGTAAAAAGATATGTATGTGAGTTGCAGCATAATTTACCAGAGAGAGGTTCCTTTTGGATTTTGAATGCTCCCTCATAGCTCTCTCCATACAACATTTCTTGGTGTTGAAATTTAAATATCTCGTTGGAAGGCTCTGGCCAATACACCCCATGTTCACGTAGAAAACAGCGTACTCCGCTAAGCGCTGAGAGTTACGTATTAACAAGACACAGTTTATGGTTTCAAACTTTGGTCAACAATGGTGTTTTTCTCCCATCTCAAATTTCATAGGTTGAACTTCGTCCTTAAAATAAAGAACGTTATTTCTTTTTTAAATGAAATTCATTCGTATCGTCGTCATAATCCAATAGTTAGGGAAGAGGCGTATTATAAATGAAATAGAAAGAGAAAACTCATGGAAAATGTCCAAAGTAATTCTGTGAACTTTACAGAAAATGGTGATTTCCTTGAGTTAACAAGAAAACGTTTGGTTAAGGTTCTGGTAATCACAAAGTTAATTAACACTAACCGAGTTTTGTAATTTTAATTTGAATAAGTTAAGTTCACTTTGTGCGTAGATGGGCTAATCGTGACTGGACCTACAGTTGAAGGTCGGGTCCGAACTACTGTGTGCTTCTACAGGTTATCGAACGTGGAAGCTCTTGTTTATAAGTGAATGAATTTACCATTACGCCATTGAGGAGGCATTGAAATGTTTGGTAAATAAGCAAATGTGAAGAGTTACTATAAAAATATGGTCCGGATGAACAATCTTTTGTTTGTGGCCTGTTCAAATGTTTGGTTAGCAGAAACTTTATTCTATTTGTCCCAAATACAATTTTGTGTGCGTGCGTATTAGTAAATCTTCTTAGGTTTAGGTGTTTTGCGATGTTTCAAATTTTAGAGAGTCACTTGGGGGAATATGCCCATCGGGGTTAAATGCCCACCCCCTCGTATCTCGCGCAACGTTAATGTTATGGCAACTCTGCGACTCTTGTTTGAAAGCGCTCTCAGTGGTGAGACGAGGCAGCTGGTTTGGAGCTTGTGAGAAGAATCTGAAGCCATTCAGGGTTAATTTCATGAGGTAAGAAGACAACTTTTGAGGTAATAATTTTTTGTACGTTGATGCATTAACAGTGCGCCATAATATTCCCAAGAGAGAAAGAAACTGAATTATATTTGGTGTAAAGATCAACAGTCAGGGAGACATATCTGCAGAGTGAAACTGCCGCATGGTGCTAAGAGTTGCCAACCCAGTGATTCAATTTTCTGCTTGTAGCTGTGGGGTGATATGCTCACAGAAATTAAGTACAATATGCCCATGGGCATTACTATGATAAGAAAGGACCATAATGTGACTGGATCCAGTGTAATAGTTGTAGTATGTAGATACATAAAATATGTATCAAATTCACGTCCATGTGTCCAAAGTGCAATGCAATTTCTCACAAATGTAAACAGTAAAAGCGGCTATGGTAAATTCAAAATAAATGTTGTAAGAAACACTATGCTTGTCTGTGCAAATGATGTTCTGTTTACGAATCAAACGTTAATAATCTTCCAGTTAATGTGTATTATTTCCTTTAAATATGACATGTCAAGTAGTACAACAATTGTTTATTGTACTGGGCATTTTACCCCTAATGGGTGGACATTTTACCCTGAACACGGGGTGATTTGACCAAATTGACATTCATCTGTTTATTTTTCTATGGTTCTTTTGCTATAAGACTTACAGTAATAAAACTTACAGTAATAAAATAATGAATTCTAACTATAGTGTAAAATATAACTAATTTTAAATGTGATCGTGAATGTCACCAATTAGCTTAGATTAGTGTCCTTAGTTTTCGGAGTCGCTAAGTCATTTGTGGCATTTTATTATTCTCACCTCCTCCCCCATGCCGATAGGTGATGAACTTGGAGTTGAACCGCATTGGGAGTGTCACGAAAACTATGCATTCCATTTGCAACACAGCCTGAATGTTAGACAACCCGAGAAACACTATCGTTGTGCGGATTGCATAAGAGTCGCGGATGTCTGTTTGTGCGGAATTTAATATTGGGGGTTCTCGATTATTTGTACATGTCACCCCTTCCCACCCCCACCCCCTATGGGTGCCAGGGGTGTCTTACCCCAAAATATTATTTCCAGATTTTAAGTGATACGTGTACCAAGTCTGGTTGAAATTGCTCCAGGCGTTCGAGAGTTATGCCGGAACAAACAAATATATATATATACACACACACATACATCCATTTTTATATAGAGAGAGATTTTGTGTACATATATATTGTGTTAAAGTATTCTCATATGTATTGCTCTTGTGCAATTTTGTCTAGTTGCAACGATGTGGATGAATGGTGTTTAGATAAAATTGATGACATGGAACTCCCAAGCAAGCAACCCCTTCCTTCACCGTGACTCGAACCTGGAATCTTCTATAGTGAGGTCACGTGCTAGCCAACTGGCTCGGCCACAGACATGGATCGCATTTCTTGCACTTATATTATTTTTTGAATAATGCTTCTCATTTCTAGGGTACTTGTCTCTGACATGGACAATCGTAATTTATTATTGCTTGTATCTAGAATGAATAATTGAAATCTATATTTGAGACTTTTATATTTGTAGCTCTACATATATTATTTGACCTTAATAGTATAATTTTGCTTTAGTACTGAAAATATACTCAACTAGTTTTAAAATAATATAATCACCCACAATGTCAGTTGTGGAAGAGTGTGTTAATTCTGGAAGAACATAATCATTATTTCCTTGTTGTGTGATACTTGAAAGCGTTATTTCGACAATATTTCATGTCGATCATGAGTCTTAAAGGCAACTGAGATGTCATACTAGATTCAAGTGAGTAACTCCAAATAACGTATTTTTGAAACGAGCTAACTACTTTAAAATAAGTAAAGGAAAACATTACCATGCACCGTGTGCATTGATTCATATTTGTGAAGGAATTGTGCATAAATTATTACAAATTGTGCATTAATGTCGACAAGCCATCAAATTTCAAGAAAAGGCACTTGCTTAAATTCGATACGGGAACTAATCGAGACATATCGAGACGAGACAAATACTGTGACAGACCTCTGTAAAACCCGAGACGAAATCGAGACGCAGGGGACAATCAAATTAAGGTATTCAAATACGCTAAACGGTTTATCACTAATGTAACAAAATATACTTTCCTTACTAAAAACAAGTAATAAATTTCTCTTCTCACCTGTAGGGCGTCCATATTCATAAGCCACAATATCCGCAAGGAATAGTGTTTCTCGTAGTAAAGAAACAACGTCCGAGCAGTGTGAAAGTAGTCCTTCAAAATTTTGGTTGTGAGCTGAAAGGCGCTTTCAGTTAATTCCGGAGACATTCTGGGCGAAAGACAGCCAGAGGAAAAAACGAAGATTAAAGTCGAAAACATCAACAATGACATCTTCATGCCGCTAGCTACCTGCAACAATGGCTATGATATAAAGAACTGAACATATAAATATATATTTTTTTTTTATTTTTGCTAAATTTTAAAACACAACTTGTAAATTATCAATTGTGTGTGTGAAATGCTGGAAAGAGTATGAACTTTACATCGTATTATCAATTCTAGATAAATGTATGGTTAAAAATGAAAATATAACACCGTATCAAAACATCATATTTTGAATTCATAACTTCAACGAGGACCATATTACTAATTGGTTTAGAAAATTACGAAACGTGGCCAGAAGAAAGTGAACTTCAGTAGAGCATGTACAACCTCTCATATTGTCATTTCATTTTTGTCCAGAATTACTATTCGATTAGTTCGTAGCAGTCAGTATATTTCAAAATATAGAAACCAATGGAATATTTCGACATAAAGGTGTCATCAAGGAAGATGTTTGGAAGAATAGAAATCATTACTCGACCAGTATGCGAGATGAACACTTATAGTCCAATAGGGTGAACTTTTATAAAAATAAATCGACGTAAAAGAACGTGCAAGTTCAAATCGTTTGGAACGCATAATGGCAATGGAAACACAAAAAACTTCGATGTGCTAAAAGAGACAAATATATTGTTTTCGCCTCAAAACGTTTACATCAAGAAAACGTTTCCACATTTGTATTTAAATTCAAAGAATAGTCTTAACGACACATTTAATCAGTTTCTTTTTCAAGTGTTAAAAAACATTTGGAACTTCAGAGGAAATCCACTGCACAAGACTTCTCATCAGAAATAGCACCATGGACAAAATGCAAATAGTGACATTTATATGGTGTTCGAAAAATGAACAGTTCTCTCACACCTGGAGAGCAGTAGATGCCACTTTAAAGGCGTTAAATACATTTAAGCTGTTTTAAGGTTAAAAAAATAATGCATTTCGTTTTTTATGGAAAAACAAACAAAGTCCGCAATTTTCTTCGTAAGGTTTACAATATATTTCATAAATTTTCCATTCAAAGAAATTATCGAGAATAGTTATCTCTCACAATGTTTTTACACATAGATATCTGAATCGGTATTTTAGCAAAGTACTTCTATCTGGAGTACTATTACAACTTAAACTTAATAAGCTTCTCATGGGCAACACTAATCGGCATAATACTTCAGCCAATGAGAAATCTTGAATCAACCCAGAAATGACACGAGCATGACTATTGATTTTAGTATTAGCCATCTATGTAAATATGAAACGACTGCTGGCTTCGAGAAATATTCTACTTTGAATGTCCTCGTTCGACATTGAAATAATGCGATTGCGCATCTTGTGCAGATTAAATTTTGAATACATTGAACGGAGAATATGGATTTTGTAGCAAATTAAGTTCTGGAACAAATTATCTCAAGGTGAAATTTCCTCCTGCCTGTTGGACAGTGTTCAGACTTCCAAATTCAGCTAGGTTCACAAATTTTCCTCTCCTAGGACTATGTGAAATCTTTGTTTGTACAGTCACGGACACTGCCGGCTTGTAACGATTCCATTGAAAGTCAATGTATTCATTACAAGCCAGCAGTGTCCGTGACTGTACTAAAACTTGGCGGACTCATTTGATAAGAAGATTCATTCGAAGGCTGAATTCTCGGCTGAGGTCACTCAGTGTTTCAATGCTTGTGTACCAAAAACTATGTTTCTTTTTTCTATTTGACACTTCTTCAGATAAGAATCCCAGGTACCAATGGAAAATGGAACAATTTCTTATACGCTAAATCTCCAAAGCTATCCTTAGAAGTGAGGCCATTTCTACACAGACTACAAACCCTCTACAACTCATTTAAAGACGCTCTGGTCGTCCATCTATCCAAGCTGACTTTCAGAACGACGTGAATGAAGCAGCTGAAGATATAATATTGGTTTTACTGTTCCTATTATTATTGTTATTATTCTTGCTATTTATGTACAATTATTCGAATTTTTCATTTTTCACTGTTGATAAACTGATATGAAATGGATTTATTCTGTATTCAATTTCTTTCAGATAAATAAATTGAATTCCAAATTATTAAGTGGTCTATAAACTAGTGTGTTTTGAATTGATGTTTTTAGTTAGCGTCGCTTTACTGTCAATTTTGACTAACCACGACGAAAAAAGTATTTACGGAAATACGTTCAACTTTATCGTGCATCCTCGTGAATTTCGAATTACCATAGCTTCTGTTGGGCACCTTTCAGAGCGAAGCGACACGAGACACGGAGCTTTCGAAGCAACAAGCGACAGACACACTGCGCATGTGCAACCGCGAGACAGAGACAACACAACATGTATGCGTGTGTGTGTGAAATGGAAATCCACTTGCTTCATTTGATGTTTTTGCACGAAGTGTATCACTTTTAAGAGAATATCTTGCAATCAGTCGGAGAGAAAAATAAAAACATTCACAGAGTATAAACAATTCTATATCTAATATAATAGTACAATTTCCATAAATGAAATATATTCAAAGAATCATTTCGCATTCAGAAACAATACAAGCGAGCAAATGGCCAAAACAGTTGTGAGAGAATCACATTTAACGCAACCAAGCGAGAAAAATCATTACATACTGGGAAGGACATCACTTACCTTGTAGCTGGTATTACCTGGCAGACGGATTTCTTCTTAGAAACCTGTAAAATGAGAGAAAACAACATTTAAAATAAAATTGTGTATTTTGAAAAAAAAATCACAAATTTACATTTATGAAAAATCCTCATGCACCCAAAGCAAATCTTTATGGAAAATGTTTGTTTTACACAACCACAAAACAGAGAGACCCTTATTCCACCCACTGAATATTTTCCTATCTACGTCTCTTTTCTGGCTTTTCAGGGTCTTCGCGACGATGAGGATGAGGGATGATTTCAGATGAACGTTCGAGCACAAACGGAATATATTTCCGGGTGACGCGGACTTCGGTGGCGGAGTGGTCAGCACAGCGCGCTACGACGCCAAGGGTCACGGTTCGAATTCCAGCCTGGTCATCAGTGTCCCTTCATCAATTTACTCTTATCATCACTCATCCTCACCGTCGTCGTTATTAGCCAAAAGTGACAGAAAAGCGATGCCAAATAACAAAAATAAGAAAAGTATTTTTCCAGGCTATGATTCGAACCCACGTCTTTCGATGACGATACTAACCAATACTGTACATTCCCTTCCCTCTCTAACGCCCTCACCGTTAGCAATTTACTCGCATCAAAGGTTGGGAAAATAATCCTGTCACATTCCTTATTTGTTCTTACTTACTCGTATATGCGATTAGCACATCGCGATACGACGCCACAGGGGTCCCGGGTTCGAATCCCGGCCTGGGCATGGATGTTTGTGAGTGTCCATTCGTCAATTTCATCATGTCATCACTCGTCCTTATCTTCGCAAATTATTCAAAAGGGTAAATGTCTGTTATATCGGAGACACATTTCTTCATTTTTACGGAAAAACTACTTACGGAAATGAGTTTCTGTAGCATTTTGAAAGTTCGTGGAGGTATTTTCTCACCTGCACAACAAGAAATAAGCACTTTTGATATAATAAACTTGGATTTTGTGCAAAGAGAAAACATTATGCTGTTGTTTCCATTATGTATCTGCAGATGGCGCGAGCGTCGAAAGTCACGCGGTCTCGCCAGTGTTTCCAAACGTGCCTTTTTTTAGGAGATTTTTTTAACTATGCTTACCTGACCTAACCCAACCTAACCTTGCCGGAAATGGTCCGTGGGGCTATCGTGAATGGTTTTTGGGGCTAACGTGAATGGTTTTTGGGGCTATCGTGAATGGTTTTTGGGGCTATCCGTCAATGGTTTGTGATGACATAATGAACATGAAAGTAGGTATTTTTCGGTTAAGAAGGAGGAAACACTGCATACCCACTCCAAATCGACAAAACACAAGCACGACGCGCGATGATCCACAGCTGTGCGCGCCATATTGTATGTCCCGCAACGGAAGAAAGCAACCAAAAGAATTACTCGTGATGTGAAAAATCGAAGTTATTTTCGTGTAAAAAGCATAATGGCACCTTCAACTATGTTCCGCAATACACAATTGGTAAGTACGAACCATCCGAAACACAAAATATTCGATTTTAATGTGTCTCCGATATAACAGACATTTACCGCCAAAAGTGGAACAAGAAGCGAAGTAAAATAAAGCAAATCAAATCAAATAAAAATCGTATACGTGATTACAATTCTCAGTTCGACAACTTAACCCAGAAAGCATAGTTAACGAAAGGTTAGTAAACAACTTCCTGTTTTAAAGCTAGCTTTGTTTTTGCTAACTCACACAGAAAGCACCAGTCAAACTTAACAAGAGGTTAGCTAACGACTTTTCATTATAATCTGGTCCTCAATCCAGTTAGCCTCAAGTTAAATTAAACCAATGGTTAAAAGAACACTTTCATAATCTTGGATCGTTCTCTACTCACACTCTGTGACAGTTTGCTTCTCTCTCACAGTCTCCCTCCCCCTCTCTCTCCTTGTTGACTGCGCATTTTCGATCTCCCCCTTCTCCTCTCACCTCACTTCTCCTATCCCATCAAGATGACTTATTTATGAGAGCAGG
Organism: Lepisma saccharinum; assembly: GCF_977018435.1. Taxonomy (NCBI): domain Eukaryota; kingdom Metazoa; phylum Arthropoda; class Insecta; order Zygentoma; family Lepismatidae; genus Lepisma; species Lepisma saccharinum. Next base: position 8,021,153 of record NC_139248.1, on the reverse strand, counting down.
AAGAAGAGGAATGGAGAAAGAACCCAGCTGTGGGTGAACTGCTTGCCTTGCTCTCTCTGGGCACAATACCTCAAGTTGTTAGCCAAAGCATTGATTGTCGCTTAAGGTGGCTTTCAAAGGAAAATTTCATCTTTCCCAACAGGGAGTTAGTTAATCGATGTAATTTACACTCGCGATATCTTCTCGCGATTAACTTGGTTTTCAATGAGATATTTTTCCTGTTGCCTTCTTTTGTGATTCCTTGTGTTCCTAGTATCGTCAGAACTTATTTCGTCGACATCCGGTACAAAGTGGTTAGCTTAGCGCGCTGCGACGATACGGTTCCAGGGTTCGAATCCCCGGCCTGGAAATGGGTGTTCCTTGTGAGTGTCCCTTCATCAATTTCATCATACTGTATCATCATTCATCCTCATCATCCGGATTAGCTTTAAGTGGCAGAAAAATCGAAGTAAAATAAACCAAGTCAATCAATATTTATTTACTTGTCTTGGGTTGCCCCACTGACGTACACATGATCATTTTATCGCGTGCGGAGAGAGGGCTGTTTCATTGTAAAGATAGATAGTAATTATGTGCGTCCTAGGGTTCTCAAAAACTATAACCCGGAACCTTTTTCATAAGTGGTAAGGGTGTATATGTAGCAATGTGGATTTGTCCGAGTTCTTACTGTTTTGAAATTTCCTTGATTTTGAGGTATTTTACACTTATTAATCGACACGCTCTTTCAGTCAAAAGAACATTATTTAACTAAAACACAATAAAAATGCTCCTAGCATTCACGTGATGCCTCTCAGGGTAGAACCTGCACTCAGCAACTTTGGCTAGAAACTGCAAACGCGGTGTGAGCCATAAAATAAAGAAGAAGAAGAAGCCTCTCAGGGTATTGGGTAATAATATCCTGTTCGTTCGTTGGTCAAATAAAAATCTAAGTCAAGTTTTCACTAAGAGAAAATAAGTATATATTACTTCTTAGCAAAATAAATAATTATGTGCATACAATCCATTTCACTCAAAGAAATAACAGCTTCTTCCAATTCAACTTGACCACTCTTTAAAACTCAAAGCCCGAACTAAAAGTAAAGATAAAACACAATTGTAATTTTCATGGCAACAGCGCTTACCAGATACGTATATCACATATGTCACTATCCTGACATTATCAGTGATAGGTTTAAATATTACAGACCACAAGAATCACGAAATAAATGACAGAGATTAAGATTAATAACAATAAACATTTGTAGAAAAAGAAAGGAAATTAACAACAATAAATATTGGTTCAAAGGGAAAGAGGATTTATTTCTGTTTATTTCCCTTTTCTGAAAGTTCTGGCTTATCGCAAAGATGGAGATAAATGTTGATGAGATGAAATCAATGATAGGCCAATCACTAACATATATACATGTGACAGAACACGAGCCTCACTGATTGTGGATCCAGACGCCACAGCCTCATTAGCCTGAGCACTACAAGTATGTTTAAAGGCAACTCACGATTCCGCATCGAATCCCGTTCTGGGCATTTATTGAATGATTCATTTCTTTATTTCTCTTCGCTTCTTGTGCCACTTTTGGCTAATTGCGAAGATGGAGATGAATGATGATGAAATTGATGAATGGACACTCACAAACATCCATGCCCAGGCCGGAATTCGAACCCGGGTCCAAGTTCATGTTGCTCCATGTGTTCTAATCATAATTCACGCTCGTCCTTGCAATTAACCTAAAAAGGAACAGGAGCGACGCAAACAGGAAGAAGACCAATACTTTTGCTTTGAAAGTTTCTCGGGAGGCATTTTTCTTTGTACATGTAGCTGTTCTCTGGAGCAAGCGAACGAGAGTAAGTCTCTGTGCTAGTAAAGAATCGAGAGGGCTCGATGAATGAACTCCTCATAGGGAAGGTGAGTGCATGGAGGGGAAAACGTAGCTGCAACTACACGAAATGACGGGACTATATGGAGCAAGCGAATGAAAGCAAGTCTCTGTACAAGAAATAACTGGAGAGGGATCGACCAAAGAACACGTAAGAAGAGAATTGAGCGCAACTACCACCCACTCGCTTCTCTGCCGTATGCGCAGCCTTGCCATACAAATTGCAGAGAGAGACCTCTCCGTACTTGCAAATTGCCAACCTCCGTGGTGGAGTGATTAACACGGCGCCAGGAACCTCGGGTTCGAATTCCGTCAAATTCATGGGTGTTGAGTGTCCATTAAAAATCTTTCTACCATCTCCCATCCTCATCGTCGCGGTCAGTCAAAAGTTCCAGAAAAGCAACGATAAGTAACAAGAAACGAACAGTTCTGGCAAATTGTGGGAAGTTTCTTGAAATTCATTTAGTCGGGTGCGTCAATAGATGGTCACATTGATCGGCTGGGGTAATGAAGCTATATGCGTGCACGATTTCGCAAGAAACTCAGTGACACCGTGAAACGAGCAATCATTACTACACAGGTATTCCGTGAATTATTCATCTCTCTGGAAAATCGATGGTCTTCAAGTGAAGCCTACAGAGTTTCCCATACTTGCTGTATGGCATTAATATTCTCACCCGATGGAGGCGCATAGTGGTGCGGGTCCCAATTTAAACCGTAGGCCCAGTCCCAATTAGTCTTACTGTGCACAAAGTGGACTTAAACCACCAAATCAATGCAATTAATATTCTCCATCCTCTGTTAAGAGCGAAGTTGATGGAAACAAAACCACGTGACTTCTGAGGAAAAGCTACCTTCCCATGTGTTGGTTCGGGTGTTGTATTTGTATTTTTCATATACAGGGTGTACCAGAAGCGATAGCGTAAACAGAAACGGTGAAAAGTACACGATAGTAGAAGCAAAAATGTATCTGTAAACATGGGGTCACAAGCGAACAGCTTTCGAGATAATTGCGAATATATGGATTGGATTGATTGGATTGATTTGGTGTTTTAAGTCCACTTCATGCACAGTAAGACTAATCGGGACTGGACCTACAGTTTAAAGTGGGATCCGAACCACTTGTGCCTCCACCGGGTATCGAACCCGGGACCCCTTGACGCGAATGTATGGTTACGATCTGTCACTTACTTGTTTGTTTGTGCGCATCGTGTGCTTTTCACGCGTGAAGTGTCATAGTCTTACTTAGTAACAAGTAACACCTCGCTAGACATTACTGATGTTTTTATTACCAAGGACTATTGTACTATACAGTATGTTACATGTTCGGCAGTATTCAGTTTTAAACTAATCCCGTACTTTTCACCGTTTCAATTTGCGCTGTCACTTCTAGTACGCCCTGTAAATCGTCGCCTTTTGGACAATCGCAATGATGAGTGATGAGTGGCGATGAGATAAAACTGATGAAGGGACACTCAAAAGAACACTCATAACTCAAACCTGAAAACCTCGCTGACGACATTGAAAGTCGATCATTTAACGAAACGGCGGTTTTCATGTTATTTCGTCCACGGATACAGGATGTTCATAAATGTTATTTTCAAATTCATAACCCGATAACATGAATTGTAATTGACACACAAGAAGCATATGGGCAGAGTTTCAATACCGTAAAGATTGTGTGCTCTCATGGAGAATGTATCAATGTGAACTGAATACGGAAAACTTCTCCAAATGGCGTATCATATGAACGACAATATGTTTCTGTATGTCTATTATAATTCGCGTCGTTAAAATATGAAATTGTAAAGAAACTTTGTGGACACCCTGTATATTGGTCGTAACTGTACAGCTCGTAAGGTCAGAGGGCAGTTGAATCGAGCTGAGTTCAGTGTAAATCAGATTTCATTTTGAGTTTTTGTTTTCAATCCGTTGATTATTAAGCTTCATACGATGATTGAAAAATATAACGAATAAGATATTTCACGATCCAATGTATTCCTTATGGAGAAAAAACGCAGGAATTTCAACTTCAAGTTACGGCTAATCAAATGGAATTTTCGACTTCTCCCACCACAAACAAAATCTTCAATGTGTCCCTTTACCTTTCATGTGTTTTTCTACGCCATCGAAAGTTTGATATTCGAAAGAGAACCAGTAAACCAACACTCTTCCTCTTACAAGCATCCACCCCACAGACCTCTCTCTCTCCACAGGTCGCAGCGGAGAATGGTCTGTGGGGAAGGAGTAGTTTAGGATCCTCGCGTCTGACTTGACACAAACTGTTCCTCCTGCCCTTAAAGTAGGATCCGGACCACTATGTGCCTCCACCAGGTATCGAACCCGGGATTTCTTGGCGATGACGTTACCACTAAGCCATCGGGGACACTGTTTAAATCACAGTGAAAAGGTAACATGAATGGAAAAATATACCCTTACACACGGAACCCAAAACTTGTCAATTGACACATATATTTTGATTTCAATAACACGTTAACGTGCATACATTGCAAATGATGCACCTTTTAGTGTGTCAAAATACACATAGGAATGTATTAAATGGTATTTTTATGAGATGAAGTTCCGTGTGATGCAGTAAAATGCATCAATTTGGAAGATCAGACAAGATCATGTCGAAGATAATGCATCAATTGACCCAGCTAAATGTGTAATTTTGTTATCTTCGAAATGATCTTGTATGGTCTTCCAAATTGATGCATTTTAGTGCATCGCACGGAACTTCATCTCATAAAAATACCATTTAATAGATGCCTATGTGTATTTTGACACACTAAAAGGTGCATCATTTGCAGTTTATGGACGTTAACGTGTTATTGAAATCAAAATATATGTGTCAATTGACACGTTTTGGGTTCCGTGTGTACTGTTCCTTCAAACCGTGGTGACAATTCACTAGCATAGATAAAATGATGTGGTAATTTTCAAAATATCCAAAAGAAGACAGAGATAGGACGTCGGGAATTCCAAAGTGACCTTTCCACCTTTTCAAGCTTGAACTTGGGAGATGGAAAATATCCCTTTGACAAACCCACATACGCCTACATATAGAAACCCTGATATAACAATTTTTCAGAATCCCTGTTGGTTTTTCAAATTACGGGTCCAGCCCACACGGAAATCTAGCCAGAGAGTGACGTCACTAACAGATAAAACCACGCTGCCAAGGTGTGGGCGTTCAGAATTCCTACTGTTGCAAAATTTCAAGAAAAACAACTCTGTACAAAACTGAATTCAGAACCTAGCTCGTATTGATTATGGGTAGGGAAAGGATTTTAAGGTGCAACTTTATGGAAAGGGGGGGAAAAGGTTCTGAAAATGTTTTCAAAAAGATGCAAGAAAAGGTGCTGATAAAACGCCATTATTCTCTTTTTCTGCACCTTCTGTATATAATATGCGCGGACCGCAGAGAGAACAGTCGTTGTGCCGAATAGGTTTTGCTGAAGTTTGTGTTTTCTCTCGCGGGTTTTGCTACATTATCTTGGAAACTATTGGGGCTGCACTGATTATATTATTCAATTTTATAGCTTTCGTTCTGTTCTACAAAATGAGGCTATAGGATTTTATGTAGCTGCTCAAGAAGAGTGAAAAACATTTATTTTTCTGTCCAAGATTTTAACAAAACATGAAAGAAAAGAAAAAAAATGTGCTGAAGCATCAAAGAGGGGTAAAAATGGGATACATGTGCTAATCTCACGAAAAGGTGCAACGAAGTGTGTTCATTTTACATATAACACCCTTACGCCTTGTTTCCATGATACGAAAAACTCAATATGCTGACCAAGGCTGAAATTTATTTTATTATAAAACATAAACTAAACGTGACGTTTCAACCTTCTAGCAAGGTCTTCCTCAGACTCTGCACCAAGTACAAATGTAACAAGGTACAAAACAGGATGATATATATACACAAACATTACTCCCCTCCAGACTATTAGAAAGTTGTTTTCCTGGATCATTCCAGCAGGTGGTCTTCGCTTGTCAACTGTACTTTCATCTGAAAGGCGATTTAGCTAAACATTTTCTTTCATCTGGAATGTGGTTGGACTCTTTATCTCACGCTCTTTTTCCTTTCTCCTCTCTTTCTCTCCTCTTTCTCTCTTGTCCTTTCCACTCGTTCTAACACCTTCTTCCATTCTTTGTTTATCTTCAGTCCCCCATCACCTGTCAGGTGAAAGTACAGTTGACAAGGGAAAGCCACCTGCTGGAATAATCCAGGAAAACAACTTTCTAATAGTCTGGAGGGAAGTAATTTTTGTGTATATATATATCGTCCTGTTTTGTACCTTGTTACATTTGTACTTGGTGCAGAGTCTGAGGAAGACCTTGCTAGAAGGTTGAAACGTTACATTTAATTTTACGTTTTATAATAAAATAAATTTCTGCCTTGGTCAGCATATTGAGTTTTTCAGTTCATTTTACTTGATATGTCCTAAAATACATGCCTCAAACAATCGGTAAGGTGCTGCACCTTAAAATCCGCTCCCTAATTATGGGCTACTGTTTGGGATGTTAATAAAGGTAAAGTGCTCCCCTGTGCTTTGCACCACGCCATGAAGGCGTATAGGGGGTGTGGAGTTAGGGAACCACACTTTCTTGATCACGGCCGAAGGTGGGGGTGATGTGATCAGCACCATGCCCCTGGCCCATACCCCCAAGAGTTTCCTCCAGGTACCCACTTTATACGATGCTGGGTGGGCGCCGGAGCCGCTTGAACAGGTGGAAAAATCCCGGTTTTCCCCTCGCCGGGATCAAACCCGGGTCTCTCCCATGGTAGTCAGACGCCCTGATCAGTACTTGTGGTAGCCTTAACCTTTTCATTACCGAGCCGATTTTGCAGGTAAGCCCCCAGTGACCGGGCCGATTTTTAGCAAAATGCAGAGTTCAATTTAGATGACTGTAGATCGGAGGCTAATTGCCCTAGGCAGACGAACCAAGTACCGATATACGCGGAATGAACCATTGATTCGGACTACATACAATTTATGCACATTGAGTTCAAATCTATGGATGCGGGGGGAGGGGAGGGCCCGGAAAATTCCAATATTTCTCAACAATACGTCCTTTCTTACCCCCGCCCTCACCCCTCTCTTGACGACACTGAAAGCACTTACGAACTTGCTGCTACCTCCAGAAAACTTTTCCCAACTCCAAGTACGTCTGCATTATAGTCGTGGAACAAACATTCCGGCCTTTATTGTGCACAAAAATGCTTTTTTCTTTCAAAGAAAGCCGCCATTTTCCCGCTTTTTTAAAAATGGAATAACAATAAATTTCCAGGGACGTTCAACAGTCCTTACGCCGATATATATATGTTTTAACAATAATATAAAACAATCGCCATTCCAGCGAATAATAACGACATTATAATGTAAAAACTACGAACGTGACAACGTATCTATTTATAGATATGTGGTCACCTGGACTTTACCGAACGTATCTATTTATAGATACGTGGTAACGAAAAGGGAGCTTCCAGACCGAAGGGACACGCGTCACGTGTCGCTCGAGGATTTCACCAGCAATGGTAGGATTATGACTATCTAAACTCGAAATCTAAATTACGGAGGTATAGAAACTGGGCCTCTCACGCCCGAGGCTAATCGCGACGATGAGGATGAGTTATCATTAGATTAAATTGAAGAAGAGACGCTCGTAAAGATACGTGTTCTGTTTTGTTAATTAATTCTTAATTCTAGTTAAGGGTTACGTTAGGCTCTGTTAATAATAAAATAACCTAGCTTATCCTACATAAGCTAACCTTATTTAGAGCTTAGCAAACGATTAAGGCTATTGTTATGTGTTCTTTTCTGGCACATGTTCCGAATTGTTTGGTCAGAGACCGTCCATTGATTCATTGACTTCTTGTTTTAAGTCCACTTTGTGCACAGTAAGGCTAATCGGGACTGGACCTACAGTTTAAAGTGGGATCAGAACCACTATATGTTTCTCCACCGGGTATCGAACCTGGGACCCCTTCATTACAAGGCGACGACGTTACCACTGCGCCATCGGGGAGGCCCAGAGACGGTAAATATTTCCTTTCCAACCAGTTTAGGCGAAATAGGATTCGGCGAAACGGAATATCCCATTTCGCCTAAAATGGCGGACAGCTGTCGGATCTGATTGACGGGTGATGATATGCCATTAGGCGAAATGGGATGCGACTAGGGATGGACGATATCGCAAATTTGATATCGCGATATATCGTCACAGACGATACGATATCTTTTCCGTAGAGTCACTCGGGGGAATATGCCCATCGGGGTTAAATGCCCACCCCCACCGTTAATGTTATGGTAACTCTGCAACTCTTGCTTGAAAGGGCCCTCCGTGGTGAGACGAGGCGGCAGGTTTGGAGCTTGTGAGAAGAATCTGAAGCCATTCAGGGTTAATTTCATGAGGTAACAAGACAATTTTTGAGGTAATAATTTTTTGGACGTAGCTGCATTAACAGTGTGGAATAATATTCCCAAGAGAGAAAAGACTGAATTATATTGGTGTAAAGATCAAGAGTCAGGGAGACATATCTGCAGAGTGAAACTGCCGCATGGTGCACAGAGTTGCCAACCCAGTAATTCAATTTTCTGCTTGTAGCTGTGGATCTGTGATAGTCGCACAGAAATTAAGTACAATATGCCCATGGGCATTACTATGATAAGAGAGGACCACAATGTGACTGGATCAAGTGTAATCGTTGTAGTATGTGGATGCATGAAATATGTACCAAATTCACGTCCATGTGTCCAAAGTGCAATGTAATTTCTCACAAATGTAAATAGTAAAAGAGACTATGGTAAATTCAAAATAAATGTTGTTAGAAACACTATGCTTGTCTGTGCAAATGATGTTCTGTTTACGAAACAAACGTTAATAATCTTCCAGTTAATGCTGTGTATTATTTCCTTTAAATGTGTCATGTCAAGTATTACAACAACTGTTTCTTGTATTGGGCATTTACCCCTAATGGGTGGACATTTTACCCTGAACACGGGGTGATTTGCCCAAATTGACGTTCATCTGTTTATTTTTCTATGGTTCTTTTGCTATAAGACTTACAGTAATAAAACTTATAGGTAACAATAACAAAACGTGTAGCTTTCTTTTGACATCTTTTTCTTTGCGACACTCCTTCATCTAGCGAAGCTATAAACCACCAAAAGAAAAGTTTGAGCATATTTCGCCGAGTGACTTTATCATGATATCGTCTGCACAATATATATCGCCGAAAAATCGTGACGATATATCGCCGACACGATATATATCACTAAAATATCGTGACGATATATCGCCGACACGATATATATCGCTAAAATATCGTGACGATATATCGCCGACACAATATATATCGCTAAAATATCGAGACGATATATCGCCGACACGATATATATCGCCAAATATCGTGACGAAATATGGCCGACACGATATATATCGCTAAAATACCGTGACGATATATCGCCGAAATATCGCGACCATATATCGCTAAAATATCGAGACGATATATCGTCGGCACGATATATACCGCAGAAATATCGTGACGATATATATGTCGCCGACACGATATATATCGCTAAAATATCGTGACGATATATCGTCAAGTTGATATCGCCTGGACGATATATCGCTCAACACTAGATGCGACCCACGTTTCCGCAGTTACTTTTAGACGAAGTCGCCATTGTGAAGCTGAAAATTTTGCGTTTGTGTTGAATTATCCCCCGAATGCACCCAAGGAAAAGAAGTTGCCAACTTGAGATGGAACGTCTCGAGGCGGACGGAAAACGCGGAAAACCTCTCAGCGCATCTGTTCCTGGCTGCGCCCTGCTCGCTCCAAGGAAGAAGATTCCCTTTTTTTCCCGCCACGGGAGGGAGAGATGAGACTAGACACTGCGCGGTCTTCCAGCTTACTGTGTTGCAATAGCAGTGCTCAGTCGCTCACTCGTTTTGTTACCTCTTCGATCGATGCTGCTAGGAAGAGAGGTAGTGTTCTCTGATTATCCCTTTTTCTCCCCATAAAATTTCCCTCTGAAGCCAAAAAAATCCCTTTTGTCCTAAAATTTCTCTCTTTGCCCAAAAATTTCTGTCACAAAACTTTTCTTCTATAGCCATAAAATTTCCCTCTTAAGATATATCCTTATGCGGAAATTAATATTAAGTGCTTACATTTATTTTTAGGCCTGGGAACACAAAGGTTATTTTTAGGAAAATCATCAGCCTATTTACAAAATATAAACAATTATTTCTGCGAAAAATGTTTACTAGTGAAGAATGTCAAGATATCAAAATTAGGTCAAGAAAGTCAAGAAAAAGTCACAAATTATGCTTGTGGTCAATTTCGGTATTTTATACAGTATAGTGAATTTATATTGTTAAAGGTAAAAAGGTAAAGTGCTCCCCTGTGCATAGCACCACGCCATGAAGGCGTATAGGGGGTGTGGGGGTAACGCCCCACACTTTATTGATCCGGTCGTGAGTGGGGGTGATGTGATCAGCATCACGCCCCTGACCCCAGGGTTTCCCCCAGGTACCCATGTTATTCGACGCTGGGTGGGCGCCGGGGCCGCTTCCATCGTTAGAAAAGTTCCCGGATTTGAACCGGCCGGGAATCGAACCCGGGACCTTTAGCATGGTAGTCAGACGCGTTACCGACTGAGCCACCGCGGCTCAGAGAACACTACCTCTCATCCTATATTGTTACATACCTGAACTGGGATTTCATAAAATTGAACACAGTAAAACCTCGTTAATTCGGACTAATGCGGGGCATAAGTTGACCGGTTTAACGAAAGTCCGGATTAACTGAAATAACCTAAAAAAAACAGTAGAAAGTGCATTAAAACTCCGTTTATTGCAACAGAGCACGTTTATTATTGTACTTAAAGGGCATATGACTAAGTATACTATACAGTTGGCTTAAAGCAAGGGGAGTCCGTTTCGGAGCAAAGTGACGAATGCGATTGTTGACTTCTAGTCCAATTAAAACCTTGCATTCTGCTTTTTTCTTTTTGCCTTTTGTATGTCCGGATTAAGCAAAGTCCGGCTTATCGGGGCCCGAATTAACGAGGTTTTACTGTATTTCGGAATTTAAAATTTCATTGAGTTGTGGTTAATATTTTGTTATTTTGCTTGTTAAGAATTACATTCTTGTATGTGTGAAGTTTTGTATAAGTATTAAATAAAGTAATGTGGCCAATCCCCATCCAGGATGAAGTCTAAAGCATTATTTTTGCTTGCATTAATACAATTAAAAGAAGTCCAAATCTCTTACTAAAGTACAGCTTCAGTATTCATCTTAACTGGTCTTGTAGGGGTTATGTATTGAATAAAAAAAATATGTTTTCTTAATTCCCAACTAGTCTATACCTAAGTAGGGAGCGAATAAATAAATGTTAAGAAAACGGCAAAAAATATCAAGAAAAAGTCATGAAACAGTCAAGAATTTTGGGTTTGTTATTTTGGTTGACACCCTGCTGTACTGATTATAATATTTCCAAAAGTAACATTATGTGGTCGTACAGAAAGGACTTGCGCACTTTCAAAGATATGGGGTTCCTCAATGTTCTTTGAAAATGTCGGCATCCAGTACTGAGGGAAGCGATACAAGTGAGTACTAAACTTATTTGAAGATTTTAGAACGCGTGTGTACGTGCTCTGATACTGTAAAAATACTCAAAATATTACTGTCCATTTTCTTAATAATAAACTCGGTAAGTACTGCCCATTTTTTAAAAAAAATAGTTATGTAAATGAATTCAAAAGTGACACCTATGAAAGCAATAAAATTGCATATTTCTTTGTCATTCTCCGCCTCTTATAAAATCCTGTGGCCTATATTTTTTAATACCAAAATTCAAGTATTACTCACTTACCGTAGATTTTATTCATTCATTCATTCATTCATTCCTTTATTTGGAACCTAACAGCTTTTATGCCGATTTTTGTCCATAACCATACTAAAATGTACACAATTGTTTTACAATAAAATTATCAGTCCTTCCACCCTGTTTTACAGATATTACATTTCTTTTAAAGAACATTTTGCCTTTTACAATTGTATGTTACACTTCCTTAAAAATGATAACAAACTATAACCAATTCTCACATCTGGATTAACAACTAAACTTAAGAAATTTGTTGGAAACTGAACCTTTAGATTATTTAAACTTTTATAGAAGATATTTCTCTCTATATAATATTTTGAGCATTCCAGTATTATATGTTGTGCATCTGAACTTTCTCAGCCACATTCACATTTCTTATTGTTCGTTATTCCAATTTTTGATAAATGTTGCCTAGTACACAAATGGCCCGTTCTCAGTCCATTAATTAATACGATCACATTTCTTGTAGCACTTACATGATGAAACCATGGTTTTTGTGTTTTGAATTCAGCAAATGGACTGTATGATTCTCCAACTGTTGTATGTTCATTTCGACACCGATCAAACCATTCATTCAGAATTTTCTTCTTTACTCTAGGGAGAAGATCCGTATAGTATAATGATAAGTTCGTAATATTTGGAAGACGCACTGCTTTCTTTGCACATTCATCTACATGAGAACCGTAGATTTTAAGGAGATAAAATAAATAACCTTTGTTTAAGTTTCCTAGCAACGTCCGTCTCCAAGGCCAACAATAAACATGCCAACACGAAAGTATTGTTATATCTCTAGACATTTTTGAAAAAGCCATGATGTAGCTATTTTCATATTGAGTTGTAGGTGTTTATGTAATCTCTTATGTGGATGTCACTCTTGTTTGAAGCATGTTTTATAACTAGAAATCGATTCATCCGTCTGCGTGTTTTTGATCTGAGAGAGGGAAATGTGGTTTTTTTTAGCCCCTGGAAACGAACCTGAAAAAAGGGCATTTTCACCCTTAAAGAAGGGTTAGCGAGTGATTTTTCAATTTTCTCGTCGTTTCGAGACAATTTCATTGGGGGTTCGTAAGGGAGCATTTATTGCATCCAGGGCTTCCTTCACGGAGAACATTAATGTCAGTGAGTGGTGACATTGTGGCTTCATATAGTTTTGGAAGAGCTTGTTCTTAAATTACTGAAAGCCACGCTGAATGGTCGTTTGGCGCTTTCGCCACAAAGTATTCCGGGTTCCGGTATCGGCCTAGGAATGAGTAAATGCCCCCTTTATCAGTTTCACCTAACAACTCTTCCTGCGCCAAGATATAAAAAGGCAGATTAAAAGGTAATGATGCCCCAGCATGTTTCAACATCCCACGAAAACATAAGGGGGACGTTTGTGGGTGTAATGTGATCAGCACCACGCTCCGGCCTCCTTTACTCCCAAGGTTATTTGAGGTTGGGTGAGCCCCAGAGGCTTCATAGGTAAGCATTGGTAGAAAAATCTCCACATGAAATCACGTATACCGCGATTCTATTAATGAGTAATAAAAGCGAAATAAATAAAATAAGAAAATTGTAAAAATAATACCAAAAAAATTCAGTGAAGAACTTTTGTCGGCTTGTGTGGCGGATTGGTTATTATTCTAGGCTACGAAGCCAAGGGCTCCAGATTCGAATCACTGCTAAGGCATAAAAGTCATTGTATTTTCTCTATAATCGAATTCGCTTAATCGATTTTCCTTCTCATCGTCATGTTTAAGGTAAAAAAATAATAGGCAAAGTTCTTCGTGTACTTCGCACCGTGCCACGAGACGTATATAGGGGGATGTGAGGGCAAGGCCCCACATCTCGGTGATGTGATCAGTATCATACTCTGGCCACCTTCAAACCTCAGGAACTATTTAGTTGAGTCTGTGTGACACCCAGAGCCGCTTTTTGCGAGGACAAGGCTGGAAAAATTCCGACCTCAGATCTCGCACCCAGGGAATCGTATCCAGGTCTCCTGCGCAGTAGTCAGACGCCCTACCGATTAGACCACCACGGCTTGTGTCACGATTAACTGATATGAAACCGGCGTAATGTAACAACTAAAAGAATATATATACAGAGTGTCCCACAAAGGGGTTTCCACTATTTGAATGTTAATAACAGAGAAAGTATTACAGATAACTTGATGGAACTTGTTGTATCTGGATCTGTCATGATTATACGACGTACGCTTTTAGAAGGAACATGAGTTCAGCCAATACGCTGCCAGCGCTCTTGCGCTGTTGTCAAACCAACTGCTAGCGGAAGGGGAACACAGAGATTTCGCCGTGTCCAATATTCAACTTTTTATATATAATTCATGCACGTGATATTTGAGTACAATGAAATATATAGTGAAGAATTCTCTACAGGATTATATCATATCACTGCAGCATATAAGAGAAACGCGTACCTGAAAGAAGTTTGAAAGTATTTATTGTTGGGAACTGCAAGGCCATCATCATCGCTCTCGTTTCTGTTTTTTGGCATGTTTCCCAGGAGATTTGAATAGGGGGTCACCGATTTCTGTGGTAGATACTTTACCCTGTTTTATAATACGCAACACAGTAAAAACAAATACCCCACACGCTTTAGCCGTAAGTTCTCGACTCTGAGAAAACACTGTTTCATCACGCACTTTTTCCGACGCCAATTCATTGAAGTAAGACTACTTTAAAAGTAAGATTTCTGTCTTGTGACCTTAATATTTTACCCTCGGTGCCTGTACTACTGGTACTACGTTTCGAGAGCAACGTTATTAATTTGATTTGATTTGTTTTACTTTGCTTTTCTGTCACTTTGGCTAATTGCGAAGATGGGAATGAGTGATGGTATAATGAAATTGATGAATGGACATTCATAAACATCCATGTCCAGGCCGGGATTCGAACCCGGGACCCCAGGCGTCGTATCGCGATATGCTAACCACTGCACCATAGGGGCCGGCGCGACATTATTTAATAACACTCACGGAACACAAACTATTGCACAACTATCGAACATAACGGCTGTATTACACAGCGCGCTACATCGCCAGGGTTCTCGGGTTCGAATCCCGGCCCGGGTATAGGTTTTGGATTGGATTGATTTGGTGTTTTAAGTCCACTTTATGCACAGTAAGACTAATCGGGACTGGCCATACAGTTGAAAGTGGAATCCGAACCACTATGTGCCTCCACCGGGAATCGAACCCGGGACCCCTTGATTACAAGATGACGACGCCGGGTATAGGTGTTTGTAAGTTTCCCTTCATCAATTTCTTCATATCACCACCCATCCTCATCTTCGCGATTAGCCAAAAGTGGCAGAAAAGCGAAGTAAAATAAATCGAATCAATCAATCAATAAGGGCTGTATTGAATCCTCTCCAACTGTTCTTCGTGGCGTACGGGTATAATTATCTTACATCGCCCTTGTTACGAAAACGCTGAACTCAAACTGACTTAACTGACTCGCAATGTTTGTGAACGCCCACAACAATGAAGGGTTATTGTGTATATTCAGCCGAATTTGTCACCCATAGCTTTACCAAGACACAACAACTCAGCGGGGTCAACACGGTGGCAACGAAAAAAAAAAACCAGACTGAACACGGATGGAAAACGAAAGGGTCATTGTGTGTGTGTGTAGAGACGTGTTGTTCCCTTGTTTCTTCGAGAAGCTATAACTCCGGCTGTAGGCGACGGAAATTCATGGGACTTGGACGGTCATGTTCAAAATGTCGTCTCCCATCTTATGATTAACCTTAAAGTAGCGAGTTTTATGCAAACTTCTTGCGCGCAAGAAAAAATACAGAGCACGGCGTTTAACTTGCGCGCCGCAGTCTCCTAACTGTACAACGTTGCACTCCTGTCACTGGCTGGTCGCCAAGGACACGCTCTCAGTAGCTCCGCCCGATATCGCTTCTAAAAACGTGCGTCGTATAGTGCTTGTTGCCATTCATTTGTTTTTCTTTCATTTCAGTTCAGTTGCCAGTAGTGACAAGTAATTGACAAGATGGCTGGGAACCTTTCCGTTGAGCAACGGAAGTGGATTTTAAAGTGTTTTTGAAAATGTGAGAACATGAAGAAGTGCAGAGATGATGGCGCGCAGAATTTGATGCTGCGTCACCGTCACGTGTAACAATTACGAAATTACGCGACAAGTTTGAGAGGGAAGGAACTGTGTGTGGTCTGGGACGGTGTGGCAGGAAGAAATCAGTATCGGACGAAAGAGGGATGGAAGCAGTGGTGCAAACTTTCACAAGATCCCCAAGAAGTTCATACATCAAATTCTCCACTTCTTTCATGTTCTCACATTTCCAAAAACACTTTAAAATCCACTTCCGTTGCTCAACGGAAAGGTTCCCAGCCATCTTGTCAATTACTTGCCACTACTGGCAACTGAACTGAAATTAAAGAAAAACAAATGAATGGCAACAAGCACTAATCATGACAGATCCAGATACAACAAGTTCCATCAGGTTATCTGTAATACTTTCTCTGTTCTTAACATTCAAATAGTGTAAACCCCTTTGTGGGACACTCTGTATTTTTAATGTTTCATTAAGCATATACTAATACCAAAGATTTTAAGCTCCTACGCTGAGAGTAAGAAATTTTGATTGATTTGTACGTTTTAATTAAATTCGCTTTTCTGTCATTTTTGGCTAATCGTAAAGATGAGGATGAGTGATGATTGAAAGTGATGAAGGGACAAGGAGCATCCATGCCCAGGCAGGGATTGGAATCAGGAACACCTGGTGTCGTAGCGTGTTGTGATAACCACTCTGCCAGAAACCGGCAGAAACGTATATGTGTCGATTCAAAATTCCTCACTGCCGACCTCTGTGGCGGAGTTGTTAGCACAACACGCCACAGATTCAGGGGTTCGTGGTTCGAATCCCGGCTTGGTCATTTTTTGTGGGTATTTCATAAATTTCATCATATCAATCATCCTCATCGTCGCGATTAGCGAGGTACAATAAACCAAATAATTTTCTGCAGACCAAAGTACCCATTTTTCCCTCCGCATTTCCCGCCCTCTGAACACACTGGCGGGAGATCTGTGCCAACTCTGTCAGGTCTTCCACACGTACCCCTCCCCCTCCCGCCGACATCTGCAGAAACTTCTTGTAATATCGCCACCCCTCATTTCAACCCCTCCCTCCCGGCCACTCCCCTACCTCCCAAGCGTTATCGAGTTAGCACGGAACAGGTTTACCCGAGAGATTCGTTCAATACTCGCTTGCCACCCGCCGCGACTGCAAGAGAAACGTGTCTCGCAAGGGATGCTGTGTTCCCCGACAATCTTCTCCAGGACACCTGCCCGGAAGATGCTCAACTTTCGGCATCTCTGACTGCGCGGGTTCACTGCTCCTGTACTCGCCCAACACCTTTAGTTGATGCTAGGGATGCGGGTCGGTGAGTGGAACGCAGGGCCGACTCTAGGTGGGTGTGCGGGGTCTACGGCAAATATCATCAGAAGGACCTATAACAAAAATTGTTTAGATTAATTTTAAAAATCCGAGATCACAGTGATTTACATAAACCCACAAACCTTTTCACAGACAATAAACTATTAACTTTTTTGTGCTCATTTTATCATACATTCACCCGTAAAAATAGTAAACTGCTCCCCTGTGTGGAAATAGGGCCCCACACTTTCTTGATCACGGCAAAAAGTGGAGGGGATGTGATCAGCACCACGTCCCTGGCCGCCTCTACCCCTTCTCAGAGTTTCCTCCAGGTACCCACTTTATACGACGTTGGGTGGGCGCCGAAGCAGCTTGAACAGGGGGAAAAAAATCCCGCTTCTCCCCGCCGGGAATGAAACCCGGGTCTCTCGCATGGTAGTCAGACACTTTATACGAGTTCCGGCTTGGGTATGGATACGACTATCTCTAATCTATTTCAGCTACTTTCGATATCTTGGATTAATTGAAACAACGAGTATGAATTATCAGGGCGGTCACTCTAGGACCCTGATAAAATTCAAGTATAATTCATGGTTTTCAAGCCAAACTTTCCAAATATTCAAGGGTACTAGCAGATGTTTTCTCTATTCCAGCCTGAGGTATTACCGCCTCTCAGCCCCCCCCAAATATATTAATATCATATAGAATCTGAGTGATTCCAATTCTATACCATATTCTAATAATAAAATTCAATTAAACGGTATATACTGTTTATATCAGGAACGTATATTCTAGGCAAGCTACGCTATCTGCGAAGCCTGAAGTCTAGAGAATAAAATACAGGAGGAAAATCGATCAGAAATTGTATATAAAATTATTCATATCAGTGAAATGAATGTGGTGATGATGGAGTTGGCAACCTGATTTCTTGTGAGTGGATAACCTGATTTCCTATGAGTTGGCAACCTGATTTCCTATGAGTTGGCAACCTGATTTCTTATGAGTTGGCAACCTGATTTCTTAGGAGTTGATAACCTGATTTAATATGAGTTGGCAACCTGATTTCTTGTGAGTTGGCAAGCTGATTTCTTGTGAGTTGGCAAGCTGATTTCTTAGGAGTTGGCAAGCTGATTTCTTAGGAGTTGGCAAGCTGATTTCATAGGAGTTGGCAAACTGATTTCATAGGAGTTGGCAACCTGATTTCATAGGAGTTGGCAACCTGATTTCATAGGAGTTGGCAACCTGATTTCATAGGAGTTGGCAACCTGATTTCATAGGAGTTGGCAACCTGATTTCTTAGGAGTTGGCAACCTGACTTCTTAGGAGTTGGCAACCTGGCTTCTTATGAGTTGGCAACCTGATTTCTTATGAGTTGGCAACCTGATTTCTTAGGAGTTGGCAACCTGATTCCTTGTGAGTTGATAACCTGATTTAATATGAGTTGGCAACCTGATTTCTTATGAGTTGGCAACCTGATTTCTTATGAGTTGGCAACCTGATTTCTTAGGATTTGGCAACCTGATTTCTTATGAGTTGGCAACCTGATTTCTTAAGTAACGTTACATTTGCCATTTCACATATTCAGGCTCGAAATCCTCTACAAACACAAGTCATTATTGTTACGGGATATACTAATCTACGAAAAATTGTTAATATATAAGGATTTCACACTCAAATTTAACTAATCAACTTTAAGATTACCTTGCATTAATCTTCCGCCTGCCTAATGTATTGTTCTGCAAATGACACTATAAAAGTAAACGGATTGAATTCTGTTTTATGTTCCACACACCTTTCTGTTCCTTCCTCGATACAAATAAATGCTAGACTGTGAAAAACTAGCCTCATAGGCATTTATAAATGTGCATAAATTCAATGCGATTTGGATTAATAAAAGTTGCAATTTTTCACGTCTACGGGGAAAAATTCACGCAGAATGCACGCATAATTCCCGCAGCCAAAACATCACGCATAATTTCCGAAATTCAAGGAATTCCCGGTGAGTAGCCACCCTGAACTGGTGGTATAGGTAATGTAACAAACAGAATGATACATCTATATCTTACTAGAGGTGAGACCCCGGAAGCTTTAGAGTGCCTAACGCTAACCACTCAACCACGGAGGCTGGCGTGCCTCTGCTATCGTCTCTTCATTAATATCGTTACTATTGATCCGAAGAAGCAGAGAAGGGAAGTAAGGAAGGAAAATAAATTAACGCCCCTCTTCAATCAGAAACATCCGACCTCCGTGGCGGAGTGGTTAGCACAGCGCGCTTGGACGCCAGCGGACCCGATCCTTTATCATATCATTGCTCAACCTTTTAGGTGGCGTAATCCCGAGTTCAGGTTCAGCCCAGGCATGGGTGTTCCTTGTGAATGCCGCTTCATCAAAATAATCTGATCGTCACTCATAGAAAACCGACAGAAATACGAGGTAATATAACAAAACATACAAGTGGTGCAACGAAGATGTAAACACCAGTCCGCGAACTTTATGACCACTCCGAATATTTACCGAACCGTATTGATCAACAGTGGCATCATAGCGTAACAGTAGCTCTGCCAATTTCAAACCATGCTGCTTAGGGCACATAATTATCCACAACACGGCGTATCCGCACGCCACATTGGGTTACGAGGACATCTACCGGCGACATTTGAAAACGACGTTAATTTCCATTAGAAGCGCGGTTCCTCTCGAGGCGCGCAATTCGCGGCCAATCAAAGAAAGAAGCGATCCTGTTTTGTTTCGCATCAGGTACCGGTACATCGTGCGCAGCGCATCGATACGCAGGTACGCTCACTTATCGCACAAGCCTCAAACAACTTCCCCGCCCTCCGCCTTATGACGTCAGCACGGAATGCTTTCGTTATTAGATTAGGCTTATTTAGGTTTAGTTCTCTTAGCATGAAGAACATCTTTTTGGTCAAGCACAGTGAAAATGCAATGTATTTAAGCTGATAGACCTGAGCCTAACCTAAGATCGATGGTATTTCGCGCTGACGTCAGGAGGCGTTGGGCGGAGAAAATGTTTGAGGCTTGTGCGGTAAGCAAGAACCTTTACTCGCAGACCCGTCCCGTCCGGGCATGGCACGGGCATTGATTGCGAGGGTCCAATCAATTATTAATGGTCCGAGCATGTGTCCTGGCGACCAATATATCCAGCTAGCAGCCCTTTTCTTTGTTTAGCGAGGCAGTCTAATTTCCCACTGGCGGAGCGAGAAAATTGTAGATTCATATGAGGGGCAGCTCCGTATGTTTCAACACTCGGGGAATTTTCTTCCGAAAACGCAAACACTTTCTCGATTAATTGAGATTTTATATACAGGGTGTTTGTTGGGTAGGTCAGTTTCTTAACATTCGTGAGCCTGCCCTGATCCCAATCATGTATACTCTGTCCCAGCATCTCTGCAGCAGGTGAACGAAAATAAGTCCCTGCGCAAGTTGGCACGCGAGACGGCTCCACCTATGAGTACGTGTGAGGAACGGGGTTGCGTGGAGGGGAACGACTGCAGTTACCAGTCTTCCCAGCAGCGTGTATTGCTTCGCTCTGCCCACTCGATTTTCCCCCCTTCTCTGCCGCTATACGTGGCCTTGCTCTAGAGATATCTGGAACAGGGTATATTTGCTCGAGTTTCTAAGTTCACTTTATGAACAGATAGGTTAATCGGGACTGGACCTACAGTTTAAAGTGGGATCCGAACCACTATGTGCCACCACCGGGTATCGAACCCGGGACCCCTTGATTACAAGGTGATGACGTTGCCACTATGCCATCTGGGAGGCATATCCCCAAACAATTACTCGAAAATAGCTTTCTGTTTCTTTTAACTTTATACGTTAATTGATATGTACTATTGGAATTTAATATTAACAAATAAATACACTATGACATAATCGTAGGAAGGATCAGTTCGATTACGTCTGTGCTTGTTTACAAATATAAAATGCGGTTCAAATTACCTAAGAACGACTGCATTTTATGTAGTATTTTAGTTTCCTCTGGTCAATACCTTCAAATTAATTTGCTAAGTGCTGATTGCGTCATTGGCATGCTCCATTTCGGACACCAAAAAATTCCAATTGATCAGAATATTTCCACTTGAATATTTTTGTTAATGAAAATTGCTGCTCAAACTAAATTGACCGTGGTGCTTGACTGTCAACCTCCGAAGTTGGAAGCGGGACGCAAAGCATCTCTAAATTAGACTGTTTGATCCATCACTGCCACTGTCGCAAACCTGTTATCGGAGTCAAAACCCGAACGAGAGACCACCCAGGTAGTTGCCAGCTCGGGCTGCAAGTCCAGACTTCAGGAGAACCTCTCGAGGCCCGGTATAATTGACGCCGAGGACCGGTACACATTCAAGGTTGCCACTGTTGTTTTCTCTGTCCGAAAACATACTAAAAGTGTTGAATGCTATTGAAACATTATTGTTGATTGATTTATTGAAATAATAATCGTGGTTGCTTCAGCACTTGGGCTACCCGCCATATTATGTCAAGTTCCTTACCATGACTAAAATTAACACGTGTCTCCCAGGACTAAATCTCCTTATCGCCAACCTACGTGGCCGAGTTGTTAGCACAGCGCGCTACGACGCCATAGTTCCGGGTTCGAATTTCAGCCTGGACATGGTTGTTCTTTGCGAGTGTCCCTTCATCAGTTTCATCAGATCACCACTCATCCTCATGGTCTCGATTAGCCGAAAGTTGCAGAAAAGCGATGCTAAATAACCAGATTTGTATAAACACAAAGATAAGAAAATTCTCCAGTCATGGTGTTGTGTGGATGCAAGACTACTAGAAGGAAAGGCTGGGGTCAGACACGCCTCTTTTCGCGACTGCCGCGGGTGTGACGTCATTGGGCGGACAAAACCCAGCTGAGTCTTTACCCCATACGGAAAGAAACGTGGAAAGGCTGATCTGTTTTGTTCTTTTCGCTCCTTTTTTCTTGTATTTCTCGATTGTTTGGTTCAGGGTGCGAAATCCTGGAGGGGACGAGGGGGATTTCCCCCCACCAACAATCTTGGCCACAAAAAAAAACACCAAAAATTTCCCGGGGGAAAGAGTTTTTGTTATAACAATGAAAAGATAAGCAATTACTTTAAATTTCAAATATACTTTACTAAGAATAATATTGAAAACACACACAAATTAGTGTAGTTGTGAGTGTTGAATGCTTTCTGTCTCAAGAGATCATTAACAAATCTACATCAATACGCACAGTAAAAGTAAAACAAGAATGCAAAACAATAATAACTATGAAATCTAATTGATTTATATTAACATAGCGCACAAACTAAACAAAAACTTACACATAATAAAACCACTTCAACTGCCATAATTTATTAACATCTTTAATCGGTTAGTAAAGGAATTAGTTAGCTGCTTTACACTATCTGATATGTATGAAAGTAACAAATTAATTTCTAATTAATAATCACAATAATTATTTTAATTGAGTAATTTATTTTTACTTTTAATAACATTACAAATATGTACATCGTATAATTCACACATATGTTTGTGGGGAGGGGGGTTGTAGGTTACGAACTTTCTCCCTCTCTCCAGTTTTCAATGATTTCGCACCCTGGTGGGTTGTGAGGTGTTGCAGTTCACAATGCCTTCAGTGAGGTGTTGCGACGTGTCGTGATCTCCGATGAAAAATTAAAAAAAACCGGGCGACAATATATAACTGAACACATCGCATCTAACGAGACTTGTTAGTGGATTGCAATACCAGTAGTCTCATTACACAACATCAGGCTACCATACACTTCAAAATACACAACTTGCTATTTATATACGAGTGATGCTTAAATGACAACGTATTTTAACTTCCGTCCTCCATTGTTCTATTATTTATTCAGTCAAATTTTCATCACAATCCCCCCCCCCCCCCAAGTTAAGTGGACTCAACCAGCTTTCACATACCCGCCTGTGGGCACCCCTGTTCGACATTCCACTGATTATATATACGTATAAGTATATAAAGTGACCCTCGACTTTCTTCAGTTCTATGTCTCAAGTTTTCGTTCAGTGAAAAGTTTTTTAAAGTGTGTGTTACATAATACACACGGAACTTCCTCACATTCCTCCCTGTGTAGTTCAAAGATTCATAAGACTCAGAATTGTAATCTGAATAAGGAAAATTAATTAAGAAATAAATACCAATAGTCGAAGCAAAGGTACCAAATTTGAAGAAGTTAAGTGAAAACAGCTCCTCTCTCACTCCTAAAAGAGAGCAATAGACGAGATTGTTTTCTTTTACATATTCAACTTATCCATAATTTTGGCTTTCTGCCTTTCTTTATTTAACAAAATTATTTTACGCATTCAACATATATATTTTTCTTTCTGCCCTAACAAAATGCATTACTAGGTGTATTAACCGCAATTTTACATGAAACTAATGTTTCACGAGGAATGTGACGACATATAAACTACCGATAAAATGTGTGCGTAAATGGCTGTGTAATCCAACTGTAAGGACATACGTTATGTCGGATCCTAAGTAAGTCTGTGTATTCACTCCCAATTAGCTTCTGGGCATAATTACGGCTCTTTTTTTGTTCATAATTACTGCTTTGATTCGGCTGCGAAACCGGAGCGTAGAGCGATCTGTCCGCGCGTGACGTGAAGGACCACGTGATCAGGTATGGCCCCAGCCTTCTACTCTACTAGTCTTGGTGTGGATGTTGGGTCGTTTCCTAGCAGGTATGAAACCTGGTACGCACTGAGCTCCCGCGGGCTGTATAAGTTCTAGGATATGACTGACGAAAGCGTTGCGAAGCTGTAAAGATCAGCTAGAAGAATAAGGAATTTGACATTATTAAGTTTTAATGGAGAATACTTAAAGTAGTTCTTGGAGCATGCGCAACTCTCTCGCTGTTCACAATATTCCATAAACAAAACACTACGACTAACGCTTCTTCTGGGTTTGAAGAAGCTGCAGAATTGTCTGGGGAAAAAATCCGACATTGTTTCTCACAGATCAATAACACACAGATGGATCAATTTCTAGTTAGAAACAGTGCTTTAAACAAGAGTGACATCTACATAAGAAGATTCAGTCCAGGTATATAGATATTAGTACTCAATATGAAAATATCTACATCGTGACTGTATCAATGAAATGTTGCAAGGAACCAAGTTATATCGTAGCCAAAGTCTTTATATTTCTCTGTTAAATTTATGTACATGTTTCGTTTGAAACAATGTTGCTGTCATTGTATAACACGGCCTGTATGGTCGAAGAAGATATCTAGTGTTATCACACGTTTGTGCGAGGTTGGCAACCCCGCAAAAATATGCGTGTTGGTAACGATGGAAAAAGATAGGACATTCTTTTTCTTGGTTATCAAGAATAAGAAAGATTACATTAATGCAAGTCTTAGTTTGTGTAAGTTTAAATCCTTTGGCGAGTAAGCCAGTCACTATTTACTGTTTCTAATCTGTTGAAAATAGCAGAACTGAAATTTATGAAACATTTGCCTCTGCAAGGCTTGTTTAATGTAAGTATCTCAGTGGAAGTGTCTTTTAAACGTGTTGAGTCACGTGTGTTAACTAGTTAAACCAATTACCGTTAATGAAGCGTTAATTATGCAATATTAAGACTGTTACTTAAACCCAGCAAGCCCTAGGTGTAAATGAGTTTCGTACTCTTAGCCGGAGACGCAACAATGTTTAGAGGTAAGTATAACAATTACTTAGAATTTTCCATGTTTGTTGTTGATCATGAAACCGGACGTTGCTAGGGAACTTAAAGAAAGGATGTTTGCACACCTAAAATCTACGGTAAGTGAGTAATACTTGAATTTTCGTAGAAATTTTCAGCGAAAAATACAGGAACGACCAGGACTCGAACCCGGGTCTCTGGCATACCGTGCCATTGCTCTAATCACTGAGCTACCGAGCCGGCCTGGCCTCACCTGATTTTTCGCTATCTTTGTTTTACCTGCGTGGAATCGTCTCTAATGTACAATTGAATTTTCGTGTTTCAAAATCTGTGGAAAGAAACAAACAATTGTATTGATTTCGTAGTTAAGTTTCACTATTGAGTTGAATTACATAAAACATCTACTTTTTTTAACGGACAGTGCTTACCCACTTTATTATTAAGAAAATAGACAGTAATATTATGGGTATTTATAGTGTTAGAGCACGTACACACACAACGTTGCGTTCTAAAATCTTCAAGTAAGTTTAGTATTAATTTGTTTCGCTTCCTCAATACTTGATGCTGACGTTTTCAAAGTCATTAAGAGAATTGAGAAATCCCATCTCTAACATTCGAGCGCAAAGGGTCGTGCGGGAGTCTACATGTAAAGTGACTGATTTCTTTATTAGCTATTCTTCCGCTTTTGGCTAATTTCGAAGATGAGGATGAGCGATGATATGCTGAAGGGACACTCACAAGGAACACCCAGGCCTGGATTCGGACCCGGTATCCTTGGCGCAGTAGCGAGCTGTGATAACCACTCCGCCACGGAGGTCGGTCCAATTCTGGTTCATGATAAGTCGAAGCACAGATCTAAGTTCATAATTGGAAGAGTGGTGCGAAGCATGGGCACGATTACCCAAATGGCTTCGACACTGTGAAGATCTCAGTGGTGGCTATGACACCAGAGGTCCCAGACTGGGCACGTATGTTCTTTCCGAGTGTCTCTCCATGAACTTCATCATATCATCACCCATCGTCATCCTCATCCTCTCACTTGATCAAAAGCGGCACAAAAGCTGAGTAAAATAAACGAAATCAATCAAGCCTTTGACATTGTAAGTGGAATAATGGCTCGGACTTTCTGAACACCCTGTGTCGAAGTTTGAAGGTGCAAATTCTCTGTAACGCAATCAACCTTATTCTTTCACTCCCAGAACAAACAGGCTCTCCGCGATGCTCTTTTGTTTCACCGTGGCGCATTCATTACAAGAGCTTGCGCGGAAACAAAAATCCTAATTTCCACACCGAGGAGTCGCTCTTTATCTCTTCCCTGATTCGTCGGCCCGGGAGTTCTCAAGGTAGTTCACTAATTATCCGCAAGGTGGCAGACTTTTCCAAGGCATATCGTCGACAGCTAGCTGCTTGAGACTTTTTCCGCAGGGGAGGTAGGAAGGAGGGGAGAGGATGCGCAACAGACGTGCCCGTTACGGCGAGCGTTGCCTCATGCTATGCACGGCTGCAGGACGGCAGGGGAAGGGATAATAGGGCAACTGGAATTCTAGAGGAGCTCTCGGTAAACGTTGAACAAATAAAGAGACTGATTTCTGGAAGCCTTTTTCTCCTTTCTGTATCTGGCTTCTTGGCTGCTAAGTAAGACTTCTATAGAAGCTGTGCGTCATTGTGATCCCTGAGAAAGATGCTTTCCTGAGATGAAAATATGTTACCCTTTGTCATGTAATGTAGATGGGCAATAAATTGGAACTTAATTATATGCATGGACGTCATAGGGAGGGATGGGAGTGTCCCACCCTGGGCCCCCTGAAAATAGTAAATATAGTCAAATTATTATTCTCTTTTAACCTTAGTTTCTCTTTTCCTTCCTTGTGTCTTATGTCCCATTCATTGTATCTCGTTCTTCCGGCTTGTGTCCTTTCTCCAAAATTTCTTTCCCCTCTTTCAAAATTATGTTATTCTTGTTTCTTATCTATCTATATTTATATTTGCCTGCCTTTCTCTTATATGTCCTTCTGCCTCTCACTCGGTTCTCTATTTCTTACTCGCTCTCCCTCTCTCTCTCTCTCCCTCACACACACACACACACACACACACACACACTTCTCTATTTCTTCCTTCCTTCCTTTTCCTCTCTCTCAATTCCCTATTTCCTTCTTTCGTTCTCTATCTTTCTCGCTTTCTTTTCTCTTTCCTTCTTTCTTTCTCTCCCTCTTTTCCTCTTTTGGAGTGTGTGT
This sequence comes from Lepisma saccharinum, assembly GCF_977018435.1. NCBI lineage: Eukaryota > Metazoa > Arthropoda > Insecta > Zygentoma > Lepismatidae > Lepisma > Lepisma saccharinum. The sequence continues at coordinate 7,994,068 of NC_139248.1, read as the reverse complement.
CATTTATTTCTCTTCCTTCTCTCATTCTATCTCTCTCTCTACTGTCTCCTTGTAATCAACGGATCCAAGGTTGGTGGAGGCACATTGCACAGTGGTCCGGATCCCAATTAAACTATACGTCCACCAGCGACGGAGTAATGGGACTGGAAAAACAATGTTCATACTCCTAAAAAAATAGCCTCTCAGTAGATACGCCACTGGTATCACTCCAAAATTCCTTCCTACATGTCTTGGCATGTCCCAAATGCACTCAATTTTCAATTTATCATTTTTGATTGATTGATCTATTTTGTTTATTTTACTACACGTTTCTTTCACTTTTACCTAATCGCGAAGATGAGGATGAGTGACGATATAATGGCCGGGATTTGAACCCAGGACCCCATGGTCCTGTGCTAACCACTCCGCCACGGAGGTTAGCTTCTAGAAGATCTTAGTGGTTAGTAAGAAGAGAGCGACTGCGAAAGAAAAATCTGCTCAACAAAAACTTTCTATGCTAAGCAAGAAGCGACAGTTTTTAAATTTTTTATAGTTTCATACCTGTCGACCTCTGTGCCTGAGTGATTAGCACAGCGCGCTACGAGCCATGGGGTTCCGGGTTCAAATTCCAGCCTGGACATGCCTTTTCTTCGATAGTCCCCCTTCATATTCTCATCATCAATCCCCACATGGTCACGAAAAGCAAAAAAGTGGCAGAAATGATGTAAGCGGACATACAGGGTGTCTCAAAAGTAATAGCGCAAACTGAGACAGGTGAAAGTACACGATAATAGAAGCAAAAAAGCCTCAGTAAGCATAGGTCTCCAAACGAGGCGTTTTCGAGATAATCGCGAATGTGTGATTACAAGCCGCCACTGACTTCATTATTTGTAAACGTCGTCCTAGTTGGTAAAATGCTAATAATGTGTGCGAATGTGTGGTTAGAAGCAGTCACTGATTGCATTTTGTAAACACCGAGTCGAGTGCTTTACTCCTACAATCAGTAAACAGTCTAATTGTACTGTTAGAGTCACGTCAGTTGTACTGTACTGCGTAGTGGAAATGAAACCTTACAGCAAGGAAGAGTACATTTTACTAACTAGGACGACGTTTACAAAGAATGAAGCCAGTGGCGGCTTGTAACCACACATTCGCAATTATCTCGAAAACGGCTCGTTTGCAGACCCATGTTCACTGAAACGTTTTTGCTTCTATTATCGTGTACTTTCAACTGTGAAAGTTTGCGCTATTAGTTATGATACACCCTGAATTTACAATGCTGAGCAACGGCTGGTGACGTGTATGTGTGTGCACCAACAACAACGCACAGAGTTTGGTTCGTTGATTTGGTGTTTTAAGTCCAGTTTATGCACAATAAGGCTAATTGGGATTGGTCCTACGGTTTTAATTGGGATCCGAACCACTATCTCCACCGGGAATCGAACTCAGGACCCCTTGATTACAAGGCGATGACGCCACTGCGACATCGGGGAGGCCTACAACTCACGGAGCAGATTATATACTGCAACGTAATGTAAAGTTCGCAAATATGTTACAATGCAAATAAATACATACATGTTCCAATAAATAAATATATAACAGGGGTACTTTGTAATATTATCAGGGGGTATGGGAACTTCTCGGACACCCTGTATGTAACTTTACATGTTTTGTTAATATTTCTAAGGTATTTCGGGGGTGTCGTCAATTAGGAGGTGCAGTTGCCCCCCCACCCACTTTTGGGGGCTTGCCCCCCAATTTTGGAGCCCAATCACCGCCACTGTCGTGGATTGAACCCACCTCTTCTTTGAACGTTCTTGGCTGTGTTCATAAAAGTTTCTCCGAAAACACCCGCCTAATATTTATTGTTGAGCAAGTTGTGAAGAATTTATTCTTAATTGTACTAATCTGTAAATTTATTTTCTCTATAAGGTAATCTGGTACTAAGTGTCTGTGTCGTAAAGCTCAGAAATATTGATACCAACTTCGACAAAACTAATCACAAAATTCCAAGACAACTAATCGAAGTGACTTATCTCACCGCAGCTTCGCAGAAAGCCCAATAGATGGGGTTGCTTGTTGGGAGAAGAGAAGGGAGTTATTAATAGTTCTGCAGAAGTCTGTGGAGACTGCTTCTTGCTTCCTTCTTTTTCCATTCTTTCCTTTTGTTCGTCTTCTGCGTACCGGCTGCAGCCAACACTGGTCCAGGATGGATGTGCAGTCAGATCCGAGACCAGCCTCCATCAATACTTTGTCCAAAACCTAAGGGAAACTTCGGCTCTCGTCCACCAAGATGGCGCCACTGAGGCAGAGCCCGATTCCTTACGCCGGTGTAATTTGCGAGCGGAAAAGTCTTGAGAGGTAATCTATGCGACATGAGCAAAGATGGCGGAAGGAATGAGCGGTTATTTATCCTACTTTGCATCAGGAAGTAATCAAAGTTTGTACGATATTTTGCTTTTCAACGGAGAGTTTGGATGGCTGTCCGGAAAAAGAAGAAGCTGGTTTTTGAATCTTGGGTTTCTTGTTATGAAATGCTGCATCGTGTCTTTTGGCGCATTTTCAATTGCGATGCTATGTCCTGTTCTGGACAGGGTGTGTATGAAGTAGAGATGCCCAAATCAGCATAATTTTGTTTTTCGGGTAACGCATAATTTTCTATATGAATTATTCGGATATCCAAATCCTCCCGTGTTATTTGCGAGTGCCCCTTAATCAATTTCATAATGCAAATACTAATCCTCATCTTCGCGATTAGCCAAAATGGTAGAAATAAATCAACTATCAATCATCTTTATTACTATCATTCAAAGCGGTACAATCCCAATGCAATCCTTCAAGTGACCCACACAAATCTTCTACAGCCCTCAAGTGACCCACCAAAATATTCAACAGCCCTCAAGTGGCCCACATAAAATCTTCGACAGCCTTCAAGGAATCCACCAAAATACTCAACAGTCCTCAAGTGACCCACCCATATAGGTATTCGACAGCCTCAAAGAACGCACCTAAATCTTCTGCAGCCTTCAAGTGACCCACCCAAATATTCGACAGCCCTCAAGGAATCCACATAAATACTCAACAGCCCTCAAAAGACCCAAAGAAATATTCGGAAACCTTCAAGGAACGCACTCAAATCGTCCACAGTCTTCAAGGGACCCACCCAAATATTTGACAGCCTTCAAGGAATCCACCAACATACTCAACAGCCCTCAAAAGACCCACCCAAATATTCGGAAACCTTCAACGAACGCACTCAAATCGTCCACAGTCTTCAAGAGACCCACCCAAATATTTGACAGCCTTCAAGGAAGACACTCAAATCTTCCACAGTCTTCAAGTGACCCACCCAAATATTCGGCAGCCTCAAAAAACGCACCCAAATCTTCTACAGACTTCAAGTGACCGAGCCAAATATTTGACAGCCTTCAAGGAATCCACCAAAATACTCAACAGTCCTCAAGTGACCCACCCATATAAGTATTCGACAGCCTCAAAGAACGTACCCAAATCTTCTGCAGCCTTCAAGTGACCCACCCAAATATTCGAAAGACATCAAGGAATCCACATAAATACTCAACAGCCCTCAGAAGACCCAAAATATTCGGAAACCTTCAAGGAACGCACTCATATCGTCCACAGTCTTCAAGGACCCACCCAAATATTTGACAGCCTTCAAGGAATCCACCAAAATACTCAACCGTCCTCAAGTGACCCACCCATATAGGTAATCGACAGCCTCAAAGAACGTACCCAAATCTTCTGCAGCTTTCAAGTGACCCACCCAAATATTCGACAGCCCTCAAGGAATCCACATAAATACTCAACAGCCCTCAAAAGACCCACCCAAATATTCGGAAACCTTCAACGAACGCACTCAAATCGTCCACAGTCTTCAAGGACCCACCCAAATATTTGACAGCCTTCAATGAATCCATCAAAATACTCAACAGTCCTCAAGTGACCCACCCATATAAGTATTCGACAGCCTCAAAGAACGTACCCAAATCTTCTGCAGCTTTCAAGTGACCCACCCAAATATTCGAAAGACATCAAGGAATCCACGTAAATACTCAACAGCCCTCAAAAGACCCACCAAAATATTCGGAAACCTTCAAGGAACGCACTCATATCGTCCACAGTCTTCAAGGACCCACCCAAATATATATTTGACAGCCTTCAAGGAATCCACCAAAATACTCAACAGTCCTCAAGTGACCCACCCATATACGTATTCGACAGCCTCAAAGAACGCACCCAAATCTTCTACAGACTTCAAGTGACCGAGCCAAATATTCGACAGCCCACAAGGAATCCACACAAATACTCAACAGCTCTCAAAAGACCCACTGAAATATTCGGCAGCCCTCAAGGAATCCACCAAAATACTCAACAGCCCTCAAAAGACCCACCAAAATATTCGGAAACCTTCAACGAACGCACTCAAATTTTCCACAGTCTTCAAGGGGCCCACCCAAATATTTGACAGCCTTCAAGGAATCCACCAAAATACTCAACCGTCCTCAAGTGACCCACCCATATAGGTATTCGACAGCCTCAAAGAACGTACCCAAATCTTCTGCAGCCTTCAAGTGACCCACCCAAATATTCGACAGCCCTCAAGGAATCCACATAAATACTCAACAGCCCTCAAAAGACCCACCAAAATATTCGGAAACCTTGAAGGAACGCACTCAAATCGTCCACAGTCTTCAAGGACCCACCCAAATATTCGACAGCCTTCAAGGAATCCACCAAAATACTCAACAGTCCTCAAGTGACCCATCCATATAGGTATTCGACAGCCTCAAAGAACGCACCCAAATCTTCTGCAGCCTTCAAGTGACCCACCCAAATATTCGACATCCCTCAAGAAATCCACATAAATACTCAACAGCCCTCAAAAGAGCCACCGAAATATTCGGAAACCTTGAAGGAACGCACTCAAATCGTCCACAGTCTTCAAGGACCCACCCAAATATTCGACAGCCTTCAAGGAATCCACCAAAATACTCAACAGTCCTCAAGTGACCCACCCATATAGGTATTCGACAGCCTCAAAGAACGCACCTAAATCTTCTGCAGCCTTCAAGTGACCGTCCCAAATATTCGACAGCCCTCAAGGAATCCACATAAATACTCAACAGCCCTCAAAAGACCCACCGAAATATTCGGAAACCTTCAAGGAACGCACTCAAATCGTCCACAGTCTTCAAGGGACCCACCCAAATATTTGACAGCCTTCAAAGAATCCACCAAAATACTCAACAGCCCTCAAAAGACCCACCAAAATATTCGGAAACCTTCAACGAACGCACTCAAATCTTCCACAGTCTTCAAGGGACCAACCCAAATATTCGACAGCCTTCAAGGAAGACACTCAAATCTTCCACAGTCTTCAAGTGACCCACCCAAATATTCGACAGCCTCAAAGAAAACACCCAAATCTTCCACAGTCTTCAAGTGACCCACCCATATATTCGACAGCCTCAAAAGATGCACCCAAATCGTCCACAGTCTTCAAGTGACCCCCCCCCCCAAATTTTCGACAGCCCTCAAGGAATCCACACAAATACTCAACAGCTCTCAAAGACCCACTGAAATATTCGGCAGCCCTCAAGGAACACACTCAAATCTTCCACAGTCTTGAAAGTACCCACCCAACCCTTCGACAGCCTTCAAGGGACCCACCCAAACCTTCGACAGCCCTCAAGTGACCCACCAAAATATGCGACAGTCATCAAGTCACCCGCCCAAACCAACAATACCACTCAGGTGACCCACTTAAATCCTCGACAGCCATCAAGTGGCCCATACAAAATCTTCATCAGCATTCAAGCAGCCAAATGAAATCTTCTACAACTTTTAAGTAACCTATCCAAATCTTCAACAACAATCTAGTGACCCACTCAAATCTTCCACAGTCTTGAAAGTAGGTACCGAAATCTTCGACAGCCTGTAAGTGACCAACCCAAACTTTCGATACCCCCCCCCCCCATGTGGCCCACCCAAATGCTCAACATCATTTAAGTGACCAACCCAAATATTCTGCAACCATCAAGTAACACACCCAAATTTTCGACGGCCAGTTGGTCCATCTATATTAGAAAATCTGTTGCCCAAACTGCCTTACAGTCTACCACATTCGATAATATCGACTTTAATGTAACTGCATCGAAAAATTACTGAAGTGACACTAATATTTTCGATATTTGATATTGATATTCAAACTATATTGCAGAACTCTTCTGTTTCAGAAGTTAGCGAGTAAAATAAACAAGACAATAAACGATACGAGGCTGGAAGCATAGCCTTGGTTGAAAGTGACGTTGCTGTGTGTTTTTCTCCTTCTTTTCTTCTTCCCATTTCCTCTCCCTCCGATACTATCGACAGGCGACCTGAAAATGAGCTCCCCCCTACCCGTGAAGGCGGGAAAGCGTTTCAGTGTTTGCGCGTTGCATTCTGGGGGCTCGGTAATGGACGCGAGAGGGCGGAAGCGGCGCTGGCAGTCATTTGACATTATCAGTTTGGTGCCTAACCAATCTCTTGTCTGCCCGCTGCCCTCTTGATAAACACATAAATTACGCAATGTACCCTCGACCACTTTTCTTGCGACATCCTTCCATACGTTTTTTTCCGCAACATTTTCTCTGAAGCTTCCACAACTATACCAAGGTTCGCTTCAGAAAGAAGCATTTCCTTTAACATTTTTGTTAGTTTAAATGCTATGTAGAAATCTTGTAGGAGACAGTACTTTACACGAAAGCATTTTATGGAACATGTCGGTAAGCTTTTGCGATTACAATGTGTAATACTTGCATACAGCACGAAAGGCACATCGAGTTAGACCATCTATGCTGAGTGCACGGTGTTTACAATTGAAAAAACTAAAATATTCTTCCGTACGTGTACAGTAAACGTTGTAAAGTATGTATCTAAGCAGCGCCATTCTTTTGTACCTAAAACTATTTAATTCGAAACGTTATTCCTCTCCGTTGAATAGTTATCGTCGTTTAAAAACGTGAAGTGATACATTGTTTACATCTCACGCGGCCGCCATTACAACTGCACTCGTGACCTAGAAGTTGCTTCTGATTGGTTATGCTACGAGAAATGCTATGAAATAAGACATGGAATGGCATCTGAAGTGCTAGAGGATTTATCACTTTACAAGGTAGAATTTTGGTTGTGGGATAAAATGTTAAGAAAATTACTTTCTTATAAAGCGGGCCTTTTGGAAATTTGAAACAAATGCCTGTCGCGTAGTTGGTGCTCTAGAACAGTGGTTCTCAACTTCGTAATACCTTGACCCAGCAAATTCATTCTTAAGATGTCTATGCTCCGATCACAACAATTTTATTCTATTGTTTTTTTACCTTTGTACATTAATGAATGCCATGTGGAAGCCGTGATGTACCAACTTTTTTATTGGTGCGGGTAGAGTAAGGACAGAATTTACAATTCACCAGTTCCCAAAGTTGAAAACATGTTGAAGGCGAGGATAGCAGACGTTTTAGAGACGATGACTGGGAAGATGTTGCCTAAGAGGTGGAGAGAAATTGAGTATCGTTTAGACAGTCTACCTGCAACAAGTCGAGCACATGTTGAAGATTATGAAAAAAGCAACAAACTTGTGATTTAGGGGATCATTTCAAAAACACAACATATGTCTGCCTAACGCTACAAATCTTTTTTGAGTTTGGGTGTCATTAAAAAAGAAAGTCTCTACCTGACATACTTTTCGTGACATATATGTTTGAAATCAGTGAAAGGCTTTACACTTACACCCTGTCCTGTCAGCAATAACTATTAAGACGTCATGTATTTATATGGCTGGTGTGCAACGTAAGTTGACAGCGTTTAACATAACCTGCTTAACTTATTCTCAAGTTTATTTCTGTAATTAGATGCAAACGCGAGTAGATTGGGCAGGTCAGATAGCTGATAGCATATATCTCCAAGCTGCTATAGCTGTCTACAGCTGGTCGTATCAATCAGTGTCGCAGTCGTGTCAGGGCGCACTACGAGTATGTTATTTCAACTTCATACTATGCAACTGTTCACAAATATTGTCCTTATTTAATTTTAGATTTGGTCTTTTTTTTGGTGTTCGTACCATTGTTTCTGATAGACATGTGAGTGACGTCATCGGTCACGTGTGACCCGCAGCTTCCCTCTAGCGGGAGATATAGGAACTATGGTGTTTTTTCAAACATTTGCGCGCGCTGGGGACATTTGAGAACTATAAATCACAAAGCAAGGCGATGAAACCTTTCTTCGGAGTCGATTTCAACTAAGAAACCGACAATTTAGAACCTGTACAGAGTAAATTGTGTGCTTGCCGTATCGTTTTGAGGTTGTTTGCCTTGTAATCGATATTCCGAAGCGGACATTGCGGGTTGCTTGATACTCGAGGGGGGAGGGGGGGCAAGCAAACAGCGGTCGGGCATTTTACTTCTGGGATGACAAATGACGGTCGGATCCCGTTAGGACAGTGGAAACGTTACGGTGCTGGCAGGATTTATGGCCGGAGCTCAGCTGCGGTGAAATATCCCTGCCATTGGCGCGTTAAATTCGCATTTCATTCGGCTGTTAATATTGGGGAACACGAGGCCTCACAGGGCACGTTCCCATACCGGTAGATGCAATGAGACATTCGCAACTGTTGGAGTGAATTGGTACCATGTTGGTGTCCGTGGCACGGTTGTACAGTCACGAGAAGAGTTAGGTGGTTGCACATATTGCCCCTTGCACGCTGGTAACCTATTCTTCATCCACGGCAAGAATGAAGCTAATGAAACCACGTGACTTCTTAGAAACTGTTCCATTGGCAGATTTAGCGGAGGCACAGGGTGACGTGCCCCTCCCAAAATAGAATCATTAAATATTATAAAATGTATTGCTGGCATTATATTACAACGAACAGAGAACGTTTGAGAAATACATTTCCAGATCCTACCCCCACACCCTTCTCATGGCATGGTGCAAAGCGGGAAACTACCATTTACATTATTTTTTTTAGTTCTGGTGTTGTTTTGCTCATGACTATATTGTCCATAGCTGTCCAGCTCGTAATACAGGGTGTCCAAAAAGTCATGCAACCGAAACTTTTATCGCACGTAAATTTTGTGCAAAAAGCCATAGACACCTGAAACTTACACTGGCTGTTAACTTTGTCTATTTGGATATTTTTGAAACATTAAACAAGAATAATCATGCTCTACATGAACGTTCGGTAAGCGGAAAAAGTTCCTAAGATGTAAAAAAAGTTCTTGCACGAAGTAAAAACATACAAGGATAAAATATATTTGTGGAGTCGTTTGCAAATATTTTGGATGTGCATTGAGTTGGTGTTTTTGAAGTCCACTTTATGCACAGTAAGGCTAATCCGGACTGTTTCAAGTGGGATCCGAACCGTGCCTCCACCGGGTATTGAACCCTGGACCCCTTGATTACAAGGCGACGACGCTACTGGGCCGTCGGGGAGGCCCTTGGATGTGTATCGATGGTCTCTGTGGGTATTTTCGAATTGACGACTAATGTTGCCAGTACTCCACGTAATCTATATATATATATAAAAATGGATGTATGTATGTGTGTGTGTTTGATCCGGCATAACTCTCGAACGCCTGCAGCGATTTCAACCAAACTTGGTACACGTATCACCTGCAATCTCGAAAGAAATACTGTGGGGGTAAGACACCCCTGGCACCCCTATGGGTGTGGATGGGAAGGGGTGACATGTAAAATCACGGATATTAGTGTGGAATCCATAGGTTTCGGGGTCGCTAAGATGAATAGTGACACTCCCAATGCCGTTCAACTCCAAGTTCATTTTACACTATAGTTAGAATTCATTATTTTCCTGTGTAATAGAAGATTAGGATAAATAAATACCCGGGCAACGTCGGGCAATCAGCTAGTTTAATAATAAAAACATACATTTTTATAAATGTGACAATTAATCTCATAAATCATTTGTAATGCATGAAATGAGTAAACAATTATCATTCTTTCATCAATCGTACATAGAATGGTATTGCTCTTTCCTGCGCGCAAGATTCTCTTTGTACAGTTAACGGCAACAAAAATGGTACACCGAGATACTTAAATACTGGATTCACTAGGTGTTTGTTATGTGTGTTGCCTAACACTATGGTTATAGCAGAACTTCGCTTATTGCCATAGAGTTAGGCAACACACACAACCAATTACAGAAAGCCTATTTCAGGAGCTGTGTGTCCCATTTTAATTGCCGGTGAGTGTACGTATTCCGCATACGCTTGTCGTTTCGGTCTGGAAACTGCCTAAGCGGTGACCTGAGAAGGGACGCAAAGTCAACCTCATTTCAACGTAGTCCACCCAGGTAATCGCAGTCTTGCAGGCCGACGAGGCTCGGGCGACTACATCCACGGACAGTACAATCCTCTGTGGGGTCGTTCTGCCCTGCGTTTGTCCTTACATTTGCTGAGTACCTCTTTACAGCATCAGCTTTCAGCTAGGGCACGGAGATTTTTATCGTTTGAGACAGTATTGTTTAATTCTTGTTAAGGAATCTAACATTGTATTGGTTTTAAGAATCTAGTGAACTTCTTACAGTTATATGTTCTTGTTAGGATTCTGTCCTTGGTTCTGTTTTTGTTAAGAACTAATCCCTGTATTGTGTGATGTGTCCACATAAATCAATCAATCAACAATTCTGTAATCAAGCATGACATCCCCAGGTTTTTTGCCTCTATATAGGAAGCAAACTACGTGCGAACATGGTACCACGCAAAGGAGAGTTTGACTGGGCCAGCATTTTCTAGAGCCATACAACTACGTACCTGTAGTGAGAGCAATAGACCTTACTAAATAATTATAAATTATAATCCAATTTCATGTTTATTACACTCAAAGCATTATCAAGTAAATACTACTTACTAATAACAAGAATTCTAACATCACTAACGTTTATATAAGTAACCAGTAAATAACCTTTAGTTCTTGACACCTAAATTGAGTGTTCACCCTCCTGTATATGTTGCATAGTCATAGGAAATATTAATTGAAACACTTAACTGAAGTAGAACTTTTGCCCAGTGTGTGTTTGTAGCTTCGCTACCCGAGACCAAGTGGACGAGCGACTCTCCTGGCTCAGACACGAGGCCTCGATATTACGTAGCGTGACGTCAGAGCATGTGATGTAGCGTTGCCAAGTCTATCGTACAGCTATGAAATGAGGAGTGATAAAAAAGTTTTTTAAAAAATTACTATGAACATGTATAAAATTTAAACAGGTAATTATAAATATAAATCAAACAACGTTTTTTTTAATGTTACATAAATTATATAGTGGTTTCTTTTTATCGTATTGTGTATCATTCATTAATTATAACTCTTTAATCAGGTATCAACATAGTTCACAACAAATAATCCGTACTCTCCGACCGCACCTCGTATATGACATCTCAAAATAGCAAGATACTAATTCCTTAAGGATTAGAATCAGAAGCAAACGCCATTACCCTTGATTAAGAACGTTTCGCCCGGGCTTCAAGTTATCTCAGTTCGCCCCTGGTGTTTGCATAAACAAAAGAAGCACGGCGTCTTTCTTCAGCTCCGCCTTGTGGCGGAAATCTAAAACAACGTTTAATTTCGCCCAGCTCCTCTGATAAAGGTAATTTTCATCAGCATAAGGGAGCCCATCTAATTAATTAGCTGCAACTCGCGTGACATTCCATTCCGAGGCAGCCGTGGATGAAACAAAACAAACTCCCTTCATTGCCGCGTGGCGGCAGCACCTACCGGTCACAATCCCAAGATGCTGCTCAACCTTTTTTTTCTTCCTTGTTTCTCTCTGGCGAGGAGAAACTTGCAAAGAGGGAAGTTCTATAATTTCGTCCTTGATAACCATCGCGCCAAACTTTAATTAGCAGTGTTACCATTTCATGGGAAGGGGGGAAATGGGGATTGTTTCTGGGGGGTTAAAACTGCGGAGGAAATTACGAGGTAGTTACAAGATATCAAATCTGCGGTTTTGGTGTGTAAAGTCATATTCTGGATTCTGTTCTGTTCTGCCTGTTTAGAAGCGATAAAATCTTTTGATTGTGCGGAATTTCAATCTAGCTTCTTGGAAATCTCACTGTCATTCTTTTTAGCTCCAGTCGTAAAGAATAGTCAACAATGATTAATTTGATGTACGAGGGGCATACTGAATGTAATGAGCAACAATTTTTCATGAACCTAGTTTTGGAGAGAAACATACTACGTCATAATCTACAGACTTTTCTTTATTTTTCAACAAACTCTCCATTTATTTGCACATTTTCGTCACCTTTCTGGAATCTTGAAAATACCGTTACAATAGAACTCCGTTCCAGCTACTTGTTGACACTGACTTGCTGCTTTCTGTATGTCCCCGTCGTCTGGCAGCGTTGGCCTCGTAACTGTTCCTTCACAAAACCGAACAGATGATAGTCGGAGGGTGCAAAGTCGGGACTGTAAGGAGGATGAGGCAGAAGTTTCCACCCCATTTTCCCAATTTCAACCTTGGTGAACTGATCAGTGTGCGGGCGTGCATTGTCGTGTTGAAGGATGATTTTCTTTCCAGGACGTTTATCCCGCAATGCACGACAGAGCTTGTGATGTGTTTGGATATAACGGCGAGTATTTATGGTTACCACGTCTCGTAGCGTTGTTACCGATGTTTTCTGCGCATCTGAAGTTCGTTTAGCCAACGTAGGATTTCGTCTCTTAGCCTACATTTCATTTAACTAACTTCGAAATTAAACTTTACTTTCATTCAGGTTTTTGCTTCTATACGTACATGTTTATACACTGTAAACTTACTTTAGGGGATGCCCCCAGGTATCCCGCAATCTTTCTAGGTGGTAGCCAGCTCGGTCTCCAGTTCGCTTCACTCTAACGGCCTTACAGGCCATATAATTCAGGTTTGGTAAATACATACAGCACGATTGCGTTACGCGGGTGGGGATACCAGATCACTACATTGTGCCAAAATGTGAAATTGACATATTTTCAATCTCCTTTTTTAAACAATGCATTTTAAAATGCATTCTTGACAACAAAATTCCCAAAATTGCAATCGGTAACAACATTTCATGTTTTCAAACATATTTTTCTGTGGAATCATTTCTTTTTTCGTAAAATCTCCTTGTAATTTTCTGTTTTTCCAGCTAAGAGACGTTTCTAAGTCCATTTCCATGCACAGAAGACTAATCGGGACTGGACTTACAATATAAAGTGGAGTCCGAACCAGCATGAGCCTCCACCGGGTATCGACCCTGGGACCCCTTGATTACAAGGCGACAACGTAGTTTCTTAAAGTATGTGATGCTCAAAATGCAGTGCATCTACGAGTCTTTTTCTGAGTCCTCCCTGGCATGTCTTGGAAAAAGAGAACACTTTGTAACCCTATGCTTGGGACAGTGGCGTGTCCAGGATTTTCGAAAAGAAGAGAGGGGAATTTACGTAAACTTTTTTCAGTAGTCAGTCTTTATTGCCATCTCTTTCTACCTTTGACGTTCATTTTTTAAAAGACTGGTCCGAAGAGGGGTTATTGACCCACACCAACCCCCCTTTTGGAACGCCACTGGCTTGGGAGTTATTTGCGAAAAGTGTCCAGATTTAGTGTCACACATCTAGACTTGGAAGCACTGCGGTTGACTGTACATCGTCGTTCCGTGACCCAAGCTTCCCCCTTCCTTCTGCTGTCAACTCTGTGGATGCGAATGCGCGCGCAGCCACGCCGACCTGGACAGCATTGCCTCCCCTTCCTGCCTTTCCCAGCTTTCCTTTCTCTTTTTTTTTATCCCTCAGCGGATAGAATATTTTAGATGTGATTTATAACAGCAGAGGAGAGATACGCTGCGGATCGATCCTGAAGAAAGAGGAGGAGTTACGCTTGTAATTCAAACGTTCATTACGCTGCAACAGTTGTCACGGGCACTTCTCGAGCTGGCTGTATGTTTGTTTTCGCTGCCGCATACGAGGAACATGCTTGTCTGATTATTAACTCATGAACCTGACGCCAGGGCGCGTTTAAGCTCTGCGTTTTTCATTATGCTCATTACAAAACTTGCACGCCCTAATATTTAATATCTGTTTACACTTTGTTCCGCATTATTAAAGGTACTCTTTCCATCGTGGTGGTAAAAATGTACGAGGGTTCGTCGAAAAGTTATGTGCACGAAAGTGGCGTCATTTTCACTGAAAGGAAAATCACGCTCATTTCTGGAGGTTTATGAGCATTTTTGGCAGAATATATAAGTCCAATTTTTGCACAAATAGGCTAATTGGGACTGGACCTACAGTTTCAAGTGGGATCGCAACCACTATATGCCTCCACCGGGTAACGAACATTGGAAATACAAATGTTTCTATTAAATATGCTGATGATATCCTTTAACGTCTGCAAAGTAAATGTCATTGGTGGTAATAGACATATAAACTTCCATGAACTTACTCGACATTACTTTCCCGATCAAGTGAAACCAGAAGGATTTGACAGAAATAAGCTCACTGGAGAAATGGCCGAATTTCATAAATATGGGTAAGTATGAGGAAAGGAAATTAGAAGGTGTACGCATTGTAGCATAAGGTATACTAGAATTGATTACAAAGCAACGACGTTACCATTACGCTATCGGAGTGACGCTGCTAGACGCTAGAGCTGCACTGATGGCACCAGATATAAATTCAGGATCGCAAAACTGTTTAACTAACCCCATGTTTTGGTATTACGAAACGAGCTTTCAAATACATGTTGATATAACAAAGGCATTTGACAGAATTCGTCACAGCGTTGATTTGGAAAGCGCGGTAGCTCAGTCGTTGTTGGAGTTCAGCGCGCTAAGACGCCATGGGTCCCGGGTTCGAATCCCGGTTAGGATATGGATGTATGTGATTGTCGGGGATACTACCGCATAGGGATATTCCTAAATAAAAATTAAGTCGTTAGGGTGTCTGACTATCATGCGAGAGACCCGGGTTCGACGGGATTTTTTGAACGTATTTTAGGATTTTTACAACCTATTTTAGGATTTTTAGAACGTATTTTAGGATTTTTACAACCTATTTTAAGATTTTTACAACCTATTTTAGGATTTTTACAATCTATTTTAGGATTTTTAGAACCTATTTTAGGATTTTTAGAACCTATTTTAAGATTTTTACAACCTATTTTAGGATTTTTACAATCTATTTTAGGATTTTTAGAACCTATTTTAGGATTTTTAGAACCTATTTTAAGATTTTTACAACCTATTTTAGGATTTTTAGAACCTATTTTAGGATTTTTAGAACCTATTTTAAGATTTTTACAACCTATTTTAGGATTTTTAGAACCTATTTTAAGATTTTTACAACCTATTTTAGGATTTTTACAACCTATTTTAGGATTTTTAGAACGTATTTTAGGATTTTTACAATCTATTTTAGGATTTTTAGAACCTATTTTAGGATTTTTAGAACCTATTTTAAGATTTTTAGAACCTATTTTAGGATTTTTAGAACCTATTTTAGGATTTTTACAATCTATTTTAGGATTTTTACAACCTATTTTAGGATTTTTAGAACCTATTTTAGGATTTTTAGAACCTATTTTAAGATTTTTACAACCTATTTTAGGATTTTTAGAACCTATTTTAGGATTTTTAGAACCTATTTTAAGATTTTTACAACCTATTTTAGGATTTTTAGAACCTATTTTAGGATTTTTACAACCTATTTTAGGATTTTTAGAACCTATTTTAGGATTTTTACAACCTATTTTAAGTTTTTTACAACCTATTTTAGGATTTTTAGAACCTATTTTAGGATTTTTACAATCTATTTTAGGATTTTTAGAACCTATTTTAGGATTTTTACAACCTATTTTAAGATTTTTACAACCTATTTTAGGATTTTTACAACCTATTTTAGGATTTTTACAACCTATTTTAGGAACCTAAATGTACACTTTTTAGAACCTAAAAATCCGAAGTCTAGCCCAAAGATTATTATTCCCAAGATATACAGGCACTAACTCAAGGCTTGAAAATGTATGTGGATCAGCAATGGATATAAACTCAAATGGAATTCTACATGCAGAAATCTTCTAGATAAAATGCGAAAACAAATATTCATTTGACTTCCCCCTTGAAAACACACAGCAACATCCACACCATAGGTTGCTAGGTAACTCCTAAAATCAGGAATATTCCAAAAGAGTCAATTTAGGCAAATAGAAGTCACTTAAGAGAGCGGTGACGATGTGGACTCAGCCTCTCTGCCTGCAGGAAGCGAATGTTGACTCAATCAATTGTGCTTGACGCGTTCATTTCTAAGTCAAACTGATCCTTGTCTCTGGATTTCGGATTCTCTCCCATTAAGAAGGGAAAGGGGGGGGGGGATGGAGGAGAAAGTCGATTATTTGCCCAGACCGAGACACATTGATAGATACTGGAATCTCCGAAGACAACTGTCACTGTGTTGGAAATATCGTAGATATCAATAGCTTAAGTTAATATCAGTATTGTTATCAGAGGCATGTCTCGTTCGGTCTCGTCTGGGATCGAGAACGATAATAGATTATGTCGAAACGAGACTGAAGCTCATTCTTAGGGAGTCTCCTCTCAATTGAGATTTCAATACGTTTTAATGTAAGTTCATATAGTATACACAGGGTGATTCATAAGTGTGTTACAAACAGTATTTGTTTTTTGTTTCCTCTTTGTGTGTGTATGCTTGGGTTTCTTCCATGGTTCTGTGTAGTTTAAAAGAGCCAATAAGATTTGAACTTTCATCCCTCCTCCATGCGACGAGGGAGGAAGTATAAATATTGCCTCTGATAGAGGACAGGACAGAGAGAGTGTTTATGAACCGGGTAGCAGAAGGGAGAGCGATCTTCGGTCTCCAGCGGACTCCCATGAGAAAGAGCATCCCGAGGCAGTTCTGCCGATGCTTAGCTTCCACTTGGCAGTTCTGCCGTGGAGCTCAAGTTAGAGGAATGTAGATAATGTAAATTAGAGAATTATTGGAAGAATCCGAGCCCTGTTTTGTTTAATTGTAAATAAATGTATAAAGCCCATTTCTGCGAGTTTTCAGCAATCACCCTGCAACATTAATTCAGTAAGTTCTTTCCTGTGATTGATTCTTTGGTTCCGAGCGCTCTGGTAAGGAACGGGATGGGAACCCACGACTAACGAGCCTATTTAGTTGTTTATTTGGGGTTTTCCTGACAGAAGCGGCCCGGTAAGGGTGGAGTGTTGCGGAACAAGTGATGGTCCAAACTATGAAGCAAATAGATTCATTTCTGGATTTTGTTTATTTTATATGGCTTTTCTGCACTCTTGACTAATCGCGAAGATCAGGATAAATCATGATATGATGACATTTATGAAGAGAATCACACAAATAACACCCATTCCCAGGCCGGGATTCGAACCCGGGACCACTGGCGTCGTAGTCCCCGGCGCTAACCACTCCCCCACGTAGTTCTGCTGTGAGGGTGAGAAGTAAGCACTAAGTAAAAAAAAGTCTTGAAACATGAATCCGTTTGCGAGATAATTAGGAATGTATGAATATATTGTTAGAATCCGCTACTGACGCGGCTTATGCATATGGTGAACCGAACACATTCTGCTGCCAACAATGGATCGGTCGAGGTGGGAAAACGCGGCTGCAGATACCAGCCGTTTACAGCAGCGCGCGCTGCTTTGCTCCGGTCACTCGCTTTCTCCCCTTCACTACCGTTATGCGCGGCCTTCCTCCCGACCCAGAGTGTAAAGAAAGTACGCTTAGTATCGACGGCCTCTTGACAGATGGAACAGCTGATATACAGAAAATACATTCCTGTATTGTTTCATGCGGACCACACTTGGAAAAATAATTCACATTCGTCTCCAATAGATAAACCAGGACCATTGCTTCTGTTTATTTTGCAGATGTCGCCACGGGGAAGTTACCATGGCAACGAGTTTTTCAGCTGTAATCTCTTCGGGCAATGCATCTTATTTTTATATCTCCAACTGACCTTTTATGTGGGCAGCCCGAGGTATATTTTCCTCCAATCTGTGCGATTTTACCTTCGATTTGCACAAAATAAGTTATGGCAGTCCAGCTCCGACTCTTTCATTAGATAATGAATGTCTCTATTATCGAGTTAGCATTTTAAAGTACAACATTAATCTTAAGATGGTTTAATCCCTTCAACGGGTGTGACTTCAGAACCAGTTATGGCCCGCAGGGAGTTCGACGGATGTACAGGGTGACCACAAATAAATTTCCCCATCTCAGAGCCCTGTCGAAGCAACGTATTGCAGTGAAACTTGGTATGGAGGATAAGGAGGCCACGGGGATGCGAATACTGACGAAAAAAATAGTTCAAAATTTCACCACCATGTGCAAATGTAGCTCTGAAACTGCATAGTGGGCAACATCCCTGGAAACGCTTCGTACGACCATTCGTAATAATACTCAAATATTGGAAATATATTAGATTAAAACAGCTCCAATTCCCAGACAGTAGCTATCATTTTCCAGGTAAGAACTTGGCAGTCAGGAATGCGGTGTCAGACATTACCTAAGCTCTTCCTGGCCATCAACATGTAAACAGGTGAAACCAGGAAGAGGATACAGGTATTGTATTTGTTTAGTAAAATCGATCATAATAAATATATGGTTGGAGAGAAGTCATTGGTGAGTTTTAGAGCGAACGCTGACAGGGACAGAACTATGACGGAGGGAGGAAACTTTGGGGCGAATTGCAAGTCAAACTCTCGACTTCCCGTACAGTCACGATCACAATTACTCACCGAGGGAAGTCCATCTCCAAGCAGAGACAGATATACTTTTCCTTTTACCATGTTGATCCAATTTTATGGTGTACAAAACTCTAAATATTGTGATTTGTCATTCACATGTGTGTAGTTATCATCTTTCGAACCTTACCATCAAGCTAACCATATACAGTGAGTATCCTATTAGTCGGTGACGAATGATGAACGAGCTACACTACCCTAGTTCGATCCCACATACCGAAGGGTATGTTACGCATTGACCACAGTCTTACGCTTCCAAAGGGTCATTGAACACTGCTGTACCGACACAAACTCGGGTTGTTGTTACTTTAGCGCCACATTTAAACCATTTTTCCCATAAGCATTCGCTTTCCCATGGTATCCATATCATATATACAAAGTTTTAGCAAAATCCGTTGCTTCGAATAGGCTCCAGAGGGTTCTCAGCGGGTAACTTTAATTGTGGCCACCCGCTATATCAGTCACCGATATTTTATGGATCTGTCGGCAGGCACATCGAGCTCCTAACACGAGGCGAAAACCAGTGGCTAAAACATGCTGACAGGACCAAACTTACCCTCCTAACCAACTAGCATTCATTATTTTGCAATTCTAATAATGCCTTCGTTGATAGCTTAGGAAGTCAGGTTTTCGCGACGTGTTGGTAGACGTGTCTGACGACGAATCCTTATTCTATGACCTATATCCCCTGGATACGACGAGCTACAGGACTGCTCCCTTCACTATGTAGATATAGAGTGGGATCCATGAGTATTACCGTGCAAATTGTCCATCACCATGTTAGAGCACTTTATTTGACCCAATAAGAGTTATTGTTGACAACTTCTGCACCAGCATACATAAAAATCAATCTCTAAAAGCACATAGGATGTAAGAGAAAAATTCATGAAAATAGTCATGGACAATTTGCACGGTATCACTCATGCATCCCACTGTACAGTCTTGGACACTTCCGTATTTCAACCAAAGAGAATTGAAGTTAGCCCTCGATGTCTGACCTCCAAGCGCCTTGTGTATAGGCAACCCAACTAACGCTGTAATTCTACGGCTTGTATACCATTCAAGGGCAGATTGATCAGCGATGCCAAAAAGAAATACGAGATGAAGTAATGTTCTTACTTTTCTCTGCAGTCTCTTATTTCTGCTGTTGATATTTGCTGATTGATTGATTTGGTTTATTTTACTTCGCATTTTCTGCAACTTTTGAGTAATCGCGAAGATGAGGATCAATGATGATATGATGAAACTGATGAAGGGACACTCACAGTGGGATTCGAACCCAGGACCCTTGGCGTCGTAGCGTGCTGTGCTAACCACTCCACTTCGGAGGTCGGCTGTTGATATTGACAATTTCCCGGATTGGAGGCAACATCTACGGAGGGATTTGTCTTGTATTTTTCTGTATTTTTTTTTTTTTTTTTTTTTTTGGTCTCTTTGGTCCCTCCTCAGTTTAATCGCGACGACGATGACGCTGATATATAAAAATACACACCCAGGCAAACATCCACAGGGGTCAACGGACCTGTTCCAGCACTTCCCCCTTCCCGACGTCCTTGTGCACGCACATGATAATTTCTTTTTTATCAAAATTAATCTTTACAGTGGATCCTACGAACATAGAAAGAAAGTATGTCGGTTTTAGAGTGCTGAAGGGAGAGAGCATTTCGCTCGAGCCCCAAATAGTTCGCACGGACGGCGCTAGATAGCGTATGGAATCGAGAGCTTCTTCGCTCGAACGGGCAATACGAGCGGTAAACGCTCGAAGCCTGGTAGTACACCAGTGACGTATGCTGAGTCTAAGACCTGGACTAGCTCACTATGACACCTGGTCCGAAGGGAGAAGACTAGGCTCATTCTTGACGTATTCAAGGAAGCCACGTTGCCATTCCAACGGTAGTGAAGTTGGAAACTTATAACAATTCAGGTTGCCAACTTATAACAATTCAGGTTGCCAACTCTTAAGAATTCAGGATGCCAACTCCTAAGAATTCAGGTTACCAACTCCAAAGAATTCAGGTTGCCAACTCCTAAGAATCCAGGTTGCCAACTCCTATGAATCCAGGTTGCCAAATCCTATGAATTCAGGTTGCCAACTCCTATGAATTCAGGTTGCCAACTCTTATGAATTCAGGTTGCCAACTCCTAAGAATTCAGGTTGCCAACTCCTATGAATTCAGGTTGCCAGCTCCTATGAATTCAGGTTGCCAACTCCTAAGAATTCAGGTTGCCAACTCCTATGAATTCAGGTTGCCAACTCCTATGAATTCAGGTTGCCAACTCCTAAGAATTCAGGTTGCCAACTCCTAATAATTCAGGTTGCCAACTCCTATGAATCCAGGTTGCCAACTCCTATGAATCCAGGTTGCCAACTCCTATGAATTCAGGTTGCCAACTCCTAAGAATTCAGGTTGCCAACTCTTATGAATTCAGGTTGCCAACTCCAAAGAATTCAGGTTGCCAACTCCTAAGAATCCAGGTTGCCAACTCCTATTAATTCAGGTTGCCAACTCCTATTAATTCAGGTTGCCAACTCTTATGAATTCAGGTTGCCAACTCTTATGAATTCAGGTTGCCAACTCCTATGAATTCAGGTTGCCAACTCCTATGAATTCAGGTTGGCAACTCCTAAGAATTCAGGTTGCCAACTCCTAAGAATTCAGGTTGCCAACTCCTAAGAATTCAGGTTGCCAACTTCAGAATCGACATTATCTTCTTTTTTAAATCAGATTAATTCACAGTTTCTAATCATTTTTTTTTTTCAGTATTTTACTTTCTAGGCTTCAGGCTTCGCAGATAGCCTAGCTAGTCACCCATAGAGCAGTTGGAAAATTGCTGAATAAATTTTGTGAAACAGGATCGACTCAGGATAAACGGCGTTCTGGCAGATGAAGATACCAGAACTAGTGCCTGCAAAGTTTCACGTTATCCTAAAAGGTCAGTGTGGTGCAAGAGCATGGAGATTGGTGTTCCCCGGAGCACAGTGCAGAAAATTTTAAAAGGGAAAAATTTCCATCCGTACAAGTTGCAGCATCTGCATCATCTAACGGAGGACGATCCTGACCGAAGGGTTGAGATGTGTGAATGGTTCCTTCGCCAAATTACAGGAAATTCATATTTTTTTTGGAAACAGTGATGTTCTCAGACGAGGCACAATTTTTACGTTTCTGGGGAGGTGAACAAACACAATTTAAGGTACTGGTCACAAACGAACCCAAACTGGTTCCCCGACAGTAAAATGCAAGGCTCTCCAAAAGTGATGGTATGGTGTGGTTTATGGGACGATAAGATTGTTGGTCCACTGAATCAACAGTCACTGGAGAACATTACCTCAGTATGTTGGGCAATGAAATGGTACCAGGCCTCCCCGATGGCGCAGTGGTAGCGTCGTCGCCTTGTAATCAAGGGGTCCGGGGTTCGATACCCGGTGGAGGCACAAGTGGTTCGAATCCCACTTTAAACTGTAGGTCCAGTCCCGATTAGCCTTACTGTGCATAAAGTGGACTTAAAACATCAAATCAATCTATCAATCAATCAATGGTACCAGAACTTGATATTATCGGTGGCTATCCAGAGTGGTTTATGCAAGATGGGGCTCCACCTCATTATGCAGGTTGGATGACATGTTTCCCGGACACTGAATTGGGTGAAGGGGCCATGTGGAATGGGCAGCAAGGTCACTCGATCTGAACCCTATGGATTTTGCCATATGGGGGATTATGAAAGCTGAAGTGTATGCAGTAAACACCTCCGGGAATAACCACTGCAATTGCTGCTCTGGAAGCACGTATGTTAAAGACAATTCAAAGAAGTCTTGTAAAACGTCTCCAAAAGTGCGTTGAGAGTGGTGGCGGACATGAGGAGCACGTTCTTTTGTGGGAACATGTGCTCTGTATCATTTCTCCTATATTTCCAGACTTTATAGCCACCCTGTAGTTTAGTATATCTTCCCAATGCAGTGATATATGAAAATGAAACGGATGACTGTGGGCTGAAACTGCCAAAACTGATATTTTACATTTATATGTCTACGATTATTGTCACACTAAAATGATATTCCATTGTAAACGCTTGAGCGTGGGAGAATCGAACGAGTATGACCGAGGGAAAGTGGTTCATACACTACTCTAGTTTGTTTTAATATATATTTTCCTACATTTCGAGGTTCGAGACGAGGCTGTGACGTCTCGTCTTCCTGCTACTCTGAAAGTCCTGAAGCCAAAATCTTGTCCCGAGGCGAGTCTATTCTCAGAGAGCCTGCAAGAAAGACATTCTTGGATATTTTCGGGCTCACCCCCTGACTCTCTCTCTCTCCCCTCAAGGCATTATTACTCAGCCACCCTCCCCCCGCAATCTCCAAACTGAAACCCCCCCGTCAATCTGGAGCCCGGGGGTGGTCGATGATCCGAAAATACAGCTGCCGCGAAGCAGGGATATTGATCCCAGGGATTTCCACCCAACCCTAGTGATTTGGTTAACAGATCGGACTAGCATATTGATTCCTGGGGGGTGGTGACGCCGCGGCTTGACATCATCAGTTGTCATGCACGACTAAGAGATCACTCGAACCGGTCATTACAGTTTAGCGCGTAGGAGCGCCGAGAACACAAACAGATTAGTAATTCCCAACGAGTCTCTCCAAGTAGCTTGCCAAGTTGAGAGATGCATGTGCTGGTGGGGAGGGTGGGTTAGGTTCCTCACATGTCAAGGTAGCAGCTTCGAGGCTATTTGCTTTCTGGCAGAGAATTCTGTTTGGGTGTGCTCAAGGGTGAACTTTGCTTTCCTTTCTCGCTGTCTGTCTCTCCTTCTATCTCTCCAGCTATTTCCATCTTTTTCTTTCATCTTCGGTTTCCATGTCCCACTTTCCTTGATCCTCTGTTTCTGTTACTTTTCCTTCTTACACTGTTCCTGTCAATTTTCCTTCTTCCTCTGTTCTTGTCACTTTTCATTCTTCCTCTGTTTGTCACTTTTCCTTCTTCCTCTGTTTCTGTCACTTTTTCTTCTCCTATGTCACTTTTCCTTCTTCCTATGTTTCTGTCAGTCTTCCTTCTTCCTCTCTTTCTGCCACCTTTCCCACTTCCTCTGCTTGTCACTTTAACTTTCTCCTCTGCTTCTCTCTCTGTCAATTTCTTCTTGTGTTTCCACATCTCCCTTGATTTCCTTTTTCTTTCTCTCTCTCTGGAACTTCTCTTCCTCTGTTTCTGTCTCCTTAATTTCTTCTTCTCTTTCCCTGCATCATCTGTTTCTCTCTGACACTCTTTTCTTTCTTCCTCTGTCTCTCTCTCTTCGTTTTTTCTTTTCTTTCCCTTTGACTTCATTTCGTCTTCTATTTCGCGCTTCCTCTCTCTTCATTTCTTGTTCTGTTCCGCTCTTGTTATTTGACCCTCTGCTTCTCCCTGTCACTGCTTTCTTCCTCTTTCTCTCGCTCTTCATTTCTTCTTATGTTTCCGTCTTTAATTTCCTCTTCTGATTATCAATATATAGTTATGTGATCCTTTATTTATATCTTTGTCACTCTTCTTCCTCTCTTTCCCTCTCGCTCCCTTCATTTCTCCTATTTCCCTCTCTTTCACTGATCTACTGCTTCTCTGTCACTCTATTCTTTCCTTGTTTGTTTATCTCTCTATTCTTCTTTCTTCCGTTTCCTTTTAATTTCTTCTTGTGTCCCACTCTTTCTTTGATCTTCTGCTTCTCTCTGCCACTATTTTTCTTTCTTCCTTTGTTACTCTCTCCTTGTATCCAAGTGTGTGTGATTCTCAGTTTACTCAAAATGATTCTGAAACTTTCTCATGCAATCAATTTAGGTGGGCAGAAGGAGAGGGGTAATACTCTTTCGCGGTGGGTCCGAGCCCACTCCCGCCTAGCCGGTGTCAGCGCCTCTGCTTCTTGGAAGCATTTTATATTTTTTAATGCACTGAAGCTCTCACAACATGGCTGCATATATAGGGTGAAAATGGATTAAACCATTTCAACTGAAGGTATTTAAACACATTTCTCTGCAAATATTTCAATTTTACCAAGAACGGTTCAATACCCGGAGGACAGGCACATATCCAGAGGGGGGCTTATGGGGCTCGAGCCCCCCCGAAAGTTTTGGGTTTACACTAGATAAAATGAGTTTTTTTTGTTTCTTGTGGTGTGAAATAAAATAATGTGACAATATTTTAAGGAGAGAAATAATTATCGAGGCAAGACGGAGAATGTTCCGTAACCCTGTTATTGTTAATAGCACGTATCCAAGGTGGGGTTGAGGTGGCTCGAGCCCCCCCCCCAGGATTTGTTTTTATTTTACACTAGATAAAATTAGGTTTTTAGCTTTTTAATAGTGTGACGATGATTTAAGGAGATAGACAATTATCGAGACAAGACGGAGAATGTTCTATAACCCTGTTGTTGATAATATTGCACGTAAACTTTTCTTGCGCTTTCGGTGTTGTCGCAGCGCACTTGAACATTATGTAGAAAGTTGTCAGCATTTGGAAGCTGCACAACAAAAGTAGCGCCACAAGTAGGGCGATTCGTTGTAATTTCAAATCTCTGGAAGGATACGTTCTTGAATGAGAGAAAGAGTCAATTACTGACGATATTAACGAATCGTTTTATCTGCGGAACGTTCTAGAATATAATGAGGATATAAATACGCGGATTCAATTTTTCGGTTGATCTGTGCAAAGAATCGGTTAATGAGATTTCAGAGGTAAGTGTGACAATTCATACAGTCGATTAGTGATCAGTCAGCGTCCTCTGGTTGCTTTATAAAATATAGTGATTCGAAAATGAAGACATTGACGACAGCAGAACTTCCGGGGCCTCAGTGCAGTGCTAGTTCGGTTCGAGGGCCGAAGAGATCAAAGGTCTCTCTCTCTCTCTCTCTCTCTCTCTCTCTCTCTCTCTCTCTCTCTCTCTCTCTCTCTCTCTCTCTCGTGAATATTTCAGCAGTACCGGATATTAGAATGGTTTATTAAAACAGAAATAAGCTGCATAGATCAACTGAAAATCAAAGTTTTGAGTGATGATTTAGTTTTGCCAGAACTAAATTTCGTATATGCAGTCCGAGAATTTCATGGTATAAAAAAAAACTTTTGTTTATGCCTACTGGGTTCGAAACACATTCAAACACCTAACTACCATAAAGAGACAGCCGAAAATTTTATGAATGTCGAGAAGAGAAAGCAAGAAGATGTTGCATATGCAGACATTTTAGGCGGAAATTGCAGGCTCTACCAGAACCCGAATCAGGGCTCTACCAACTGAGCCACCTAGCCATCCTTCACTTCAATCGATTGTTCGTTAAAATGTCTACATAGTACATGTCCTGTGTATATCAAATCGTAAGGTGTTGCCTATATAGTGAACAAGCACAGAAAATATAGAGAGAGAAGAAAACTGAGGAGCGTTCCCACCGGTTGATGAGAAATTTTTCTTCTGTTGTCAACAAGAGCTACTACTTCGAGGTGACAATGACAGTGGCCTAATAAGGGAGATTTCACACCGTGTCGCCTGAGGATTTCACAAGTCGAAATTAGGTTTGTGCAGCGTTTTGTGTCGCTCCGGTGTGAAACGTTGCTGTTGATTGGCCCATTCCAATCGACATGTATCGCGTGTCCTTCGGTCTGGAACCTTCCCAAGTCTTGAAAATCCAAGTCACAAGGATGGAAAATTAGGGCCTTGTTACGGTTACGTGTGAAGGCAGGCAGACGATAGCACTCTAAAGGATCATATCCAAACCTGCAGGAAGATCGCATCTTACTTTAATCTCCAATACGGAATGATAAAACTTCTGGTGAGTTGATTTTAAAAAATGTGCCCGAGATAAAGAGTGGCGTGCCCAGGATTTTCGGAAGGGAGAGGGGTTACGCATACTATTTTTGGTGGTCAGTCCTGATTTTGTATTTTTTTCCCCGTCTTTGACATTCTTCTTCTTCTTTTTTTTTAAAAAGAAAGGAATACTGGGTAAAATGGGGTTATGACCTCACCAACCCTCCCTTGGGCACGTCACTGGAGATAAATGAATAAGCATTTGATCATACTGGGAAAAGAAACATTAGATGTGTTGGGAACGGAAGGGTTTTCACTGTGCATTAATTGTTTCGTGATCCACCTGTATTCGAGTAGACTTCCTTTGTTTCGTGCCGATATATGACAAGACAGCGGAAGCTGTGACAGGCATTTTTGAACACTTGTGAGTGCTAAGGCCTGAATCTGAACAATTTGGTGGGTTTCGGCTTTTATAAGAGCTGCAAACATGGGAGGACAATACATTTTAGTGGTGTTCAGACTCGAATCAGAGAGAAATATTCGAGAGCTGTCTGCGTCCAGTTCGCAACCCACAGTTTGAATCTCGCGTTGTCGAGTGGATTGTCCATCCCGTGCATGTGTAACAGCTTCGTAAAAACACTCAAAGACACCGTAGATGTTTTTATGCCTGATGAGAAGAAATGGACAAACACACATACTGAGATTGTTCCGGCACACAATGTTAATGCATGGAAACAGAGGAGTCGAGTGGTAAAAAATGTTCCGATTTCACGTTCTGATTAAAATGACAGCCTTACAGTGGCGACGATTCCTTACAGTGGCGACGATTTAAGGGATAGTTGCTCCCCATTTTTCCCCCTCAACATTATGGCCTTTTAATGTTAAGCCGTGTCTACCAAGAGAAAGTAAACTTTCCTTGCACCGCCCTACGCCCCCCCCCCCCCGTTTGAAACCCAATTGCCACCACTGGTCTTAAATATACAATTGTGAGGTTCTTACTATACCCCTTAAAAATGGTGTTGAGCCCCCCCGAAAGGAATTCCTGGATACGTGCCTGCCGGAGGAGGCACTTAAAACTGTAGGCCCAGTCCAAATTAGCCTACGTGTGCATAAAGTAAACTTAACTCAAACAAGGACCCTTACAGAAAACTTTGCTTTCTTCTGCTAACATATGCATATTTTTGAATCCACTGTTTTCAATATGCCCCGCCCCCTTGTTTGTCAACACACACACACGAGTAGCTACTTTATGCCAATCTCTCCCCCCCCCCCCCCGCGCAAAAAAATCAACTAGAGTCTGCTCCACTACCACAATTGGTACTGAAAATACAATATTTTTGACGACACTGGTTGTTGTGTTGACCTCCTTTAATTGTTGCTGTTTTCAATTGTTGAGAGCATTTATTGGACCGTCAGCATGTTCGTTGTTGCGGCGTTGAGTGCTTTGTTGGGTTTGCAGCGTCATGTGGCATGTAGCGTCGCCTGTAGTACATCAACCGACACAGCTTGTTTCGTGCATAAATTCCAGCTGCCTCATACATTATTACCATACCACTGAGCCAACAAAGAGAATTCTGTCGACAATGTTTACTCAACCTGAATTTAAACACACTATACACTGAAAGGTCACAAACTGTTTAGAAAGTTTTATTCATATTTTCTTGTCTTTAAACCGCACGAAATCGATACAGGCAAATGCACGAGTCTTGCGAGAAATTCCGTTGAGTTCCATGGAATGAGGAAAAATTGTTCCCTTCTTGATATCTTTCTTATTCCTTATGAATTACCCCCTCTTGTTGTTCTTTCGAAGTTTATCTTTCCTTCCACAGTCTCAAAAGAGGTCTCCTCTTGCTGCTTCTCATGTTTTCTCTTATTATCATTTCTCTCCGTCGTCTCGTTTCTTCCATTCTCTATCTTGCTTGTTTATTTCGTTTCCATTGTTCTGTCTTTCCTTCTCTCTCTGCATATTTCTTTCTACCTCTATCTCTCTCAGTTGTTTATTTATTTATCTATCTTTAGCTTCTTATTTGGCTTTCTCTCTCTCTCTCTCTCTCTCTCTCTCTCTCTCTCTCTCTCTCCCTGTCTACCTCTTTCTCTGTCGGTTCTATATTTCTCCTTGTTTCTAATCCACTCTCCCACTAATTCCTTCACTCTCGCCCTCCTTCTTTATGTCTCTAGTTCCATTCTTGGCTTCTTTCTATCTTCCCCTCTCTCCATCTGCATATTTCATTGTCTCTAACTTCATTTCTTTGTTTATGTTTATGTCTTTCTCTGTTTGGCTTCTTTATTTCTCCCTTTCTTTGCTCTTATGTTTTATGTATCTTGTTTCGTTATTTCCCTTTCTTTATTTCTATCTTCCTCTGTTTCTCTCACCCTCTGCTTTTTATTTCTTTTTCACTTATTTGTTTTCCCTCTCTCTCTCTCTCTCTCTTTCGCTTCTTCATCTCTCTCTATTCTTTCTGTCTTCTACATTTCTCATTGTTTCTTTCTCTTGCTTAATTCTCTCTCGCTGTCATTCTTTACATATCTCTCTCTATCTCCCTATGTCGCTTTTTAATCTCTTTTTATGTTTTCTTTCTATCTTCTCCCTTATTTCTATCTGTCGTCTTTATTTCTCAATCTCTGTGCCATTCTCCATCTTTTATCTTCGAGTCTGTTTCTCGCTTTATTTCTGTTCATTCTCTAGATATCTATTTCTCTTACGATGAAATCGCAAACGTTACACGGCGCCACACAATTCTCCATTTGCGAGTGTGTGTAACTTCAAGTCATAATACATGTAAGTTCTTGTTTTGACTCGGAAGAATTTTCACCGTTTCTCAAGAACTATTCCATTTCAAACTTTGTTTTGGGCCTGACTTCTTGTGTAACCAATACATATCCATGATAATTAGGCTCGATGTCACTTATTTCTAACTACATTTAGATTTCGGTTGTTTTGCGTCGCTGTTCTACCTCTACAGGTTAATCGTGGCGATAAAGAATGATGATTCGCTGAAATAGATGAGACAAACCCACGTACCACACGTAAACCAATACAACCCATTAGAATGTACGGCTTTCTGGGCCTTTAACAACCCTTGGTTGAAACGCATAGTGAGGTCAACCAGGTTCGTTTCGTAACACCCTGTCGCGTGGTATTGCATCATATATTATTGCGACCATGCAAATCGAGTCCGGTCTCCGGCTGTTATAAATAGGTTTTACCGCTTATAATAAACAAGGGGCGGACGGGGAGCCAACAAAACAAGGCATTCAGCTATGATTAACATTCCGAAGGCGAAATTGGTCGTGCAATATTCAATACGGCATTATTGGCCGCGCATTGGCAAATGTTGAAGCTGCCAGCACCAATAGCATCGCTTTGTCAACAGGTGAGAAGTGGAAAGGGGGGGAGTGCACAAAGGGGGAGTGAGGGGGCGGGAGCATTAACTACCGGCATTTCCAACAGGGCTTCCTGCGTTATGCGGCCTCGAGGCGGGTTGGGGGACGGGGGCGGACGATAGGTTGCTGCACCGGGGGGTCATTCTCGGCGGCCATTTGGCGAGAGCGGCAATATTTGGGCTTCCTGAAGTAATATCCTGACCTAACGTTTACGGGGTCATGATGAGGAGGTACCTTTATCAGTAGAGCTTGGATTTTTAGGTTCTAAAGAGTGCTTTTTGGTTTCTAAAATAGGCTCTAAAAATTTTTAAATTAGACTAAAAAAAAGCCTGAAGTAGGTTCCAAAAAATGTAAAATGGTTCAAATTTCAGGGAAAATACTGATTAGGTACATCCGTTAAAAAACAAAATTTCAATTTTTGGATACATTGCAATCACACAGGCCCTTCATATTGTAACGACCGTCATGTTAGGCAGATTTCAGTTGTATATTGGCATTTATCTTATTCGTATACTTTCAAGTTAAGAACTTCGATTAAATTATTTATACTTAATTGTTTTTATAATTCATGTATATATTCACGATTTATTTTATGTTATAATATTATTCGCGTATTTTTGCAATATTTATTCAGAATTTATAGGCTAATTATTATCCCAAATAATATATGCAACGTTTTCATTGTTTAAGCACAAGTTAAATACATTTCTTCTTAATATCGATTTTTGTTCAACAATGTACAAGATTGAAGTAATTTGTCTTCGTTATAAACTAAATCTTTATTTAATCATTTTTTTTATGTGCAAGGGTAAATATGATTTAATTGATAAAATCAGTTTAGTTATTTCTATATAGTTCGACATATTGTAATATTGTAATATTATAGCAAAGTATTTCTCCCTCGTTTTCAATAAAATATCGTTTTTCTATTGGCTGTTTATGTTAGGAGTGGGGGAACCACGCTTCGTGTTCTTGGCGATGTAAAAACTTCCACGTTGGCATTTTTAATTGTTGCCAACCTGAACTTTAGCTTACTATCGCTAATTAACATTGATGTGTTATATAAATTATCAGTTTTTCTTGTGCTATTTTATGTTATGAGTTTGTATTGTACGTTAGAACAATCTGTTATGCTGCACCTCGCGCTTGAGGTAGGCAGTTGAGGTCTTGCTATTAACTGTGAAGGCGGTGCGCGGACTTTCGTGTTAAATAAATTGCTTATCACTGCCTGCGAGCGTGCATGACCCAACAAATTATAACTTTTAACTTGTGCGAATAAGTATGTACGCGCGCGATTCGTGATTAAAGATTTTCGACATTTTAATTATAAAGTATTTGGAATTTTATTTACTGTCACGTGTCGCAATTCGGTGGTTTCCTTCCTGGAGGAAGGGTGGATCGTCTTAATCCCGATCCCTGGGTGAGAACTGGTGCTCCCAACTGACCAGTTGGAGCAAGGAGCGGTGTGTTGCCAATTCGGATCTCCATACCCTGGAGTTACGAGTGGTGGCACGTTGCTTTGCATTTTGTGTAGCCGCAACGCGGGGCATTGCAATATTGTTAATATATATTTGTGTGTGTGTGTGTGTGGTGAGAGGCGGTAATACGTAAGGTTGAAATAGAGTAAATATCTGCCTGTATGCTTGAATTTTTGAAAATTTCGCTTTTAAAACCAGGAATTCTAGTTGAATTTTATCATGGCCGTAGAGTGACCGAACTGAATACAAAACATTTTTTTTTTCATGTTATCCACAGTCAAATCCGTATTTTGTCTGTGAGGATCATCTTACATATTTAACATGATATCTCAACAAAATGTCAGTGGTGCAAATTTGAATGTTGAAAGGTTACTTTGGAAGCCGTGAATGCCAGAAAGCACAGAACTGAAGTGAAGGTGAGCAAGACCACACGGATAAGAAATTTGCACTTTGGACCGTGCAGGTAGAGGAGAAGGTCTAAATATGGGCGAAGGTTTAAATATGGGTTTTGGAGTTATCAGCGCTCCCGGGTGCTGCAGCCTGGCAGAGGCTATGGGAACTGGTTATCTGTCAAGGACAAAGGTTGCGGCGCCAATTTGCAAGAGAAAGTGGTGGTTCGTTTCGGCCTTGGACGCTGTTATGCGACCTCCGAAAATCTTTTGCAGGTATGTTTTAACTCAACGTTTTCTGAATTCTCATCTGCTTTGTATAGGTTGTGATATTAGCGGTACTTAAAATAAATGTGGGCTTTTATAATGCCATGATTTGTTTGTGAAATATGTACCACAGAGAGCGAAAATAAATTGAAGAAGAAAAATAGCGTGATGGTCTAAATATGGGCTATGACATGAGGTCTAATGTTGAGATTACATTTTCAACAAATATTTGGATGTTTTTCTTAATTTCGATTTTTCCCATTCCGCGTGATTTTCAAAACAACAGATTATTCATAAATATGAATTTTATAATGTTTTAGCGATAAATTAGTGGTTTTTTTTAAATTTTAATTTCTTTTTGTCACATTGCCACTAGTAGCTCATATTTAGACCACAATTTTGAAATATATCATTTTACCATTTTTTGGAAATTGCTTTTTTTTTTAAATTGGATACCTTTTATAATTTAGCATGCTATTACATTTAAGTATATACTTCATTGACATGCATTTTAAAGGCAGGTACTTGATATATTTATTTTTTCCCTCCGAAAATGACAAGATAAAAAGGGGGGCCCATATTTAGACCTTTTCCTCTAACAGTGGCGCCAGATATTTTGCTTTGTTTAGAGCTTTGTAAGACATCATAGACTTGTAGGAAGAGAAATCGACAGAGAGTTTGTTTCCTATACGTTTATCATTGACTTTTTTCGGTACCAAAGCAAGATAATACACCTTTGTGTCATATTAAAATCCTTACAAACCTTAAAAAATACATGAAAAACCTTTAAAAGAAAAGGTTTGATTGAGGCGCATAAACCTAAAATAGGTTCTAACAAGCAAAATAGGTTATTCTAGGCAATATAAAACTTTGTCAGTTGTTGCGCTTTTTAATGAGACGCTGACATAACTTGTTATTTCTTATTTACCTGCAAACGAAGAAATAGGTTAAATAAATAATATCCGAGGTCTGGTTAACAGCAACAATTTGTTATTTGATGATCTTGCTTCACTTTTAAAGTGATATAGGGATGATAATAGTAATTAAAATAGTGCTTAGATGATAACACTACAAACTAGGCCAACTACAATAGAGTACCTGGAGTGTAAAAGGTGACCCTTTCCGAGCGCAATCAAATGTCAACTTCTCTTCCACATAGTACACGCTGGACCGTTGGCGTACGCAAGGAGGGCTGAAGGGGCTACATCCCAAGAAATTTTGAGAAAATCAAAATTTTCAAATAAAAGCAGTAACTAACTCACGAAAATAAAATGTCAAATAAAAAACCGACTCCCGATTACCATTTTGTCTTATAACAACTTTCAAAACAAACGTCAAAAATGGTAGTTAAAAAATATTTTATTGCGCGTCCCCCTCCCCATCCCCCTCCTAGGACGCAGCTATATTATATTCACCTTTACTGCATTTTGCAGACAAACGAGGCTCAGCCGCCTGGACCTTCTGTCAGGATAATCCTCAGCCAGAATTGTATTTTTCCATCCATGTGTGTTTGTGATTGTTCCCTCATCCATCTTATCACCATTCATCCACATCGTGGCGATTAGCCATGGCACAGAAAAAATAAAATAAACGAAATACTTGGTAATCAGAGGCAAGGCGTCCGGTCATCGGGAGACAAGGACGTATTTAGGGGGAGGGGTCCAGGGGGTCTGGACCCCTCCGAAAGACTTCCAAGTACAAAAAATGAAATAATGAAAATGTGCTTTGTTTAACATTTGTTGTACAGGGTGTCCCATAATGATGGGACACATTTTGATTTTAAGTTACAATAGACTGGGCACTCGTTCATCTTTAAAATGTATTGTATTTCATAGTCTGACTTTTGGGAGTTAATGTTGGTTTCCTCTTCAAGTCATTGATCCTTCATGATGTTGCCGGGGAAGCCAACAGATATTCCATAAAATGTTATGGAAGCCTTTTTGACCAGCTGAAGCTCCATCGTCACAGGACAAAGGCGATTTGGACAGCATTTCCAGGAACGTACGTCAGCGGAAGTGTTCGGAAACACCACACAGCTCTGGAACTCAACGAGAGCATCTGGGATGAGATGATCTTAGCTGATGTGCTACTCCACGCAGTAGCGAGGACCGACAGTGTTCACGCTGAGGGGGATCATCTAAGGGACCTGATATTCAAAACTTGAACAGGGAAAGAAACTCCTGTACCTTTATTCTTAATTACGCATTATCCTTAATAAATGTGATACTTCCGGTCCTATATATTTGCGATTAAAATGTCTCCCAACATTATGGGACATCCTGTATAATCGAGGGTTTTTATTTCAACTTATTTGAAGGCAGTAAGTATTTCATTTTTATAATTGCTTTATTTAACATTAATTTGATGTGTGTGCGTGTGTGTAAATAAAAGCTAATGTAGTACAATCACTCCTTCGGTGCATAACAACAACATAATTATTTTATTGGGAGACACTTGAGACTAAACTATCCTACCGCACTGTCAGGGACGTATTTTGGGGCGAGGCCCAAGCATCCGGACCCCCCCTTCCCCTGAAAGACTTACCAAGTACTAACATTAACTAAACAATGAAAATATACGTGTCTAGCATTTGCTGTATAATCAACGGTTATTTATTACCTCCGAACCTTGAGTGACAGTACCAAAGATATTAATCTGAAACTTTAATTTTCGTTAACAGGATCTAACATTCTTTATTGTTATTTAATAAACATTCAGTTCTTTATCTACTTGCAACTGATATCCTTGCCAGATCAGTTGTTTTCATACAAAGTTTAACGATCTTAACTACACGCTAGATAATGAACACATGCTTTTATTTGTATATCTCTATTCTTATAACGTTCATTTTACATATTAATGTAATAATAGCATTACTATATTAATTTAATATTTATTAATTAATATTATTTTAATTTAATATAATTATAATTATTTTAATTGCAATATTATTATTATTATATCTGAAACACTTCATTCAGACCCCTCCCGAAATAGATTTCTAAACACGTGCCTCACCCTTGTCTATGATAAAATCAATCAATCGATAAATAGAGTCCCGATAATTGAAAGGGCTCGGGTGGAAAACATGGTAAGTGGCAAAATGCAGGTTTCGATATATTGAAAGTTGATGTTTCAAAAAAATCTGATTTACAAATTAAAATAAATTTCTAAATTATTTACAGCAAATATGATTCACTTGTATGTTTACTATCATATAAACATGATATTTCATCCGAATTATTTTTTTCGGTGGTGCTACATGCGATTTGTTTGAGGGTTGTTCAAGGAATTGTTGTAGTTAACATACTTTACATGCAACGATATTATCAAAATGAGTGATCAGATACCGCTATATTCAAGCTAACTTGTGATGTTAGTTCAATAATAATATTTTGACATTAGACTTTTTATAGCAACCATAACAATTTGTAACACAAAAATGGAAGTCTTTAATAATAATAATTTTAACCTGAGCTACTTGTTGTAACAAGTTATTGCTTTCCTATGTCTATGACTAAAATGAACACCATTAGAAAAGTAGATTTCATCGTTTTATTACGTTAGTATTTAAAGAAAATAAGTTCTGAATGCTTGTGATTAAAAATAACTTCCTTGTATCTATATGGAGATCAATATTCGGAAAAAAAATGTTTATATACGAGCGGGTTTTCAGCTTCACATATCTACTTCACACACACAGAGGCTATATTTATTACCTCAGGATGCCAAGCAGAATGCGATTCACAAGCCTCTCTTGATACAAAGCTGTGTTACGTAGACTATCCAAATTGCATACAATGGCAATATTAGATTTTTGTGATTCAATAAGCAATCTATACATAAAATAGGGATGGCCTCTTTTTTCGAAAAATTGAAACTCTAAAAATCATTTTTTCGAAAATGAAAAGTGGTAGTACGAAAAGATTTTTCGAAAAACGAAAAATGTTTTTTTCTTCGAAAAACGGAAAACTTTTTTTTTCGAGAAACGAAATTTTTTTTGAAAACGATTTTTTTTCGAAAAACGAATTTCTTTAAAAAACGATTTTTTTAAAAAAAACTATTTGTTTCCAAAAACTAAATTTTTCTCGAAAAACGAAAATTCTTTCGATAAACGAAATTTTTTCGAAAAAAGAAAATTCTTTCGAAAAACGATTGTTTTCGATAAACTAAATTTTTTCCAAATACGATTTTTTTTAAAAAAAAAAAAGATTTATTTTTTGATAAACGAAAAATTTCATTTTCGAAAATCCCAAAACATTTTTTTTCGAAAAAGCCATCACTAGTTTAAATCTCTAACATCAAGATAACAATTACCGGCCCCCGTGGCGGAGTGGTTAGGAAATCGCGCTACGACGCCAGGGGTCCCGGTTCCGAATCCCGGCCTGGGAATGAATGTTTCTGAGTGCTTATTCATAAATATCATAACAATCACTCATCTCCATCTTTGCAAATAAGCCGAAAGTGACATGAAGACACAATTATGACCTTGTAACTTTGTTGTATTTTTCTTTAACTCGACATGTTTGTATAGAATGATTTCAAATGTGCACAGGGCTTAAGTTTTTAATAGTTTTCACTGATATTTAGCTCTTATGGATTAAAATAGTTATAATTTCGAACCAAGAAGAAGACATATTTGCAATATCAACAATAAAATAATTTGCTTTCATCAAAGTCACACATATAAATACGAAAGTTAAATAAATTACAAATACGTTATTAGGTCCACCATAAAAATATTATAATTTTTAAAATGAGCATTACATATTTATGAAATAAATATTTTATTAAAAAAAGCTAAACTGTTCCAAGTAATTGACATGATTCAGATCAAATTACATAGCCTATTCCTTAAGTGTAATACATTTTTGACGTTGCTTGTAAGGCATGGTATCTTAAAGCAGCCTTAAATGCGCATACTCAATTAAACATAAAACGAATTTCTATGTGACTACAGTTATTTATATCTAGTAGAAGAAAAGTATGTGCTTCTCCACTAGATCGCAGTTCACATTCAGGTACGAGAGTAAAATTTAATTCGAAACTGCCATTATGAGCACTGCTGCATGTAAACAATGGTATCTATAGTAGATACCACGTTTTACATGAAATAGAATGTACGTGGTCATGCACAGTTTTAGTCGCATTTTTGATTGGCAACCTCTTCATTCTCCTAATTCTTAGTCGCTGGTACATATTCCGGGTCATTATGGGAATCATATACACTTTCTAACTCGTTCTCATCTTTGCTGTTGCCTCAATACTCGCAAACTTTCTGAGACACGTTGCAATTCAGTAACAGCCGTTTCGCCGCCATCTTTGCTACTTACCGTACTTTACATGAAACAATTGGTAGATACCATAACTTTCAACACGTCTAGCTCTGTCATCTGTTGACGAAACGAAACACTTCGAGTTCGATTCGACTCCATTTACGATGGACTACACGATGCACATCGTAACTCCAAAATGACCAAAATGTCACTTACCATGTTTTACACCAGAGCCCTTCAATTACAGAAATACTTCTTGAACTGCAAGGAATACCCTAGGGAAAATTTTAAAAATTGTAACAGATATAACAATGACGCATGCGTCAATTGTGGGAAAATAATTATTACTTT
Source organism: Lepisma saccharinum (assembly GCF_977018435.1). Classification (NCBI taxonomy): domain Eukaryota; kingdom Metazoa; phylum Arthropoda; class Insecta; order Zygentoma; family Lepismatidae; genus Lepisma; species Lepisma saccharinum. The sequence goes on along the minus strand of NC_139248.1, from coordinate 7,956,386 downwards.
CCTTCACTTCAGATCCAATAAATATAATATAAGCTTAGTTGAGCGCTCTCGTGTAAAATAAATACTTCTCCTATATGAAGAAATTAGAATGTATAAATGCTCATTAATGTCGTCGCAGAGCAAGCTGTGTTTTTTCTCACAATTGACGCATGCGCAGCATGCACCGCATGCGTTCAGGAGACGCCACTGGCACTACGCCTTCCCGCAACTTACAGTTGCGCGACCCCTACGCATTTGTTTTAAACTTTCTTTTTTAAAATATTAATTCACTTCTGAATTTATATTAGGTATTTGCAAATATGAAAATACATACATGTCATTTGAATCTATTTAAGAACTGGTACGAAAGGTTTTAAAAGACAAACGGTAAAAACTTGTGTTACAATTACAAATGAAAATGCACTGTTACTACAAAAATTACGATATTGTAAAATGTCCATTAACAGGCCTCTGCGTTTTTTGATGGAAGCAAATTCTTGTGCTAGTTTCGTCAAGTCCAGTTTTCGAGCAAGATCGCTTTCAATGCTTAACAGCGTTCTTCTTACTATTTCCGTTGATACTACATTCCGAAATGAAACCATTTCTGTAGCAATAGTGCAAGATCTTATTCATATGTGTCCCAGAAATTTGTAGCAGATTCCCCTACAACAACTACCAAAGAAACTGAACAACAGCACAGTTTCACCACAGACAGTGTATTATGATCCAGAAGTGAATGCGGGCGCCTCCAAGCGGAGGATATACGAACTTCTTGCAGGCGCTTTTTTAAAAACGCACCAGTTTGCTGCCTGAGATCAAAGTCTGCCTATTACCTTTGTCTGTGGTTTCACCAAACCTTGCTAAAACACGGAGCGGTGCAAACGATTCCAGCACATTTCCTTGCCTGTCGTTTACCCTTCGGCGACGTAATGTATGACTATTCAGCTAATGAAGGTTTTCTTCTAACCTGGAAATTCATTATCTACTTTTCTACTGATTAACATATTCTGTTTGCAGATTTAGGGGCATAAGCATATAATGTGTTCGGTTGAAAATATATTTTAACGCCGAAAGGAAAACGTTTGTGAACTATCGGTCTTTCTTAATTTTTCATTCTTACTGACCCCCCGCGCCGCGGGTTTGCGGGGGTGTCATTTACACCACTGGTTAGTATCAACGGTGTACTAACAACATGCTCTCTCGTGGGACACCTTATTTTCTCGCTCTTCTGCCACTTTCGGCTAATCGCGAAGATATGAATCAGTGTTGATAAGATGAAATCCACGAAGGGACACTCCCAATGAATATGCGTGCCAGGATTCGAACCCGGGACCGCTTCCGAAAGTATGAAGAGGACAATTCACATCATTGTTCTACTAATCACAAAGTTTCTGGGTTGGCCCAAATCTGAACGTCCAGTGTGAAGTAGCCTTTCAAATTTCCTTAAGGTCTTCCACATCAAGTTTCCCAACAAATGTCCTGGATTGGCGTCGCTTTTCTGTCACTCTCTCGCGACGATGAAGATGTGTTTTGAAGCACCCTTTTCGAGGATGGAACTTGAATGCCAAAACTTCACTGCTAGCTAGCTATAGGTCATGTTAAGTTGGTCCGGTCATCACGCTTATTGGAGTGTTATTTTACTGATGGCGTAGAAAAACACATGAACGGAAATAGGACAGGTTAAAGATTTTATTCGTAGGCGCAAACGTCGAAACTTCCATTTGATTTGCCGTAACTTGAAGTTGTTGAATGTATGTTATCTTCGTAAGGAATACATGGAACTCGAAAATTTCTTATTAATCATATATGTCAAACATTGTATCTAGCTTAAAAATCAGGTTTAAGTAACGCTTCTACTTGCAACATAGAGAGAAATGCACACACTCTTGCACAGAGTGAGAGATTGAGAGAAGATATACTTCGTTTCAACCTGGGTGAAAATATCAACAACTAGGTGGCAGCACTGTGTCGAGATGACTTGTGATCTATCATCTGAAGCATCTGCGTGGGTTTGAAGAGGAATTGCGAGGGAAGATCGCACATACGAATGTCAGAATTTTGAAGAGACGAAGGGTCGCCCCCACCCCCCTTCACCCTACGCGCAGGGGTAGCGTGTGGAGGACGAGGAAATTATTCTGGTTTTGTATGGAGGGACTCCACCGAGTATCTAATCAAAGCTTATGTGATTAACCCCCCAGTGACTCAGCAAGTCATCAAACTCCTGTCGGTCCTCTTTTTATCAAAAGGAGGGGCGGGGGCTTTTATTGGAGAAATTGATTCGAGCATTTAGCACGTGTGGTGATGATGAAAATCGATAACGTCTTGTAATTTGAAACGATCACCTTAACTTAAATGTTTTGAATGGACCAAGAATCTATATATATAAAAATGGATGTATATGTGTGGGTGTGTATATTTGTTTGTTCCGGCATAACTCTCGAAAGCCTGGAGCAATTTCAACCAATCTTGGTACATGTATCACTTGCAACCTTGAAATAAATACTGTGGGGGTAAGACACCCCTAGGGGTGGGGTGGGGTGGGGTGACATGTAAAAATAATCGAGAACCACCGATACTAAGTTCCGCACAAACAGACATCCGTGACTCTATGCAATCAGCACAACGATAGTGTTTCTTGGGTTGTATAACATTCAGGCTGTGTTGCGAATGGAATCCATAGTTTTCGTGACACTCCCAATGCGCTTCAACTCCAAGTTCATCACCTATCGGCATGAGGGGTGAGAGGGGGTGAAAAATATGCCACAAATGACCTAGATTAGTGTCGAATTCATAGTTTTCGGAGTCGCTAAGCCAATTGGTGACATTCACGATCACATTTAAAATTAGTTACATTGTACACTATAGTTGGAATTCATTATTTTCCTGTCTAATACAAGATTGGGATAAATAAATACCCGGCCAACGCCGGACAATCAGCTAGTGTCTTATAAATTTACAGGGATGCTGTGGAGTACCTCTGCTTTCACACCGCAGCGACAAGCGACACGAGTCGCTTGAGGTGGTTTGTGCGCCCTGTCATACCGCTACGGTGTGAAACGTTGCTGCTAATTGGCTTGTCGATTCGATCCTAAATCTTCCTTTGGGAACTTTCACACCGAAGTTGCAAGCGAGATGCGGCACGTGTTGCTTTAGAACGAACCAATCAAGAGCAATGTTTCATACTAGAGTACTGCACCCACGTGCGTTTAAAATGCAAACAGGCAGTTTCAGCCCACAATCATCTATTTCACTTCCATATGTATCGCTGTATTGGTAAGATACACTAAACTACATTTAAACATGGAGGTGATGACTTTGTTCGCTTGAGATTATCTCACTGCGTCTTTCAATTCGTGATCCATATTTGAGGGCCAACTACCAGAGACAAATTACGTTTATACGAGTACAACTGGGCTTCGAGCGTATACCGCTCGTTTTGCCTGTTAGAGCGTTATTGGCTCGAGCGAAGTAATTCTCAATTCCCTACGCTATCTAGCGTTGTCCGGGCGAACTATTTGGCGCTCGAGCGAAATTCTCTCTATTTCATACCGATGAATAAGGGATGAATAAACCTGATTGGCCAGTCTCAAGTGACACACAGCACGTGTCGCCTCAGTGTGAAATATATTTTAGAGAGAATTGACACCAAAGCGACAGGCGGCACGCGCTTGAGGATTTGACCAATGGAATGCAGGCTTCTGCGAAGTGTCATGCAGCTACGGTGGGCACATTACTGCTGGTTGGCTCGTTTCCAAGCGACACGTGTCGCCTCTCGCTTCGGTATGAATTATTCTCCCTTAATTATAACTATTGGCATGCACGTCCGCAGGATTTTTTCCAGGGAGGGGCAAGGAAGGTATTTTTTCCAGGGGGGCAAACAAGGCACATTTTCTCAAAAAATAGTGGTTCCCTAAAAAAACATTGCTTAAATTTGAATTTATGATGATCATGCAATAATTAACATATTTTTGTGGCTAAAATTAAATTATATGTGTGAAATACATAATTTCTTCTTCTTTCATTTTTCAGGGGGCCACGGCCCCCTCTTACCCCCCCCCCCTTCCGGACGCCCATGACTATTGGAGACATCTAGTGACGTTACTTCACCCAGCAAGAAATATAATTAGTCAAGGCGTGAAGATGATCAAGTGGGGTACAAGCCCCTCTGTCCCCTCCTTCCCCCCCAGAATCTTGCACCTGATCCTTGCGCTCATCTCTACAAAGCAAGCAAGGCCAACCCAAAAATCGAGCCACCGCTTCCAGAAACTAGCTTCACCCTACATAAAGAGATGCAATGTCACTGTGGCGTTGTTCTTTTGTCTGCAAGTGTCTCTCTCGCTCACAGTTTCCTCTGCGTTAATCATTACTATCAATTCTTCTGCAGCGGGAGACAAAGATTCCCCATCCCCTCCCGGTGCAGCGCCACCTATCGATTACAATCTGCTGGCTGCCAGCACACTCAATTAGTGGTTGCCATGGCAACAGCGCCGGGGCCCGGGAGCGAGCGACCAATCAGTCACTGACCAAGTTTTTTTTTTTCCCGCCCTTTTTTTCCCGCTCGTTTTACTTTTGTCGTGGGGGAAAAAAACGTAACGTTTCTTCCACTGCAAAAGTTTTCTTTTCAGGGGGGCTCAACTGACACAGTTTACTCCCTCTAGGATTAGCGGTAATATACTAAAGCGACACGCCAAACAATATTCGCCGTAATTAGCAAATGAACAAACTTGCCCAGTTTGACTAGAGCTCGAATCGCCCTGCAAACACACAGCGCTGGCCACAAATCGAATGGGGCGCGTTCATGAAAGCAGCGAAGGTGAAATAAAACCGTTCCGGTTACATCACGGCTTATAAATCACTAATTTTTGTTTTCATGTGCACTCTCTCTCCACGTGATACTATTATTGAACCGTTTTGTCACTGCACCTCAGAGGGTTTACATTTTGCGGCCGCACACTGTTGCTATGCGCAACAATGTCCCAGATCCTGTGCATTGATGCACACCGGTGTTCGATTGATTGATTGATTTGGTGTTTTAAGTCCACTTTATGCACAGTAAGGCTAATCGGACTAGACCTACACTTTAAAGTGGGATCCGAACCACTATGTGCCTCCGCCGGGTATCGAACCCGGGACCCCTTGATTACAAGGCGGCAACGCCATTGGGGGGCCTACCGGTGTTTGAAATAGCGGTAGCAATTCGCAAAATGTGACAAGTGTTTTTGGATTTGCGCCCATGCAGATTTTTCAAGTCGTCTTTTCTTGACGGACAAAGATATTCACAAATTCCTTACTCGATATGTTTTTTGTATGTCCACACATGCACATTTCGAAATATGTACAGTCAGTACATAAATATGTAAGAGAGAATGGTCATATTCGAGGAAAATTTGCAAACAATAATGTCCGCTGTTTGTCAATGGCAGCAAGAATTAATCGTGGATTCAGATAATGGTTTTACTCCCTGCTCTACACGTGACGTGTAGTAGTTCCACAGATTGACGTGTGGCGGCAGCACTGCGCCGACTGTAGTCTTATTGTGTAGAACGCCCTAGAACAATATTCTTAGGAAAATAACAAATTGCGTTATCAAAATTTAAGTTCCACTTGAAAAAAATGCTGTTAAGTGTCACAGAGAACTTGTGCAAGCTTGTGGTGATGAGGTACTTCAATTAACAGTGGTAAAGTGGTTCAATACAGATTCGCCAAGAACGCAAAAGCTCCAACAAGTACCCAACAATATTAAAGTGATGCTCCTTGTTGCCTACGATTACCAGGTGGTTTCCCATTGTTACACAGTACTAAAGGGAGTTACCGTGAACAGTGAGTACAGAAGGTTGTTTCACGTTGATGGTAACGATTTCGATCACCAGGGAGCAGCACGTAGCTACAGCACTGAGCAGCCAGAGCCAGTAGGACGAAAGTACTGTGTGTTGACTTTCAAAGACGATGGTTGGTGTGTGAGTGAGTGTTTATATGGCACCAAAAATTCCAGTCTTTTGGGAGGGGTACATCTGTGCCCTTTCCGACGTTGGTTATAGTTATTGCCAGGTAATTAAACAGTGAAACATGAAAGCATTCCATGTGTCAAAGAAGGGCATCAATGCAGTGTTGAATCGCCATAAAGCTTGCACCGTACCTGTTGCTGGAACCAGTCAAAGTGGGCCTCGGTCATATCGGAAGCCCAAGCGTTCCTCCGATGTTGTGCGGAAAGTGAGATCCTTGGTGCGATGTGAAAACCCTGCAAGGCAAAGAGTGATTGCACAGGCAGTGCAATGTTTCCCTGCAACTGTGAATCGCATCATAGCCAAAGATTTACAACTTGTGCGGAAGCACAAGGCTCAAGTTCATAACTTGCGTGCCTCACATGTCCAGGAGAGGAAGACCAACAGTCGGAAGCTCTACGAACGCCATCTGGCAGGAGACCGCTGGAAGTATGTGGTATCCCTGGATGAGGCATGGGTGTATCTGTCGGGATGTGGTAATAAAGGGCCATCTACTATCGTCCACGTGATGCAAGAGGTCGATCTGAGTGGGTACGTGAATGTGCTGAAAGTTTTCCACGCGGGTTCATGGTTGTTGGTGGTTACTGCCATAACGGCAAACTTCCACTGCTCAGAGTGGGAAAAAAGGCTAAAATAAATGTAGCCTATTACCAGACGAATATTTTGGAGCCACTTTACAGACATGATATTCCTTCTCTCTATAGCAGTGACACATCTCGTGTTGTCATCCACCAGGACAAGACTTCCAGTCATACGGCAAAGTCCACGCAGGCATACATGGATCGGATGGCACGTGAAACGGGCATTCATGCAATCCCCTTTACAGACATCCCTGTGAAATCCCCCGATGCCTCTTCCATGGATTTTTGTGGGTTTCCGTTGTTGAAACGAGCCTTGGAAAGCAGACGGCCCCGCACAATTGAGGGTCTTTGGAAAGCTTGTCAGGAGGAATATGATCGTTTGGACCAATGTGTTCTTCAACGCAGTCTCCGCCAATGGAAACTCCGCTGCAAGGCCATTGTTGCAAGACAGGTGTATCACGTGGAGCACCGCCGCTCGTGACGTCACGGTTTTTCTTAAGGTGATGTGGGTTCTAAGTTTGTTACCATGGACGTGAAACGACCTTCTGTATTACAGTAACTTTCTGGACAATCGCCTTTGTCCAGCTATTCGTTGGAAACGACAAAAGCTTCTAGGAAGACATCCGATTGTGCTGCACCACAACTCAAGGCACCACGTTGCAAATTCAGTGGGATAACTGCTTTAGCGATGGGATTGGGGGGGGGGTATTAAAGTAACTCCATATAGTTTGGACATGCTTTCTTGGGACTATGGCTTGTTTCGGAAGCTACAAGATCCTCTACGGAATGTCGCTTCAAGACCATCAATGACATAGTGCAGACCTTAGGGAAAATCGATTTCGCCGACGGCGTGAGAAAATAATTGCCAGAAATTTGGCAACATGTGCTACACTCGACCAAAGACTATTACGAAAGAATACAGTAACTTCGTCCTCCACGATAATACAACTAGACAGTTATGAGCGTATAATATCCGGCCCCGAGGCGGAGTGGTTAGCACATCGCGCTACAACGCCAGGGGTCCCGGGTTCGTATCCTGGCCTAGGCATGAGTAGTGTATATTAGTTGTTTCAAAATAGTACTTAGTAGGTATGGTCTTTTTTTACCAATTGAATATCACTTTTTGACATACTTTGACAATTTTTTGTCGATGTTTTAGCGTTTAGCGATGTTTTAGTACAAATTTTCACTATACTCATTTTTCCCCCACTCGTACTTGGTAGGTATATCATGATGTTACGTGATACAACTTAACCTATCCTTTTTTTACGATTATTTAATTTTTTTACGATCCTAAGTGATATAACTTAACCTATCATTTTTTTTATTTAGGTACTGTTTGAACGTTATTATTTGAGGATCATATTTTGTAGGTATTTTTTTCATCAATCGAATATAAGTTTTTGACATATTTTGACAATTTTTTGTCGATGTTATAGCGTTTAGCGATGTTTTAGTACAAATTTTCACTATACTCATTTTTCCCCCACTCGTACTTGGTAGGTATATCACGATGTTACGTGATACAACTTAACCTATCTTTTTTTTTACGATTTTTTTTAATTTTCTTACGATCCTAAGTGATATAACTTAACCTATCATTTTTTTTATTTACGCACCGAACTAACCTACAAGGGGGACTCCGTTTGTTTTAATATTTCAGTATTATAAGGTTTTCACAAATTTTATATAACCTAAAATGTGTTGGATGTTGATTTTTAGTATGTGGCAATTTTTTATGAATTTAAAACTGCTCTGTGACCCTCTCGTTCTTCACGTCGTAGGCGAAGGACTTCTCTGCAATCAGGATGACGCTGCATAGGGTATCCTCGGGCAAGGCAGCGTGGAACTCGCAAACACCCACTCTACAAAAATTCTACTATATGATCTTTCACTGGCTAACCTAACCTAACCTAACCTAACCTAACCTACTCTAACCTAACCTAACCTAACCTACTCTAACCTAACCTAACCTAACCTACTCAAACCTAACCTAACCTAACCTAACCTAACCTACTCTAACCTAACCTAACCTAACCTACTCAAACCTAACCTAACCTAACCTAACCTAACCTAACCTAACCTACTCAAACCTAACCTAACCTAACCTAACCTAACCTACTCTAACCTAACCTAACCTAACCTACTCAACCCTAACCTAACCTAACCTAACCTAACCTACTCTAACCTAACCTAACCTAACCTACTCAAACCTAACCTAACCTAACCTAACCTAACCTAACCTAACCTACTCAAACCTAACCTAACGTAACCTAACCTAACCTACTCTAACCTAACCTACTCTAACCTAACCTAACCTAACCTAACCTAACCTAACCTACTCTAACCTAACCTAACCTAACCTAACCTAACCTACTTTAACCTAACCTAACCTAACCTACTCAAACCTAACCTAACCTAACCTACTCAAACCTAACCTAACCTAACCTAACCTAACCTACTCTAACCTAACCTAACCTAACCTAACCCACCCTAACCTAACCTAGCCTAAAGCAAGGAGCTAATTGTACAACAATTTGTACCTAATTGTACAATACTTGTACCTAATTGAGAGAGCCTTCTCGTAACTTACTTCATGCACAATTTATATGATTTTACAACTGTGAAAAGAAAGCATATGTGTTCTGTATGCACACATTCATTCTTATTTTTCGAAGTTGAATGGAAGCACTTTTTTTTTACGCTCTCGTAATACTGACCTTGCCCCAGTGATTTTAAATTGCTTCCATCCGGTTTTTTTTTTCTGTGCTATTTCCGCGTGCACGCAACATTCGCTTTCAATAGTTTAATGAAATACAGAAGGAGTGTTAGTTTAGCAGGCTCCGAGTTTTACAATTTATTAAATTAAACAATAATTTATGTAAGAATATACTTGTACTTACCGAACACAAAATAATAAAAGCACATGTGAATCTTTGCGTGCGTTCATGTTATATGACGACTGAGTAAAAAAATAATGTTGACTCCCCGAAAGATAAAAGTTCCTGGTTCGACATCAGATGCATGCAAATTTTATGTTTTGCTCTCCAAAATCTTGATTTCTATGTTTGTGCTATTTGCCATACAGCAGAGGAGAAGAGGGGAGAGGGGAGGGGAGGGGGTACTATTAGCGCCATCTATTAGCAAACAATAGAAATAAAAAGTAGGGTCAAACTTTTTCAACACCCAAAAATTTTAAACGTCCTCGTTTAGTAATACGATCAGCAGAAGACGTTTGAAAGAGTACTCTTAGTCGAGAAAGCTAATTGCTAGGGCCCATATATTGCTAAAATGTTCTTTGATTTGCATATTTCTCATACCGCCATATGTTGTTCTAGTTGACTTCTTCCAAAAAAATGCTAATTAGCGAGAGTTAATTAAGCAAGGCAAGTAAAAGAAGCAAATAGGACAATATGTGGCGGCGTGGAAATATGTAAAAATTCGACTCGATTCGAATTAAAATTGGAGGATATTTTGCATTTTTTTCCTATAATGTACAAAACATTTACCGTACATAATCTTTTCTATTTACAACAGTATAAAATAAGAGGAGTGTGTGACAATATCCATATTAATTAGGAAGGTATGTTGTATGCTAGGTTAGCTAATTGTGTCTTCACTGTCTAGAGGAAAGATGGAAAAAGAGAGCTCTACAAAAACTAACGCTCTTAACAATATTGAACGCCCCGAGAAAATTATATATAAATAAGGCATAAGCGTATTATCTGCTTTCATGTCAGATTTTCCCGACCTGTGAGCTGTAGTGTTTAGGCGACAAGCGACGTGCTCTAATATGATACCGTTGACAATATTGAACGCCCCGAGAAAATTATATATAAATAAGGCATAAGCGCATTATCTGCTTTCATGTCAGATTTTCCCGACCTGTGAGCTGTAGTGTTTAGGCGACAAGCGACGTGCTCTAATATGATACCGTTGACAATATTGAACGCCCCGAGAAAATTCTATATAAATAAGGCATAAGCGTATTATCTGCTTTCATGTCAGATTTTACCGACCTGTGAGCTGTAGTGTTTAGGCGACAAGCGACGTGCTCTAATATGATACCGTTGACAATATTGAACGCCCCGAGAAAATTCTATATAAAATAACATAGCTGAAAATTATATTCACAGTAGATTTATTTTTTTGAGTTTTGTAATTACCCCAAGAAATTCTATATAAAATAACATACCTGAAAATTGTATTTACAGTAGATTGAATTTTTGAGTTTTTGTATTCGCACACAAGAAATTCTATATAAATAACATACCTGAAATTCTATTTACAGTAGATTGAATTTTTGAGTTTTGTAATCACTCCAAGAAATTTTATATAAAATAACATACCTGAAAATTGTGTCGCTATATACTAGACTTTTTGATTTCTGTGATTTTGGAGAAAACAATGGCATCCACCACCAGTTTCAATCGTAAAAATGATAAAACTGAATGTGTTACTTGTGGGAAACTAATCTCAAGGAACAATTTATCGGTACACAGGGCAAGATGTAGCGAAACAGGTTCGAGAATTAATCGTTCGTTACCTTCTAAGCCATGTGCTCGATGCGGAAAAATAATCAGCATTACAAATTTAAGTAAACATCTCAAAATTTGCAAACCATCGACCGAACAAGGAACATCGAAAAGGAAAATCGATAATTCAGAAACGGAAGCTTCCACTTCCAAGCAAATTAAATTATCTAATGAACGCAAACCAATTAGATCTGCATTTAACGACCAACTCCAGGATTTTTCAATTAAGTCAGAACCAGGTCGTGACATCCTTAGTTTCTTGGATGAAACGAAAACATCTGTACTAAATATCTTAAAAGATAAACTTGAAAACAACTCTATAAAAGTATACGTTGTTCTGTTTTCTGAATACAAGAAAGTTGATGGCACAACGAGTATTTTTTATCATCGTACAAAAAACCAGACTCTTTATTTGGCGGACGTCGAAAATTTGGACAACTTCTATTATAAAGTTTCCAACGAGCTGGTTAAGAAACATGACGATTTCGAGGCTAAAGGGTCGGGATGGTCTCTATGTGGAAGTCCTCACACGTTAACTGTTTACGTGAACCGATTCTCGCCTCTTCGAGCTTCCAGCTACGTTCCTCTTCCACCGAACATTCAACACAAGAGGGCTGTGCTAAATATACAGAACAGCGATAACAAGTGTTTTCTCTGGTGTGTGTTGGCTGCACTGCATCCTGTTCATTGCAAAAATAATCCACAGTGGGTTGGACATTACAAACAATACGAGACCGACTTTCAAAGTGTAATGTCTGACATTGAATACCCGGTGACATTGTCGGATATAACAAAGTTCGAAAATCGTACAGGAAAACGCATCGCTATTAATGTGTATTCCTTCACGTCAGATAAATATCTCGTGCACCCTGTCAGGATAAGCGATATCGACGATGACGATGCCTGTGTAATAAATCTCCTTCTAATTTCCAACGAGGATGTTCATCACTATACGCTAATTCGTTCACTATCACGTTTGGTCAGAAGTCAATCAACCAAGCATGCAAACAACATCGAAGTTTGCCCGAGATGCCTAACCACGTTCGACGATCAAAAACAACTCGATTATCGAAAATACACCGGACGTCAAATTACTATCGAGAAACTTGCCGAACATAAAATTTACTGCGGCGACAACAGACCGGCTAGAATGTTGATGCCCGAAACGAACGAAGTCGAAGAATTCAAAATGCACAAGGCATTGTTGGAACATCCCGCAATCATCGTCGCAGATTTCGAGGCGTTCCTCAAACCACTCTCCTACTGCGAACCGGATCCCGAAATTTCCTCCACAACGCCGTACCAGCTTCATCAACCTAATAGTTTCGGCTATGTTGTTGTGCGACGTGATAAAATAAATGAAGCATATATATATCGCGGGCCAAATGTAATCGAACACTTCCTAGAAAAAATGGTGGAGGAGGTTGAGGTAATTGGTAGCGTACTGCTTACATCAAAACCGATGGCACCTTTAACTGAAAATGAACTTCAAAATTACAATTCCACTGAGGTGTGTCCGGTATGTGATCAAAGTTTCACTGATGAGAACAAAAAAATATTCCACCACGATCATTTCAGCGGAAACTACATAGGTGGAATTTGCAACACGTGCAATCTTAAAATCCAGAAACCTAAATTCATCCCCATATTCTTTCACAACGGAAGCGGATATGATTTTCACCACCTGGTGAGACATCTTGGCTACGATCCGAAACGTATAGGTGTCTTGGCCGAGAATGAAGAACGTTACATTAGTCTCAGCAAGCAAGTGTCGATTCCGGGAACGAAAAATACAATCGAGATGCGCTTCCTGGATTCGTATAGATTTCTCTCTGCAAGTCTGGATGCTTTAGCGAACAAACTCACCGACGATCAATTTAAAATAACTAGAGCTAGTTTTCCCAACGTAGACATAGAACTCGTTAGACGTAAAGGGGTTTATCCTTACGAATATGTCAGTGATGGTTCTAAATTTAACGACGACGCTCTTCCACTTCCAAGAGAATTTTACAGCAGACTCAGAGAGAAAGGAATCACGGACGAAGAATACCAACACGCGCAACTCATGTGGGAGAAATTAGAATGTAGGACACTCGGAGACTACCACGACGCATACTTAAAATTAGACGTGACGATACTCGCGGATGTTTTTCAAGCGTTCAGGAAAACGGCAACGAATATTTACAAATTAGATCCAGCGTATTTCTACAGTCTACCGGGATTAGCGTGGTCGGCAATGTTATTCCAGACAAAGGTCAAGCTGGAACTGATATCGGACGTTGACATGTTGCTATTCATCGAAAGAGGGATACGAGGTGGAATGGTGCAATGCGTACAGAGACATGCAAAAGCTAATAACGTACACATGAAAGAAGATTACGATTCAAATCGAGCATCGAATTACATCTTCTACGCCGACGTTAATAATCTCTACGGACATGCCATGGTTCAGAAACTTCCTTACGGGGGATTCGAATGGTTAGATCCCACTTCGATAGACATTATTCATTTCGACGATAGCGAGTGTGGTTTCTTCGCAGAGGTAGATCTCCAATTCTCCGACCACCTGCACGACACGTTTTCGGATTTGCCTCCGACCCCCGAAATCAAATGTCCACCCGACTCGGTTCAAGACAAGCTTTTGTTAACATTGAACCCTAAACAGAGATACGTCGTCCACTACAAGAATCTCCGGTTTTTGATTGCGAAGGGTGTTCAGATAGTGAATGTTAGACGAATACTAAAGTTTAAACATTCCACGTGGTTAAGACCTTACATAGAAATTAACACACAACATAGAACAGCTGCCACTTCCGATTTAGACAAGGACTTCTTTAAATTAATGAACAATGCGGTGTACGGAAAGACCATGGAGAATGTTAGAAAGCACGTAGACGTGAAATTAATTTCCGATAAGAATAAATGTCGGAAGTGGATAGCCGGTCCTAGATTCAAGTCGAGAAAAATTTACAACGAGAATTTGGCACTTTTCAATCTACATATAAAATTGATGAAATTCAGAAAACCAATTTACGTTGGCGCAACGGTTCTCGACTTGTCGAAACTTTACATGTTCGAATTTCATTATGACGTGATGAAACCCTTCTACAATGATAAAATATCACTTTTGTACACGGACACCGACAGCTTCATTTACAGCATACAAACACCTAACCTATACGAAGACATAAAAAATCCTTCCATGCTTGAGTATTTCGATACTTCTGCATACCCTCAACCCAACAGATTTGGAATTCCATCCCTCAACAAAAAAGTCCTAGGTAAACTGAAAGATGAATGTAACGGTGATATTATTGTCGAGTTCGCAGGTTTGCGTTCGAAGATGTATGCCATAAAAACAGAGAGTAGTGTCACGAAGAAAGCAAAAGGTGTGGGCAAAAATACGGTGGAGAACAAACTCACCTTCCACGATTACATCGATTGCCTCAAGACCAGGTCGTCGGTTCTAAGAGAAGAACAAAGAATCCAGAGCGTCAACCATATCATCACAACAAACGAAGTTAGGAAGGTAGCATTAGATCCGCACGACGATAAAAGATGTATTTTGTCTTGTGGAATCCACACGTTGCCTTGGGGACACTATCGTTTAGAAAATAGTAAAAATTGTAGGCAATGCAATTGAAAAAAAATGAACTTAAATAACTATAACTAAAATAAAAAAAACTTTGACTGTCTCAAATTATCACATACACAATAAAGAACTATCAAGGACAATGAATCTCTTTGGTTTCCGAAAGCAAACAATGGAGACTGTACACCGCAAGGCAGATCATGAATTTCTACCTTCCATGTTATCTAAACTCAACGGCCTGTTGATCAATCAATTTTCAAAACGTTGCTCTTCTTGCTGGAACAGTGACGATTTCGGATTCGCGACGATCGACGTGACGAGGAAACCCAACGACGGAAAATACAGAAACAAAATCAACGACTTTCTAAACGTTGCAACGTTGTGAGAATAAATAACCAGCATGCCTATGAATTTGTTCGGTTTCAAAAAACAGATCATTATGGAAACCATACCAGATCATGAAGTCTTACCTTCCGTGTTACCTAAACTCAACGGTCTGTTGATCATTCACCTCAACAGCATTTGGACGAAACTGAATGACGATGTGGGCAAGATGTTTTATGTTTTTAATAACAATTTAGATTTCTACGAAATTCCGATCGACGGGAAACTTCAAATCACCGTGAATCCGGAAAACGCAGGCGAAATCAAAATTTCTACCGGCAAGAACATTTTTCGAATTAAGCACGACAAGATGCTTTCTAACATTACGTACGATGTTTCCGCAGGAGATTACCTGTACGTGGAACTCCTCGGAGATTACGACAAACTTATTCCTCTCTTCGTAGAATTACGAATCGTCTATCCTATTATAAATAACCGTTAACCAAAAATGCCTAACGACATTTTCGGCAACACCAAGCGTGTAGACCACGCAGAAGAGATTCTCATGTTGGACATTCGAGTTAAGAAGTTGAGGGCCGATTTGATCGCTTTGCAGGAGACCTTAAACAAAAGTTTAGAGTCGGAAATCGCTACGCTCCAAACGCAATGTCTCGACCCCATTCTGAAAATCGATTCCGAACTGAAAACGCTCATAAAAAATTATGTCGACGTACCTTCTTACGACAACGTTCAAAATATACAGTTGAGCGTGGATTCGCTTCAAAATGATTTGGCCAAATTACAGCAATTTCAATCGAAAAATGAAGATTTGGAAAAATTGAAACTCGAAATCGAAGAACGAACTTCCGCAATAGAAAAGAATTTCTCTGAACTTCAAACCGTCGTGAACGATATTGATGTAGAACGCTTGCATGTCGTTGTTTCCAAATTACAAGAAGAATTCACCAGTACGTTGGAAGAAATTAAATCCAAGTTGCAGACTTTGGAAGATACCATGACGAACCTACCATCGTCGGACGAACTGCAGGTCATTGGTAAAAGCGTCGCGAACATAAAAATTCAATTGGAGGCCTATCGAGATTTTGAACACATTCAAACCACCATCGCTACGCTTCAGGCGTCCTTGGAATTGATCAACGAAGAAATTAAAAATATTCACGCTGAAGCGAGAGCGTTGACGAGCATTCAAGACACGTTGAGCACGGTTCAGCAGAAGATCGAATATTTAGAAAATTTGAACGTCGAAACGAATCTCGCTCATTTTCATCACGTACTCGACAACATACAGGGTGACTTGGAATCGTTACGGACGAGCGTGCCTTCGAGCGAAGATTTGGAAAAATTGAAAACGGCGGTGACGGCACTATCCGATTCGGGCGACATTAAAAGTTCATTGAGCGATCTCGAGAGTAAAGTGGCCAATCTCCCCACCTCCAAAGAATTGCACGTTTTGAAAAGAAACATATCTCGAATGCTGAAACGACTAGAAACGGAAACGGCGAACGTGGAACAGATTCGAGACGAAATTAGTTCGCTGGTGTCGACGCTGCCCACTTCGCAGAGCGTCGCTGACCTTCACACGCAGTTTACAGAGATGCGAAGCATCGTGAACGATCTTACCGAGAAGAGCTCGAAATTGAATCAAGTCGAGAACCTTCAGAGCATCGTCGTCAACATCAGAGATCAAGTTGGAGTGCTGGAATCCACGCAGGAATCGACGCAGGCCTCTTTCGGTGCCAAGTTGCAAGAACTCAACGAAAACTACAAGCAGTTGAACGTGGAAGTGAAAATCAAACCGTCGTTTTCTGCCGTAACGGATACCATAGTCGAGCATTTGCTGCCCATCGAAAATAAACTCGGACAAGTTCACAGTAACCTCGTTAGCGTCGACACTAAATTCGCTAAACTGCATTCTCTGCAAGCCATCGAAATCAACAGCGTACCCAATCAACAAAGAATCTCCACGTTCGTCGAAGGTAACAAACTGTACATGTTGCATCCTTATCATCCGTACTACAAGTTTCTTCTCGATGGCACGATTCAGATAAACGAATTTTCGTACTGGTCTCACGGCAGAAAAGCTAGCGTTCCCACCATGACTTTGATATCGAATCGTGGTGTCCAGAAAGCAGGAAACATTCCTCTGGCACGTTGGAACGAAACGCGCAACATATATGAAATACACGAAGACGAAGATCTCACCGTTTTCGACGTGAGTGCCGGCGATAAGCTGATCATTCAAAACACGAGCGAAGTGCCACCTTCTTTGAATCCCATCACGCTTGTGCTTCTCTTGAAACGTAATCTCTAAACAAAAAATGTCTAGGCAAGCCATCGTCGAAGAATTGCATAAACCTGCACGCCGCAACTACGAACGTTTGGCTGTGGTAACCAAGGGCATCGACGACCTCTGGCAAAGTGACCTCGTGGAGATGAGTAGCGGCAATTTGAAAAACGTACATAAATTGAACAAGGGCAACAAGTACCTCCTCACCGTCATAGACACGTTTTCGAAATTCGCATGGGCTCTACCTTTGAAGGCGAAAACGGGAACGTGCGTCACGGAAGCATTCAAATTAATTTTTCGCAAAAGCGGTGGCAGACGACCACGGTTTCTGCAAACGGACAACGGTAAAGAATTTTACAACGCCGTATTCCAAAAGTTTATTCAAAAACATGGCATTCGACATTATTCGACCTTCAGTCACATCAAAGCCAGCATCGTGGAAAGATTCAATCGAACCTTGAAAACACACATGTGGAAACGATTCACGCTTCGGGGAAATTACAAATGGGTCGACATCCTGCCGGAACTCGTCGACACCTATAATGATACGGTACACAGAACGATAGGCATGAAGCCAGTTGACGTTACCAAGTCTGACGAGCAGCATTTAATTTCTACCGTTTACTGTCCAAAGTACACACCCACGACAAAAAAAGCTAAATACAAAATTGGAGACCGGGTGAGGATCAGCAAATTCAAACGCACCTTCGAGAAGAGGTTCACAAAAAATTGGAGCACGGAACTTTTTACGGTGGTTCGAGTTTTACCTGGAAACCGATACACGTATATAATAAAAGATAGTGGCGGCGAGATTTTGAAAGGAAGATTTTACGAAGAGGAACTCTCTAAAACAAAACACCCCGACACGTACCTCATCGAGAAAGTATTGCGTAGGAAAGGTGACAAACTGTTTGTCAAATGGCTGGGACTTCCGGAAAAGAGTTGGATCGACGCGGACGAAGTGATCTTGTGAGTACGTGGAACGTGGTGAAGCGTCTACCGGATCCGGAAAGTCAAACGAAGAAAAAGAACGGCGAGTTGCTTCCCGACAGCATCCGCTGTCTGATCGTAGGTCCTTCGGGGTGTGGGAAAACGACACTGCTCGTGGACAATTTTCTCCTCGCACCGAATTGGTTAGATTGGAAGAACAGGCACCTGTACGTGTTCTCGAAAAGTTTAGAGCAATCCAAATACCAGCAACTGATGAAACTGTACGATGGTCTGGACATTGCAACGTTTGCCTCGGAAATAAAACCACTCGACGATTGTCGTGAAAATTCAGTTGTTGTGTTCGACGACGCCATCCTGGAAAATCAAAATGAAATTCGCAACTTTTTCACGCAAGGTCGTCACAAAGGAATGGATTGCTTCTACCTAGCTCAAACGTTTTCCAAAATTCCAAAACAGTTAGTACGCGACAACGCTAATTTCATATGTTTGTTTCGTCAAGATCACACCAACCTCAAGCACGCGTACGATGACTACGTAGGCGGAGACATGAACTACAATCAATTTTCGGAACGCTGCTGCTCTACTTGCTGGAACGGTGACGATTTCGGATTCGCGACGATCGACATGACGAGGAAACCCAACGATGGAAAATACAGAAACAAAATCAACAACTTTCTAAACGTTGCAACGTTGTGAGAAACGACGTGTATAAATAACGTCATGACGAAACGAAAAATCGAAGACGAAAATCTCAAGCTTCGCGATTACCTCGCGAAACGCTTCAAAGGTTGGAAATCCGAGAATCGCGGATTCTACGAAGAGAAGAAACGTCAGGATCAACCCGTGATCGATGCCATCAGCGGTCTAGGTAAAGAAATTAAAAGTGTCACGGAACAAAATAAAAATTTGATTAATGAACTCGTACCGCTCGCAGCTAAAAGTTACGCCGTACCCACGCCCATTTCGAGCATTCCTTCGACGCCGTTCGAACTGAAGGATGCACCGGCACGACGTCGAGCTATTGGTAGCACGTCCTCGTCTTCGGATAAAATTGAGTTGGGGCCTTTGGCACGAGACTACCTGAGTACGGGGAAATTCGACAAGGATGAAGTGTTCGGATTGTATCCCAGCATGGAAACCAGCGAGGGTGGTGGTGTGGTGTGGAAGATTGGGAAATCGAAGGTGACCTTCGAAGGCAACGACATTAAAGTCAATTTAGGCGACAAGGATAGTTGGAACAGGTATCCGGGTACGGTGGGACTGTGGGAACTCGTCGCCAAAAAGCAGCCGAAAGATTACACCGACGAAGATTACCAAAGTTACAAGGAAATTCTGATCATGACGGATGCCTTGTACCAGAACAACGACGCCTCGCAGAATAGGGTGAAATCGAGCAGCGGCGAGAAGTACAGGAATCTCATCAAACCGATTTGGAACCAGGTCAAAACAGGCAGCGGCGTCAAACGCTACAACACGTTACCCAAAGAATTTGTTTGGGTGGACGACGTTAGGAAACTCGTGGATCGATTGTTGGTGATAGCCGGCGAAGAGAATGCAGGTAACCGTAATTTCTACAACGAGAAGGTTGGCATCGTGGACATGATCAGCACGAAACTTTCCAACTTCATCGTGAACGACGACAAGGGCATAGGTTACCTGATCAAAATCATCAACACGCTGCCTCCGAAATTCTGGAACGTGGCCGAAGGAAAAGGACTCGTGAACGACATCATCAACAAGTTACCTTTCGAGATGCATCTACCTGGCTACCAGTACTGCGGACCGGGTACCAAACTCGAGAAAAGATTGGAGAGAGGAGACAAGGGTGTGAATCCGTTGGACGCGGCATGCAAAGATCACGACATCGCCTACAACACCACGCAGACGGATCTGGACGCACGTCACGAAGCAGACAAAAAATTGGAACATGCAGCTTTCGAAAGGTTCGTGAGCAGAGACGCATCGCTGGGTGAACGGGTCGCCGCACTAGGTACCACCATCGCCATGAACACAAAACAAAAATTGGGGTGGGGTATATAAATAACATGCAGTAAAAAAAAAACTTGATATATAAATAACACACATCGTAAAAAAATAATCTTCGGTATATATAAATAACACACATCGTGAAAAAAAAGCAATTAAATTTCTCTCTAACACTTTGAAATTTTTCTTGATATGACAACTGAAAAAATAAGCGATCTCCAAGCATTAAAACAAATGCTAAATTTGTCAGTCGAGTATGTAAAAATTCAGGAATTGGAAGTCGACAAACCTTACACGATAACTTCCGGTTCAATCGTTTCTACCCAGTATGGTCCCAAGGTACGCCTGTTGCTCAACGCACAATACAGTCTATTTTTACCAGATCGATACGCTAACATGTTATCCGACGAGAAGCTATCTATTTTAATCGAGAACAAAACTCGAATCGTGTACAAGGGGACAAAGGAACTTCTTGGCAAGAAAACGAAACACGTAATAGAATTTGTGTAACGACTGCGAGGCCTTGAAAATATATAAATAACATACCGTAAAAAACTACACAAAAAAAATCTCAGAATATATATATAAATAACATACCGTGAAAATAACACATAGAGCATCAACATGAAGCCCAAGGGTGTCGTGTACCAGATACCATACTCCAATCTTAAAAATCTAGGTGCCCTCGATGGGTTACTCACCAAGAAACAACGCGAGAAGAAACGTTCTTGCTTGTCGAAAGGACATGGAATGAAATTGCTGCTCAGCACACCTCAATTGAAAAGATTGCAGCGTTCGCGGAAACAGCAAAAGATCGGAGGTTTCATATTCAGCATCCCGGCCATCCTGGCAGCATTGGGGGCCGTTGGAAGTTTGGCTGGCGGAAGTGCCGCCATCGCGAAAACCGTCATCGACTCGAAGAAAAACAAGGCGGAATTGGAAGAACAGAAACGTCACAACCTGGCCATGGAGAAGAAAGGAGGAAAGGGCGTGATGAGAAAGTTTAAAAAAAAGAAACAGAAGCACTCACCAACCGAGACATTGAATCTCTGATCGGACCGTTACGAATCAAACACTTCAGAGGAGTTTTCATGTCCGACTCGTTACCTTCAAGCGTTAAAAGAAGAGAATGCGGAGTAGTCAACTTGGACGGTCAAGAAAATCCAGGCACGCATTGGATATGTTACCACAAAAATGATGATAAAGCATTCGTTTTCGATTCTTTCGGAGGTGTTCCACCTACAAATTTAATTCATTATCTGAAAACGAACAAAACCTCCATATACTACAACGACGAACGCATTCAAGATTTCGGAGACGTGAACTGCGGTCATCTCTGCCTTTCCGTGCTCGCGTTTCTCTCTAAAATAAATAACCCTACGATCGAAGATTTTCAGAAAGCATTGTGGAACCTCAAACAGCATCACTAGGATGGGCGTGTTCCATCTCACGAGCGAATCTTCAATCTTGAAACTCACGCTGCACGACGACATCGTCTATCCTAAATCCGTGGCTCTGCGTGCATTCTACAGCATGTACCTCATACCTAACGTCACCCAGCACAACAACAAAATTAGCGTAGGAAGCGAACACATCGTCGTCACACCAGGACAATACAATCTTTCCACTTTGCAAGCTCAATTACCCAAAGGCACGTACCTTTCTCAAAATTCGGTCACGCACAGAGTGGAAATCCTATCCGCGACGGAGACCGTGGACCTGGGCACCATGGGAGAACTTTTAGGTTTCGAGAACAACACCAAACTCGAAGCTGGCATCAAGCACGTAGCAACCAACATTCCTAAATTCTTGGCCATAGAGACTCTGAACGTACACTGCAACGTGGCCGAAGGTATGATCACGAAATCCTCGGACGGTTTACTGGGAAGTCACAAGCAGACGGGAATCATAGCCACTTTCAAACCAAGTTCCGAGTTCATGGAACCGATCATCTACACGCCCTCTTCGCCGATCTATTTTCCAGTATGTCGCAACCGCATAGACGACATAGAGTTGGTGGTGACGAACGAGAAAGGAGACGTGGTGGATTTCGCAGGTGCCACTACGACGGCCATCGTGGAGATCAACGTATAATAAATAACCATACATGTAAAATGGAGCAAATCGAAAGTTACGAATTGCAATCTTTCCCTCCCAACCGTCGCACGTTCGCCAATCTGAACGAAGCGAACAGGGAGATCGAATACGACGTGGACGTAGGCGACGGGTTCATTCATCCTCACAGAGCGGACCTCTACCTTCAATTCGACGTGGTGAAGAAGGAAAGCGGAGACGCGTTTCCCGCAGCAGCAAACTTGATACTCGTGGACAACTTCGTGCCTCACCTGTTCTCGCAGGTGGAGGTGAGGAAACACAACACCGTCATCGACAGAATAGATTATCCAGGCATCACGTCGACGGCGGTGGGAACGTTGAAATTATCCAAAACAGACGCAGCGTACTACCAGGCCGGGGGATTCGAAGCCGGGGCCAAAATATCGACGAGAAGTCACACGGTGCTCTTTCCCATGCGTCTGCTGCCTGGTTTCTTCTCGGACTACAAGGAGATCATGTGGAAGGGAGGACTGAGGGTCACGTTTCGAAGAGCGGCCAACGACAACGACGCACTGATGCGATACGCTACTTTGGGTCCGGACGGCACCACGCCGATAGCCAATACTTTACCCGAAGCAGCGAAATGCGTCATCCGAAGCATGGAATTGAGAATGCCGGTGGTGGAATACGAAACGAACTACGCCCTCAAGTACAAAGCGGAGATCTTGAAAAGTCCGCAGGTGTTGATTCACTTTCACGGTTACCAGTGCGTGCAGAAGATGGCGTCGGGAAGTCACATGGAATTCGACGTGACGACGCAGTTCAACAACATACAGTTCGACATGCCAGATTTCGTCGTGGTGCTTTTTCAGACCGGGCGCGATAACAACCAGGAGAAAGATTCCAGCAAGTTCGACGACTGCAAGATCAAGAACGTTTATCTGAAGAATGGACGCAACGAAGTGTTCCCGCGCGAGAATTACAACCTCGACGTGACCAAAAACGATTACCTCAAACTTTACGAAGCGTTCTCGGCTTACAAACGCGTGACCGAGGGAAGCGCGGATATGTACTACACGCCCAGCGAGTTCAAAGCACGGAGACCCATGACCGTCATCAACACATCTAAGAGAAAGAAGGTTGTGGTCAACGATCGAACCAACATCAAGGTCGTCTGCGAGTTCCACGATGCCTTGCCCGAGGATACCCTATGCAGCGTCATCCTGATTGCAGAGAAGTCCTTCGCCTACGACGTGAAGAACGAGAGGGTCACAGAGCAGTTTTAAATTCATAAAAAATTGCCACATACTAAAAATCAACATCCAACACATTTTAGGTTATATAAAATTTGTGAAAACCTTATAATACTGAAATATTAAAACAAACGGAGTCCCCCTTGTAGGTTAGTTCGGTGCGTAAATAAAAAAAATGATAGGTTAAGTTATATCACTTAGGATCGTAAGAAAATTAAAAAAAATCGTAAAAAAAAAGATAGGTTAAGTTGTATCACGTAACATCGTGATATACCTACCAAGTACGAGTGGGGGAAAAATGAGTATAGTGAAAATTTGTACTAAAACATCGCTAAACGCTATAACATCGACAAAAAATTGTCAAAATATGTCAAAAACTTATATTCGATTGATGAAAAAAATACCTACAAAATATGATCCTCAAATAATAACGTTCAAACAGTACCTAAATAAAAAAAATGATAGGTTAAGTTATATCACTTAGGATCGTAAAAAAATTAAATAATCGTAAAAAAAGGATAGGTTAAGTTGTATCACGTAACATCATGATATACCTACCAAGTACGAGTGGGGGAAAAATGAGTATAGTGAAAATTTGTACTAAAACATCGCTAAACGCTAAAACATCGACAAAAAATTGTCAAAGTATGTCAAAAAGTGATATTCAATTGGTAAAAAAAGACCATACCTACTAAGTACTATTTTGAAACAACTAATATACACTACTGGCATGGATGTTTGTGAATGTCTATTCATCAATTTCATCATATCATCACTCATCCCCATCTTCGCAAATTAGACAAAAGTGACACAAACAAGCGAAGTAAAATAAACCAAATCAAACCAAACCAATGAGCGTATAATAACATTTTTTTTTAAAAAAATGCTTCCAAAAAGGGCATTTGTTGCAAATTCCAATTCAAGTTCTATTTTTATACCACACATTGTACTTGAGAAAACGGAATAAATACGATTAAGTAGCAATTAAAACAATAAAACATTTTTACTTGCTACTGCAGTTACTTCCGGACTGATATCTAGCTATGACGACGTGGTTTACTGCCAATAGGCGTGTTTCTAGCTGACAATTCACCTGCACACCTAGCTGCAGGAACTTCTGTGAAAAGCGATGACCTCACTGCTAGGGATGTTCTGTACACTGGGAAACACAAGTATTACTCGGCAAATTATCCATGACTATTGATTTTTACGTATGCTAGTGCAGATGTTACGTCTATGACCAGAAAGATGAATCTGAATTTACTGAAATATGTGGTTTGTTCAATAAAAGACCGGACTTTTGTCATAGCGCGTGAACCATTGTTCGTAGCGAGTTCCGGCAGGTGGCAGTCTCTAGCGGCAACCTTCAGAAACACACTGTCGCTTTTCGCACCACGCTATTGTCACCAGTAGCCTGGTTAGAGCCACCGAAGTAAACACGTGCAGTAACCTCTCGTCGCGTTCGCTTCACAGCAGTGAAGATGCAGGAACAGGCGGAGCAGTGTGTTTGTGTGATTTTTTTCTTTAAACTGGGGAGATCTTTAAGCGAAACTTGGGAAATGCTTCAGCAAGGCTTTGGGAGGAACTGCATAGGCCTATTGCAGTGTCGTGAGTGGTATCGGTGTTTCAAAGAGGGCATCGATCGAGGAAGATTCACGGTCTGGACGACCTTTGACATCAACAAACGATGAACACATCGTTGCTGTTTGGTCCCTTATTCGCGCAAATTGACATTTGACTGTCAGAGAGGTTGCAGAGGAAGTAGGCATCAGGATCAGGTCATATCATGCAATTTTGAGGGATGCTATGCGCAGAAAAATGCCTAGCTGTGGAAAAACAAGAGTTGGGTGTTGCACCATGACAACGCGCCAAATCACACATCACTGCTCGTCGGCCACATTTTGACTGCTCACGTGACAACCGTCGTGCCCTGCCCACCTTACTCTCCAAACTTGGCCCCAGCGGATTTTTTTGTTTGCACAGTTGAAAAAACCTTTAAAGGGCATCGTTTTGAAAGTGTAGACGAATTTCAGCAGAACACGACAACACAGATGAGAACTATCTCCAAAAAACGCGTTCCAAGAGGCATCCGAACAGTGGTAGAAACAATGGAACCACTGCATTGCAAGTGCAAGGAGTACTTTGAAGCGGACAAGCATGTGTAATGATATAATGATGGTAATAAAGTTTGTGTTGTAAAAGTCCGGTCTTTTTTTTTTAACAGACCACGTACAAGTTTTCACACGTGATGGACAAGAAATTTCCATATGTGCAAGGCGAGTGGATACAGGCGAGTCAATTACATTCAGTGAAATATCGTTGGTTGACGAAATGATGTCATTTGGAGGTACGTGCATAAAATATACGAGATGTGCACGATTAACAAGTCGCGATTGACTTGTTCAAATCATTCACTTGGCGGCGCTAGTAACTTCCGCATCAACGTCTCAGGCGTCAAGTGACGTATCCTATTATAAGATGTAGCTTTTGTACATGAAACTACAAACTATCCGCTTGGCGGCGCTAGTAACTTCCGCATCAACGTCTCAGGCGTCAAGTGGCCTATCCTATTATAAAATCTAGCTTTTGTACACGAGACAACAAATGAACTTCAGGTCAAGACGCATACAATTTGATATGATATTGCTTTAGGACAATTTCACCGTTGAAACGTGCACGAAAACGAACAGTAGCAGATAGAGCAACGCAAAATACCTTGCCGGTACCTCGTAGGAGCTGAATGATAAATCTACTACTTTGCTTTCCGCACTCAGCTAATCTCCCACCAGGGGGGGAACTAATTCAGAGGCATTTTCCCTCTAACGTACGCGCTTGTTTTTTTTCTCCCTGTTTTGTAGAGCTCGGACTGCGAGGCACCGAGGCTCGTTTCATTACTACGGGAGCGAGTCTTCACTATAAATCAGTGGGCCAGCTCACCAACACAGGTGGGTAAATGCATCCTCAGCACTTTCTGGGGCCTTCTTTGTTTGATAACGCTACGTTTTCTTTCCATTTCCGTAATGAACCATTTCGCAAAGTGTTTGAGGTTCCCGTGAACTTTCTAGAATCGAATGAATCTTCTTCCTTCTCTTCTTCTTCCACGGGCCTTGAATTAGTTTCATTTTAAACATTAATTAACAGTGCATTAGGATCTATCCTTAATGAGGTATGTTTTTGTCCATAATAAGTTAATACAGTGATCCGGCGCTGTGTAATAGTCATGAACGTAATGTCGAATGACGTGGAGGAATGGCGTCTATATTTCGCATTCATTATACAGAGTGTCCCAAAATAATTATCGGGGATTCAAGTACTTGGTATATTACAGGTACGATGAGAGCAACTGTGGAAGTTTGCTATCATTTGTTTCTCACCAGTCACACCGGCGTAGGTGTATTACAAGATGGCAACTCCCCTGCAAAAGTCCTTTTGTGTCATTCAATTTGCAAGGTGTGGTTTTGCTGGTTCATTTCAACGATTTGGAAGTGATCCTCCGTCCGATGGTTTAATAAGTTTGAAGCAACTAGGAAGGAAGAGCTCTGGACGTCCAAGTGTATCGATTGAAAGCGTCGAGAAACATTGGACTACCCATGGGCGTAACTTGGGACCTAATTTTGAAGGGTTACAATCAAACTGGGCCTAATTTTGAGGATGCAGAATCAAATTGGACCTAATTTTGAGAGGGGCAGAATCAAACTGGGCCTAATTTTGAGGAGACAGAATCAAACTGAACCTAATTTTGAGAGGGGCAGAATCAAACTGGGCCTAATTTTGAGAGGGGCACAATCAAATTAGGCTTAATTTTGAGGGGGCAGAATCAAACTGGGCCTAATTTTGAGATGGGCAGAATCAAACGGCCTAATTTTGAGAGGGGCAGAATCAAACTCGGCCTAATTTTGATGGGGCAGAATCAAACTGGGCCTAATTTTGAGATGGGCAGAATCAAACGGCCTAATTTTGAAGGGTTAGAATCAAACTGGGCATAATTTTGAGAGGGGTAGAATCAAACAGTCTAATTTTGAAGGGTTAGAATCAAACTGGGCCTAATTTTTAGAGGGGCACAATCATATTAGGCTTAATTTTGAGAGGTCAGAATCAAACTGGGCCTAATTTTGAGAGGGGTAGAATCAAACTGGGCATAATTTTGAGAAGGCAGAATCAAACAGCCTAATTTTGAGGGGTTAGAATCAAACTGGGCCTAATTTTGATGGGGCAGAATCAAACTGGACCTAATTTTGAGAAGGGCAGAATCAAACTGGGCCTAATTTTGAGAGGGCAGAATCAAACAGCCTAATTTTGAGGGGTTAGAATCAAACTGAGCCTAATTTTCAGGGGTTAGAATCAAACAGCCTAATTTTGATGGGGCAGAATCAAATTGGACCTAATTTTGAGAGGGGCTGAATCACACTGGGCCTAATTTTGAGGGGCCAGAATCAAACAGCCTAATTTTGAGGGGGCAGAATCAAATTGGGCATAATTGTGAGAGGGGCAGAATCAAACTCGGCCTAATTTTGAGGGGGCAGAATCAAACAGCCTAATTTTGAGGGATTAGAATCAAACTCTGCCTAATTTTGAGAGAGAGGCAGAATCAAACTGGACCTAATTTTTAGGGGCAGAATCAAACTGGGCCTAATTTTGAGGGACAGAATCAAACAGCCTAATTTTGAGAGGTTAGAATCAAACTGGGCCTAATTTTGAGGGGGCAGAATCAAACAGCCTAATTTTGAGGGGTTAGAATCATACTGGGCCTAATTTTGAGGATGCAGAATCAAATTGGACCTAATTTTGAGAGAGAGGCAGAATCAAACTGGACCTAATTTTTAGGGGCAGAATCAAACTGGGCCTAATTTTAAGGGCAGAATCAAACAGCCTAATTTTGAGGGGTTAGAATCAATCGGCCTAATTTTGAGGGGCAAAATCAAACTGGGCCTAATTTTAAGGGCAGAATTAAACAACCTAATTTTGAGGGGGTAGTATCAAACCTGGGGCTTAAGTTTGGGGGAAGAGATTGGAAAAGATTTCCATCCAATAAAAGCATCGTCCAGGATTAGATGCTAAATAACTGTGACGTTTGCGAAATCACAAATATTACTGCTTATTACTTTGTTCCTCAGATCCACCTAACTTGTACTTTTTAATAAACAGAAATATTTTGGGAAGGCAAGTACCCCCGTTGCCCTTTCACCTGTGTCAGTTTGCGCTATTACTTATGAGACACCCTGTATACGCCTCCACCGGGTATCGAACCCGGGACTCCTTGATTACAAGGCGACGACGATACCACTAAGCCATCGGGGAGGCCAGGTTATTAGGAAGGAAGGACACCCCTATCATTGGTGTCATGTTGCACGTATTGCTAGGTCCTCCCCAGCGGCGCAGTGGTAGCATCGTTGCCTTATAATCAAGGGTTACCGGGTTCGATACCCGGTGGAGACACATAGTGGTTACAATTCCACTTTAAACTAAAGGGCCAGGCCCGATTAGCCTTACTGTGCATAAAGTGAACTTAAAACACCAAATCAATCAATAAAGTCAATCTGCACCTATTGCTATGAAACCACACCAAGTATGGGAGCCTTTAACAAAGTTTCATATATTTTAAGAGTGTGTATTATTCCATACAGTACGAGTTTTCTCTAATATGAGATAGTTTCGGTCCCGTCCGACTCTGAATTATAAAGACTAGTGGCGTGCTCCGACTTTTCAAAAAGGGGGAGAGATTACGTATATTGTTTTAGTAGTCAGGCCTAATTTTCCTATCTTGTCCTGCCTATGACCTTCTTTTGGGGGAATACTGGACCAGTAGGAGGGTTATAATCCCCACCAAAGCCCCCTTGGACACGCCACTGGTGAAGACTACAGTATAAAGGTAGCAAATTGCCCCCTTTCAGGACGCAGGGCCAATACAGAAAAACAGGATCGAACCCGAGACCGGCAGCACCAAAGATGGGAGCTTTAGCAGCATGGCGCGCCTTGAAAATGAGATTCCCAAAGCAAGAAAGACAAAGCGATATGAAATTACATAAAAGGGGATACACTAGAAGCACACTTAGACAGCCAGTTTGCTTAACGTGTTTGCAGAGAGATTCTGTACTGCAATATTTAACTGTGGGTATTTGTCGGGGGGCTTTGTGAGCAGACAAAGGACCCCTCCTTGAGTAACGCCCTCTCTCCAAAGCCTCCACTGATGGTCTGCGTTAATATCGATCCAGGGAGGAGGGCAATGTTTCCAGATTGCCACGGCTACAGAATCTTTCCTCTTTTCCTCTTCCTTCGCCAAACAAAGACCCGTCTTCCCGCTTCTTTCTTCCCTTTCAATGGCCGCGGCGTCGTTGGTGTTGCACTGACTGTTCGTGCCCAGAGTTAGTCGAGAGAGCTGCAAGTGTTGCCAACTCGCGGCAAGGAGAAATCACCAAATCTGGTTCCTTCCCGTTTTGCGTTCGTGTTTGGCCGACTGTATTCATTCTGCGAGGATGCACAAGTTCGTTGAGACAGGGGCGGATTTATGGTAGCGATTGCGCGCCCAAGATATCTAAATCAACTTTAAAGCAAGGTTTGAAACTGCCAAATGCATGTATTAAAGCGCATTTGGCTACCAATGTATGAAATTAAGGCGTGTTCGTACGCTGTATTCATTCTGTGGGGCTGTACAGTCACGGACACTACCAGGTTGTAACCCGTGCTTTATTATCTGGGAAGAAAGGTTCCCGTACTCTTGAAGTTCGTTTGTTATCGTGTTCATTACAACAACAACTAGAAGAAATTGTAGCATGCTCACAAATAATCGAACATCCATGTAGATACACACTCATTTCTTCCACTAAAATACAATATGATTAGATGTATTCTCACCTAAGAAAAGGAGTCGGTATGGCGTGCCACCAGCATGTATGGTGACGTCACAACACATAAGTGTTCATGACTGTACAACAATTGATTGATTAGGTTTATTTTCCTTTGCTTTTCTGTCACTATTAGCTAATCGTGACAATGAGAATGAGTCTTGATATGATGAAACTTACAAAGAACGTCCATGCATAGGCCGGAATATCTGGCGTCGTAGGCTCCATGCTAACAACTCCGCCTATCGATTTACTTTAGTTATTCTCATTATTTAATTTAATGTTATAAGAATTAAAATAGGTATTGGCCTAAAAGGCACTATAAAGGTTATTAATATGTACAGTTTACGTAATAATGTGTTCTACTTCACTAACAGCAATAACTTATGTACGTACTCTTACTAAAGAAGTTGGTTTCATTGGAAGTTTCATCCTAGTAGTTATGTAATCCCGCCTATCTCTACTGTAAATTGGGTTGCCTATCTCCAAGGCTAACAGACCCAGCTTTCTTCAGAGGAACTAAGGAATCTAAAAATTGAGATGATGAAACCAGACACTACGAGACTTGTCGAGACGATACCGAGACCGTGCTGCGACAAAGATTCACTGTCCGAAATTCTCGTCTCAAACGAAATGTTTAATAAATTAAAATGTATTTTGCGTTGCTTTACTGCTACTTTTATTGACGGTTAAGATGAGAATGAAATCATCATTGACTGATATTTTGAATTTTTTAAGTTCCCATCATGCACGATAGGCTAATCGGTACTGGACCTGCAGTTTAAAGTGAGATCCGAACCACTGTGCAATGTGCCTCAACTGGGTATCGAACCCGGGACCCCTTGATAACAAGGCGACGACGTTACCACTAAGCTATCGAAGAGGCCTCATTGAAAATGATGAATTGATCATGGCAAAACATAAACACCGATGTTTAGACTAGCCAGTCTAAATTTTAGTGGACACTAAGTGATTCAACGCACTCGGCTACCGACACGACTAAATTAGAATATATGTATTCATATATACACACACAGTATATATGTGTTCGGGTTTTGCTTTAACTTCACTTTTATGCACAGCTAAGGACTGGACCTACAGTTTAAAATGGGATTCGAAGCACAATGAAAATACAACGAATATCGGACCTGGGAAACTTGATTACAATGCC
This sequence comes from Lepisma saccharinum, assembly GCF_977018435.1. NCBI lineage: Eukaryota > Metazoa > Arthropoda > Insecta > Zygentoma > Lepismatidae > Lepisma > Lepisma saccharinum. The sequence goes on along the minus strand of NC_139248.1, from coordinate 7,924,807 downwards.
ACGACGTTACCTCCACCCCATCGGAGAGGTCCGTATATGCACCTGTATGTAGTGTGGGTATATATTAGGGCTGAGCCCATGCCGATACTTGTATAATTCCAAATTTAAAATATAAAAGGCTAGTTATATATATATATAGTGTGTGTAATTATTATTACATATTATACGTATGCATTTCTGACGAGGGGCGATGAATAAATTAAGCCAGCAAACGATGTTCTCTTCCTACGATCCATCTCAACTTTAGAGTCCTTTTTTTAGATAAGTGACAATCGATCAGATGTTTTAAATATGAGAGAAATATTAAGTGCAGCTAAGAGTGAGGCGATCGTGTCGTCGTCCTCCCCCTCACCCCCAAGGTTCAACCTCCTCTAAAACTAAGGGATTACTCTTCCAAAACTAACAGTAAATCATCCGTAAACACAAGAATAATTGGCGATTTTCCAGCCCCGGACAAAACGTCCAAAACTAACAGTAAAGCTGTAATGTGAAACCAATCTCGGCTCTCGTTTGTCCTTTATCAAAAAGAATATAAATTTTAGGAGAGAATGAAAACTTACCAGTCTCTTTCTTGCTTCTATATCAGGCAATTGACTTTAGTACAGTGATCTTCCGACGTGACTTTGGCCAATTACTTCTAAAAAAAAAATGTATAGTTCTATCGCTTGGCGTGCAAGGAAATACAAACACGTCACTACACTTTCCAGAAAGTAAGTGTCATCAACTGTCGTTCAAAGAAAATTATTCCCTTGTCGCGTTCCCTGTGCCGCCAAAACATGTCTGTTGTAACCCAGTCGGGACCCGCAAAAGTCAAGTTGGAATGGACGTGTCTCTAAAGAGATAGATGTCCACAATGCATCAGGTACCTCGTCGGCTACCGGAAACTCATTGGGATTATTGTTACACGAGACGGCATCTGTGGGAACAAAGCCTGGTAGATTTCGAAGGAACTCCTATGGAGATAATTTCACGTTACCCTTGATTTGCAAGATACTTGACCGCGAGTCTTATCTGCGTATCTTTGTGTCACGTACTTGCTGTTCATATATATATATATATATATATATATATATATATATATATATATATATATATATATATATATATATGTCAGCCACAGCGTTCACAGAGTTTTGTGCAATGTTTTGGTCCTCAAGATCACGGGCCCTTACACCGTGTGACTTCATTGTATGCGGTTTCATGAAAGACAGGGTATTCGTCTCACCGATGCCTAGTAATGTCGCAGCCCTAAGGAAGCGTATCATAGCAGCCATATACACTATCGACAGGCCCATGTTGATGCGAGTGTTGAAAGAAGTAGACTATTGCGTCGATTTGTGCCTTGTCACCCATGGTGTAAAAAAAACTGTTTTGAGTTCCTCGTTCGTTCTGGACTGGTTTCATTAACGTAAGTCCAATACTTTACTTGCAAGAAATGTTTGTAAACCCACTTACAAACACTTCGCGACAATGAAAATGCATTTACAATGTGTGTTACACATACCAAAGAGTGAATATCTGATTACTTGCAGGTTAATGTATGTTATTCATTATTCTATATGCAAAAAAAACTATGTTTTTGCTTTGTTTTAATAGGTTTATTTTCATTGTTGTTGTTGCTACACTAGACACGAGACCGAGAAGGTGCTCTTTGCAACCGGAGACAAGAGCAAAGTGCAGAGGGGATTGAATCATAACTCGGCAGTGAAGATATAAGGTTCGAGTCCCGCTCTTGTCATGGGCGTTTGATTCTGTGTGCCCTTGCCTCAATTTTTGTCATCAACTTTCCATCTTCGTCTTCACGAATAACTTTAAAGGACAGAAAAGCGGATCAAAATAACACTTTTGTACGCTTACTTACAAAATTGAAGACATTCATTCCATTTGGTGATTCATTTCGGAATCGAGTGCAAACTCCATCTTTAATTATACTTGCAGCGTTGGGCAAAATCTGCTTTTATTTAGAGGAGGCGCATCCTCATCAAGTCACGTGGTGCTGTGGTTGTGTAGTTGCAAGCTTCAAGATGGCACGGACCGGTTCAAGTGACTAGGCGAAACACTCGCCGAAGAAATTCGCCACTTGGCAGCCTCTAACGACCCGTTTCCATGGTTACCCGTGATGGAGCGTCAACTAGCGAACTGTTGGTGCTGCACTTTCGTTTGTTTCGGCCGAAACTGTGTTGGATGATTTTTACTTGCACGTTAGGTCGCTGATCGGTATTCTTTAATGTCAGGATGTAAATTGTTTGTTCGTGGAGGTAGATTCATTGCTTTGAGCCCACGTAAATTGTTTAACTATTTTTCTCGTAACAGACTAACTGTGAGCTATAGCCGGATGCACGAAATGAGGCGGCTAGCAGAGTTTGCACGGTTGCTACATTTCCCACTTGCTTGCTATTGGGTATCTTTGAACCGATACCGATTCTTAAAAATTGAAATAATTAAAAGTTTTTCAAAATATTGATTAATATTAGTGTGTAAGTATGTAACTTGCAACGTGCCCCCACAATCGTAACTCCAGGGTATGGAGCCACGAATTGGCAACACTGTGCTCCTTACTCCGGCTGGTCAATTGGAACGACCCAGCATGGGCGTCTCGAGAACATTTTATAAGGGGGGTTAAAACCTGATTAGTATAAATAATAATACTAATCATAATAATAATAATTACCACGGTCTTTATTGTTATTTTACAATAATAACTATTACAAAATAAAAAAATAACCGATTATGTTCCATTATTATTATTATTATTATTGTATAAATGGGAAGACTTTAATATTCAGCTAAACTGTATTCCATTATTTTTTATATTTCATACAGTTACTGCAATGAAATTCATAGTTATTGTATTTTGTTATTAACTTTACACACCTTGTTAAAAAGAGACTTCGAAAGTTAGGAGAAATTTTATTCATAAAGTTTATGTTGCGTGATCTCTAACACAAAACTATAAGTTTTGGAATTGTAGGAACTGAGGAACCATTCTCTTGATTAATGAAAGAAGATGAAAATCTAAATGGTTCCTGTGTTTTACACTATTTATTTTCGATCTAATGCAGTATTAAATTTTGTTATTCTTCTCGAGTACTAATTAAATTAACTTTATTTATGTTATGAACAATAAAAATCTCTAAAATATTTGTGACTTGAAATTGAAGATCCAAATTTCGAAAGGGGGTCGACGGACCCGTTCGACCCCCTTTCCCGACGCCCATGTCACCCAGGTATCGGGATTATGACGATCCCCATTCCTCCAGGAAGGTATCCACCGAATTGCAACACGTCACCGCAAATAAAATTAAATATTTTAAAATTAAAATTTACAAAATGACTTCAATGAAGGATCGCGCGCTTTACATACTTCCTCGCACAAGTCAAAAATATAATGTGCTGGGTCCTGCTCGCTTGTAGGCAGTGATGAGTAACTTATTTATCACGAGAGAATCCGCGCACCGCCTTCACCATTGATCGCAAGACCTCAACTGCTTACCCAGGCGCGAGGCACAGCATGACAGATTGTTGTTCTTTTATACAATGCCAGCAACTCATAACATAAAAAAGCACAAGAAAAACATAATTTATTATGATAGATCAATGCTAATTAACGATAGTAAGCTTTGGTTATGGTTGGCAACAATTCAGAATGCCAACGTGGAACTTTTGACGTCGTCATATGCACGCAGCGTCATTTCCACTCCTAAAATAAACAGCCAATAAGAGAACGATATATTATCGAAAGCGAGGGAGAATTGCTTTGCTTTCATGTTACAATATTAAACTAGGAAAAAAATAACGACATAAGGAAACTGATTTTACAAAATAACTCACATTAGCCCTTGCACATAAAATGATTAAATAAATATTTAGTTTACGGATTTATAACGAAGACTAAATTACATCAATATTGTCTATTGTTGTGAAATATCGTTATTACGAAGAAATGTATTTAACATGTGCTTAAACAACAACATCTGCGTGAAAGATAGAAATAATTCTAGCCATCTTGGATTTAACAAATAATGAAAACATTACAACGTTAGGAAAATTGTTAGCTTATAAGATAAGAATTAATATTGAAGAATGCGAATAATATAATAGCATAAGAAAAAACATATATATGAGTTATGAAAATAATTAAGTATTAATAATTTAATTCAAGTTATTAACTTGAAGGTATATGAATAAGATATATTCCAATATACGAGTGCAATTTGGCTAACATAGCGGTCGTTACAAACTCTGCAAAAAATCACAATATTCTTTTACATTAAAATATTCAAGAATTATATCACAATCAGTGGCGTATACCGAGTCCAAGATCTGGGATATCTCACTATGTCACGTGATCCTAAGCTGTGAACAGAAATAAATTTACCAACTCCTAAGAAATCAGGTTGCCAACTGATAGGAAATCACGTTGCCAACTCATAGGAAATCAAGTTGCCAACTCATAGGAAATCAGGTTGCCAATTCATAGGAAATTAGGTTGCCAACTCATAAGAAATCAGGTTGCCAATTCATAGGAAATTAGGTTGCCAATTCATAGGAAATTAGGTTGCCAACTCATAGGAAATCAGGTTGCCAACTCATAGGAAATTAGGTTGCCAACTCATAGGAAATTAGGTTGCCAACACATAGGAAATCAGGTTGCCAACTCATAGGAAATTAGGTTACCAACTCATAAGAAATCAGGTTGTCAATTCATAGGAAATCAGGTTGCCAATTCATAGGAAATCAGGTTGCCAATTCATAGGAAATCAGGTTGCCAACTCATAGGAAATCAGGTTGCCAATTCATAGGAAATTAGGTTGCCAACTCATGGGAAATCAGGTTGCCAACTCATAGGAAATTAGGTTACCAACTCATAAGAAATCAGGTTGCCAATTCATAGGAAATTAGGTTACCAACTCATAAGAAATCAGGTTGCCAACTCCAGAATCAGCGACATCGTCTCACTGATATGAATAATATTATTTACAATTTCTGATGGATTTTTCTCCTGTATTTTATTTTATATATTTCAGGCTTCACAGATAGGCTAGCTAGACTAGAATATACGCTCCTTATCACAATATTAAATTACATGTAATCACAAAATTCAGTTTTCACATAAGAATGGAACCAAATAAGAAGAAACTTCGAATATTGTATTATGTCCAGGATAATTAGGCGCGTCATTTTTGCCGGAAAAGTATCGGGTGGTATCGGTAAAAAAATTACAACCGATATTTACGATACCGATACCGCTGGTATCGGCCGATACCGATGCATCGGCATTAGTGGCGGCTCAGCCCTAGAATATTCGAATTCCGGTATAATATGAGGGAGTGGGCTAAATAAGATTGCTCGCGGAGATATACTTCTTTCTTTGAGCTCTCTCAATCTCTCTCTCTCTCTTCCTTCTCTTTCTTCTTTTCTCATCTTCCTAACTCCTTCTCTTGCCATCTGTTTCTTTCTCCTCTATGAAGGGACTTTCACAAAGAACACCTGTCCCCTGGCCGGTATCTTGTAACCATATTCCTCGCTTGTAGAGTCTGAATCAGATCGTTTGCTACTAAGGCACTTTTCTAGTCTTACGGCTGGCGGCCCTCATGCTGGCAAGGGAAGTGGGGAACACGCAGCAGACCAACCAGACAACAGCGGTGGCGCCGAGAGTTATGACGTCACGGGAGGATGTGCTGCGCGCACCTCGTTCTACAGGTTGCTGTGTTTCTTACTCCGATGGATTGATCGCTTCGCTTCTACCCACTTCCCTTGCCAGCATGTAGGCCGTCCGCCGTAAGACTAGACAAGAGATGTAGTTAGACTTTTTTTGGAAAGCTGTTACGTCACACGTCATACGATCGGGGAATGGGCAGTCTCTCGTGGAGTGCGCGTGTCTCTCTCTCTCTCTCTCTCTCTCTCTTTCTTTCTCTCTCTCTCTCTCTCTCTCTCTATCTATCTCTCGCTCTCTCTCTGTCTCTCTCTCCCTCTCCTTGAAAGCCGTTGTGGTCACTTCGTCCATCGTTATCTTGGATTGGTAGACTCGGTGTTCCCAGATCTGATCACTCTTGTACAGGTAGTTTGTGTAATATACACTACATAGCCAAAAGTCACCGGACACCCAAATGAACGTGGCGCTAGTGTCATAGCATGGGGCTGCTTTTCCTGGTTTGGGCTCTGGCCATTAGTTTTGGTCAATGGCAACATGAACAGTAATGTTTATGAGGACATCTTAGCATGTCACCCACACTGTGGAAACAGTTTGGAACGGGCCATTTTCTCTATCAGCACGATAATGCCCCTGCCCATGAAGCAGGATCCATTGCATCGTGGTCTGAGGTCAATCAGGTAGATGTGCTTATCTGGCCCGCTCAAAGCCCCGACTGGAACCCTATGGAACATCTTTGGGATGAACTGGAGCGTCCGTTGCGTGCCACACCCACTCGACCGAAAAGCACCCATGAACTATTCACGAGGCTACAGGACGAATGGGAAAAAAATTCACCAGTGATATACCAGAACATAGTGGAAAGCTTGCCCCGAAGAGTAAATGCTGTAATAATAGCGAAGGGAGGTCCAACATCTTATTCGTTACCTGCCTGGTGTCCTTGGAATGAACAGCACTGGGTGTCGGGTGACTTTTGGCTATGTAGTGTAATTAAACTTAGTTTACAAATTCATTTATTCACATTGCACTTACTATGTAATTGTATTTTTTAGAAATAGTTGTTTTCGTATAAAATACTATAATGACTCGGCTGATTATTTTCCGGTTGACCCACATCTATCCTCGTCATCAGATGACGTTGCATGATCAACGTTGCCACATCTTGTGTGGGAATCAGCGATTCATGATCCTCGCTCGTTTCAACTAGGCAACGATGGATGGTGAATGTTGGTACGACATTTTACTTCGCTCCTCTGCCACTTTTGGCTATTCGCGAAGATGAGGATGAATTATGACATGATGAAATTGATGAGGAGACGCAGCAGGAGCCGACTAGGGTGGGGGGGCAAGGCACTTTCTGCCCCCGAAAATTCACGTAAAGGGACACATTTTATATATACATATAAATAAAATATTGTTTATGTCAACCTTGCCCCCCAAAACTGTATCTTAAGTTGGCGTCTATGCGCGTCACCCCTAGCTCCCTGTACTAACCACTTCGAGGCAGAGTATGTATAATGAGAAGGCAAATTGTATGTCCGTTTCCTGCTCTTTTAGGCTAATCGCGAGGATGAGGGCGTACAAAGATTAGATGAAATTAGTGGGAGGGCCGCACACAGGAATATTAATTCTCAGGCCGGGAGTCGACCAGGAACTTCAACGTTCTGTGCCACCGAGGAGGCGTTTAGATCGGAGAAGAGTGGATAAATGCATCTCAGAGCGTTGAGATGCTTGTGTTCGATCACGGTTTTATAATAAAATGAAGTTAATGAATATTGGACAAGTGCAATGTATGTATGATCTTGTTCGGCAATTCCCAGGCCTTGTACGAATGCTTTATTGGGGCCAGCACCCCCTTGTACCCCCTTACGGAAACCTCATGAAAGATCAATCCGCGACAAGCCGGCTAAAAGTCAATGGAACGTGCATACGGTAGTGGAGGAAAGGTTATAAATTCCCTACTCAAGAACAAACCTATCCGCAGCTGGCAACACTGACGGATCTACATCTGTAGCCTCCCCCTAAGGATTCGGGTCAAGTCAGATCCACTTGTCAGTCACGTCTTCCCTTATGGCTCTCAACCTACGTCGTTACCTTCAGCCAATGGAAAGCCACGGTTTGGCGTGCCTAGGCTTCTGTGGACCAACCACAGTTCGCGGATCGATAGCATAAGGGGAGCTCTTTGGAAGAGCCCCCCCTTCTCCCTCCATCCCTATCCCCCCTCCCCCATCCACCCAACAGAACAGCCCCAGACTGATAAATTATGGAAATTGGAGAAAAAGGGAAGATTTGTCTCGCGGCCTGTTGCAGAAGTTGCGTTGCATGCCGGGAAAGGAACTGGATGAAAAGAACAAATAAAATGTCTTTTCGGAAGGGTTGGGGAGGAAGGGGGAATAGTTGCCTGATAAATATGATAGGGATTAGCTTGTGGATGTTCTCCCAGGTTTCCATTACTGGGATGGTCTTCAAATTTCCTTGGTCGCCAGGAGGACGTCGCATTTGGGACCGGGGCAAAATAACGGGATGGGGGGAGGAACTCATCGAATAAAGTGCGATCCAAGACTTCCTAAACATTATATCAAGTTTAGTAAGCATTGGTGGAGCCCACAGCTTATTTAAAACATATTTTCCCCGCAAATTCATTCACGTGCTTGATACAATGCGAGTTGAAAGTTTTTTTCCAAGATGGCGACTATAGTTCTGAAGCTAGAATAAATGTGACAACACCGCCCCCGCAGTGATGCAACATTTAGTTGCGAAGAAAGACGATGGCGCGAGTGCTTACTCGGAGAGAAGCTACACGAGGCAACGCTGCAATGATTGACAGCTTCAGCAACCAATCGGAGAACGCTATCATTTAAACATGGCCGCGCTGTGTCGGGATTAGCTCCGGTTATTGCAAAGACACAATAATATGTAAGTATATCCTAAGCGTTTATTAATGATGCGTTCTGGTATTCCTAACTTTAGCAAGGTGCCAAATTAAACAATATTTTAACGGCATAATGTTACACTGTTGTTGTTTTTTGGTGGAATATCAGACAGGGGAGGGTAAAATGGATCAATTGCAAAGCAGGACTCGTTCTCTGGAAAGCCACCATAGGTAAGCCCAGGCATCTGGCGAACAGTTGGGCGAAAATGAGGAGGAAGGTAACTTAATCCTTCCCTGCGTCACCCAAAACAGGCCATCACTCAAAATGGTTGACTTGTTTGTTTATTTTCGTTTTTCTGCCACTTGTGGCTAATCGCGAAGATGAGGATGAATGGTGTAAAGATGAGACGGTAGAAAGGACAATGGACAACACAACACGAGCCCCACGCATCATTATACTGGCCGGGGGTCCAGACGCCAGAGCCTCGCTAGCCTGCAACAGGGTGTAATACGTGGAAGTGATGTTGACATTTGGTTGTCTTCACAAAGGGTCACACTTTGCATCCCAGGTAGTGCAAGGAGAGAACCGCATGTCTAGGTTTAGCTATACTGGAACCGCAAGCAAAAGAACCTGCGCAGAACAGCATGTCCATCGTACTCACGCATGTGCGGTGGGTAGAGTGGCAGAGTTGAACGGATGGAGGGGATGATGAGCGAAGGCTGGCTGAAGGTAATTTTGTTTCTGGTTGCTCTATAGAATCTGGTTTGAGAAACATGGTACTGATCTACGTGTACACGTATTTATAGATTTCATGAGTGCTTTTAATGGTGTTGCGAGTTAAACAGCTGCTACGAACAATGGGACAACTTGTACCAGCAAAACTGATAAGGCTCGTAGAGATGACATTGAAAAAGTGGAATGATATTAGTAAACGACTCACATACAACAAAGGGGTTATATAATGAAATGGCCTATCAACCATTATATTTAATTGAGCACTACATAGACTATTACAAATGTAAAGAAAAGGGATACAATATTCACAAAACGAAGTCAGATATGTGCATACGCAGATGATGTCACTATAATTGCCAAATCCCATTTCGCCTAAACCGACTAGAATGGATATATTACAAGTGAGGAAACTTTTGACGGTGTTCAACGTAAACACCATTCAATTCGGAACATGTGCCGAAGCTAATTACGAACAGTCACATGAGCCAAATTGTCAGAAATATAACAGCCAATAGCCTTAGTCGTATGTTAAGCGCTATAATTAAGGTAAGGTTCGGTTCGGTTAGGTTATTATATTATTAAAGATTAATTAACATTACAAAACAGAGCACATATCTCCCTGTTGAGAGACCGTTTCATTTCCCTCATTTGAAATATCTAGGCGAAATGGGATTTGGCGAGAAGGGGGATATTCCGTTTCGCCTAAAATGGCGACCAGGTCACAAATAATTGTATCTCGTGTTGATAAGCAATTGGGCAAAAGGGGATTACGCAGAACGGGGCGACACGACAAAAAAGTGGCAGAAAGACGAAGTAAAATAAACCAAATCAATAAACAATATACAGTAACCCCCCCCCCCCCCGACTTACGTAAATTCGCAGTTACGTAATAGCTGTACGTAGCTGCCACAATAAATTTTTGTTTGAAAAGTGAGGTTTAAGTTTGTTCATATATTCTTTTATATATTTTTCATACTTTTATAGTTTATATCCGAGTGCATACTGCTGCATGATGTTTCAGTTATAAAATAATACAGTGTAAATAATATATATATACATACATACATATAATAATAATAAATATTGCAGTTTCTTACGAAGTTACACTTAAGCAATTTACAAATTCGACTTATGTAAAATTCAAGTTACGTAAAGGTTTATGGAACGCATTACTTACGTAACTCGGAAGGTTACTGTAGTGGAATGCGTAAGTATTACCAAACAAATTGTCCATCACCATGTTCGTTCTCTTTGTTTTACCCAATGAGAGCTTCAAAAATTGAACCAAGACACAAAAGAAGCTGTTGACAATCTCTGCACAAGCATATGTAAAACCATTCCTTAAATACCACAATGCTGCAAGAGAAATATTAATTATTAGAGCCAGGATAGTTTTGCATATTGCATATGTAAATGCATGTACACAAACTTCTTGCATATATCAGAGTCAAGAATCACTACGAAAATTGCATTTTACGTCTATGCATTGGGCGCATTGTCTTCTTAAGAAAAGAACTGCCTATTTCCCTCGCGCTGATCTCGGTACTGAAAAGTGATTATCACAGCGTGCTACGAAGTCAGGGGTCCCTGTGTTCGAACACCTCCCTGTCTGAGGATAGAATTGCGGCTCCACAACTATCGTGAGTAAGTGTGTGTGAGATTCTACATAGCAATAGGCAATCCATACATGATCATGAACTTGATGTGACAGATATTATGGCCTTAAAATATTGTTCAGTTGTATCTTGTGAAGTAAAGCTAGCTTTTTTCTGAGCATAAAAATATTCTTGCCAAAAACAGGCGTATCAATTGATGTTTTACGTCCACTTTATGCACAGTAAGGCTAATCGGTACTGAACCTACAGTTTAAAGTGGGATCCGAGATTGTGTGCCTCCACCGGGTATCGAACACGGGAACAGGAGTATCAAGAATTAAAATTGATTGATTTACTTTATTTTACTTCGCGTTTTGTGCCTCTTCGCTAATTTGCGAATATGGGGATGAGTGATGAAATGATGAAATTGATGAATGGACATTCACAAACAACCAAGCTCGTGCGGGATTCAAACCTGGGATTTAAAAAAAAAATGAGATATCATAAAGTGCAATCGTGATCTGTAAAGAATGTAAATTTTCTTTCATTCATAAAACAGTCGTGTAAATTAAACAGGAGTGTGTGTGTAAGAATTCAGAACTGCAATTTATTACACGCTAAATTGCATGAGCTGAAACAAGAACAAATAACTGCTTACATTTCAGTAACTAAAAAAATAATAAAAAGGTAAGGTATTTATCTAAAGTGCATATTTATTTTCAAATATTTTGCACATTTTAGCGTATATTTTAGGTATTTTAAGTGCATAAGTATCATAAGTAGGAAAGGATTTTAAGGCAGCTCCTTTTTAAAAATATAGCTTTTCATACATATCGTTTGAGATATATACCTTAGGATATGAAATCAATTAAAATGAACGCACTTTGTTGCACCTTTTTGTGAGATTAGCACATCCCCCCCCCCCCCATCCTCTTTGATGCTTCTGCACCTTTTCCCTTCCCGCTCTTTCATATTTTGTTAAAAAATTGGACATAAAAATAAATAATTTTCACTCTTCTTGAGCAGCTAAATAAAATCCTATAAAACATTAAAATGCTAACCAAGGGGCAAACCTTATTGTTAGAGGGTGAAAACGTTACGTTTTTAGTAGATATATATTTTTTATGCAACAAATTTTTCCTTGGTCAGCATTTTAATCTATATATATAAAAATGGATGTATGTGTGTGGGTGTGTATGTTTGTTTGTTCCGGCATAACTCTCGAACGCCTGCAGCAATTTCAACCAAACTTGGTATACGTATCACTTGCAATTTGGAAAGAAATAATGTGGTGGTAAGACACCCCTGGCACCCCTAGGGATGGGGTGGGAAGGGGTGACATGTAAAAATAATCCAAAACGATATTAAATTCCGCACAGACATCCGTGACTCTATGCAATCTCGCACAACGATAGTGTTTCTCGGGTTGTCTAACATTCAGGCTGTGTTGAGAAAACGACCGATATTAGTGTCGAATCCATAGTTTTTGGAGTCGCTAAGCTAAATGGTGATATTCACGATCACATTTAAAAATAGTTACATTTTACACTATAATAAGAATTCATTATTTTCCTGTCTAATACAAGATTGGGATAAATAAATATCCGGGCAACGCCGGCTAATCAGCTAGTGTTTTATTAACATGATAACAAGGCTTAACAGTGTTAAAATCCTAGAGTCTCATTTTGTGGAGCAGAATGAGAGATATAAAATGGTATAATATAAATTTACCATGTTTTGCCATATATTATATTATTTACTGCAGTGTTGAATAAAAAATGTTAATGTAACTGGTTTAGACCTGAATAAAGTCATTTTTATCAACTTTTTTTTTTGCATCTTTTCGAAAACATTTTCAGAACCATTTTTTTCCCCTTTCCCGCACCTTAAAATTCGTTCCCTAATCATAACAATAAGTCATGGACAATATGTCGAGCAATTCTTGCGCATCCCACTGCTGCAGTACAAAAATACGGTGAAATTAAGACCAAGTGTTGATTTACTGTTCCTATGTGAGAGGACAATGCCCTTTTCACACAAATGAACGTCGCGTATTGCGGAATTTCCCAACAGACAGCTTTTATTACAAAAGTTTTCCAAGAACCCTGGCTGAATCTTGACCAGAGCAGGCAAGGATTGGTGAACTGACGTGATTACACAAAATTTGGAAACTTTGCGGCAACGCTTTCTGCTAGTATTGATTCTGTGCCGCCGGGGAGGCGTGGCAAGGGTCAAGAGTGACAACAGATGCGAGTAGGTTCTTCCCAGGACAAACACAGGTCTTGCCTGGCTGGGATGTGTTTCGTCCCTTCGCCGCTGGTGTCTCTGCGCAACGGCCTTCGAAATCCGTCGAGGATTCACAGGGAACCGCGGAAGCTAGGCCTAAACGGGTTGGCCTCTTCCCCGGCAAAGTGAATTAATTCAACAAGTCAGACACCTGAAACGCTTCGGATGGCTTTCGGCGTGAGTTAAAAGAGCGTAAAAGGCGGGAGGAGAAGTTCAAACATAAACAAATTAATGAAACGAATGCCCCGGAGCCAGTTTAAGGGAAGTTAAGAAGTGATTTAAAATTACCACTCTCTGTGCTTGGTGATTTTTCTAGTCATGTTGCTGCAACGCTGCTTCGTTTGAAATAAAATGCTAGTTCATGGTAATCTCTTTACACAAATCTGTTCAACGTTTCTAAATGGGAAATAATTTTACTGCGGGATTCAATGTGACGTTGGAACCAGCGGGTGAGCCCCGAATAAAATTAAATATTGACAATACAATTGTTTAGCATTTGATGGTTATTTAATTCCACCGAACTTATTGGAAGGCAAGGATTGTAATGGAATCATACGGATTTGAATGACACTAGCAAAGAAGATTTGTGCACACGACTACTTATAATATGCATAAAATATTAATCCGTAACTTTACTTTTCCTCAAATAGATCTAACGTCCTTTTGCTATTCAATTCTTTATCAATTTTATATTAATTTGTTTGCTAGGACTGTTGTTTTTATAATTTTGGCGGTCATAACTACACGTAAGATAGATAATGAATACTTGCTGTCATATCACTATTCGTATAACGTCTTTTTACTTGTTCATGTAGTAATAACAATACAATATTAATTAATTTACATTTTTTATTATTTCTGAGGCACTTCGTTCGGCCCCTCCCCCAAATTATATTACTAGATACGTGCCTATGTGCGACCCCTAATATTAATACAGTAACGTTTCCTATATTACAGGAGAAAATGTACATTATTGATTCTGTGATCACTGTTCGAATTAAAAGTGTGGATGTCTGAATTTTCTATACAGGGTCTACACCAATAAACTCATTCCCAAACAGTAAAAAGTTTCCTTTCCTCGGAGAACATGGGTACTCTAGCAGTTATTTCTTATTATTCATCAATAACTTTCAGTTCTATGGCCTAGTTTCAATGTGGGAAATATGCGTCGACACCATTGGGTTGATGGGGCCCAACCCACCATTTAAATCAGGAGAATGGTAAAGCTGTTGCTTTAACCGGGTGATCAGAGGGGTTGAAAAAAGACAATGGATAGCCAGTAGTTTGTATCTTTTCAGAAGTTTCAGATTTCGTGGCGCTAATATAGATCAAAAATCGTTTAGAAAAAGAGCGAGAGAGATTGACTGATTTCATGAGGTTATTTTACATTGCTTTTTTTGCCACATTTGGCTCATCGAAATGAGGATAGTGATGATATCATTATTGTCTTAATAGGGTTACAATCAAGCCGTATAATATTTCATTTAGTTCATTATTAATACTAGTAATGGCTTGATGCCTTGATATCATGGAGTTGATGAACACTCACAAAGAACACGCCTGGGGGTTCGAACCCGGAACCCCTGGCGACGTGGTGCGTTGTACTAACCAAACGTCACGGAGGTCGAATAGAGAGGTTGATTGATTTAGTTTATTTTACTTCGCGTTTTGTGCCTCTTGGCTAATTTGCGAAGATGGGGATGAGTGATGAAATTGATGAATGGACATTCACAAACAACCAAGCCCGAGCGGGATTCGAACCCGGGACTCTTGGCGTCGTAGCGCGATGTGCTAACCACAGGGTCCGGTTCGAATAGAGAGAGAAATGTAAATAAAATATGCGATAGAAGGACATGGAGAAACAAGAAAAAGATAAAAAAAAGAAGAGAGAAACGAATAGGGCGATATGAAAGGATAGAAACAGAGGAACAGAGAAAGAGATATGAAAATAGAAAAGCACAATCAAATCAGAAGAAAGGATGGATGGAGAGAGAGAGACAGAGAGAGAGAGAGAGAGAGAGAGAGAGAGAGTGAGAGTGAGAGAGAGAGAGTGAGAGTAAGAGAGAGAGAGATAGAGAGTGAGAGAGAGAGAGTGAGAGAGAGAGAGAGAGAGAGAGTGAGTGAGAGAGAGAGTGAGAGAGAGAGTGTGAGAGAGAGAGAGAGAGTGAGAGTGAGAGAGAGTGAGAGTGAGAGAGAGAGTGTGAGAGAGAGAGTGAGAGGGAGAGAGAGGGAGAGAGAGAGAGAAGAGCCAAGCAACATTGGTGGCTTTAGCTGGAGGAGTATGTGCACTAAGCTTCAAGAAAAAAGAATAGAAAGACCCTCTTTTTCTCTTTCTTTATTTTTCTTTCCTTCCTTCTTCTCTCTCTCTTTCTCTGTTACTTGAAAGAAAGAAAGAACGAAAGAAAGCAAGCAAGGAAGGAAGGAAAGAAAGGAAGCTCTCTCTCTCTCTCTCTCTCTCTTTCTTTCCTTCTTCCCCTACTTTCCTTGTTTCTTTCTTCCTGTTTCTTCCCAGTAACTCAATGGTGACGAGCCGACTTCCGTGGGAGAGTGGTTAGCACAGCGCGCTACTGTACGAGGAATCTCTGGTTCGAATCCAGACCCGGGCATGGATGCTCTTTGTGAGTGTCCATTCATCATATCATTCATCGTCGCGATTAGCCCAAAGTGGCAGACAAGCTACGCTAAATAACAAAAATAAAATCAAATGAAAGGTGAGAATGCTTAAGATTCCCTATGCTGTGCTGTACTGCAGTGCAGTAGCTGTACTAACCACTGGCGGATCTGAAGTGACACTGAGAGAGTATTTATGGAGTACCTCATCAAGCCGGAAATCTGTTCTTATCTTTGTTTAAATTGACAACATGGAGAAATCAAGATGGTTTAAGTTTGAATTAAGTTTTAAATCCACTTTAGGCTCAGATACGTGCATTGGGACTAAATCTATAGTTTAAAGCAGGGCCAGAATGTTATGTGCCTCCATAACCCGAGACCCTTTGATTACAATGCGACAACGTTACCACTAGGCCATCAAGGAAAGATTAGTGTACAAATTCCACATATGAAGTGTCCTGAGTTCGAATCTTGGTCAGAGTGGGTAACTGTTGAGTTTCTTTTAGACATTCTATAATATCAAATTGTCTGAGTAGCCACGACGGTATAACGAGGTGGTTTAAATAAGTAAAGAATTAAAAAGAAAAACAAACATTTTATTCTCAAAGGGGTTAAAAACATCCCATCCGAGACTCTAACAGTATTGGCTGCATTATATGCCTTGAAAAACTACCCTGGTATTTCATATACAAGCGATCGCCCATTACATCCCGTGGATTCGTGCCTGTTTATTTACAAAGCTTCTATGCTAAAAGTTCTGCATTATATCACTAGATGGCAGATAGTGTCACACTACACGGCGCCTCTTGTGGCAGTTTCTCGAAATACTAAGTGCTTGGAGAAATTTGCTTCGTGAACTCTTCCTAAAACTAGAAACTTGAACTGTTCTAATTCTAGAACCCTGGAAATCAAATTCTTCTCTGTGCTTAAAAAATGTTTATCCTGAATGCAGTTGCTCTTGGCGGTAGAGAGCTAGATAATTCTTTCTTTGATATTTCGTATGGAGAATCTATTGTGACGCGAACTTTTGAAAAACACTGGGTGGGCTCAACTCAGATTTGTTTGCCGACCTGGATGTTCTTGGTGAGTGCAACTTCATCCAGGGCTGCACATCGCCCCCCCTCTCTCTCCCCCCGATCGTGACATAATCCCCTCAAAGCATTTATTTCCGATAGCGAATCTACTTCTATTCTATTACCGAAAATCACTTTTTTCTTTTCTTAGCTGCCCGACCCTGTGGCCGAGTGGTTAGCACATCGCGCTGCGACGCCAAGGGTCCCGGGTTCGAATCCCGGTCGGGCTTGGTTGTTTGTGAATGTCCATTCATCAATTTCATCATTTCATCACTCATCCCCATCTTCGCAAATTAGCCAAGAGGCACAAAACGCGAAGTAAAATAAACTAAATCAAATCAAAATCAAATCTTTTCTTAGCTTTACATAACACTTTACTTGATCTCAGAGGCGTCTCGTGAACGCATGCGGTGCATGTTGCGCATGCGTCAATTGTGGGAAAAAGGACAGCTTGCTCTGCGACGACATTCATGAGCATTTCTACATTCTAATTTCTTCATATAGGAAAAGTATTTATTTTACAAGAGAGCGCTCAACTAAGGTTATATATCATTTCTTGGATCTGAAGTGAAAGAAAGTAATAATTATTTTCCCACAATTGACGCATGCGTCACTTAAGATCCAAGAAATGTAATATAAGCTTAGTTCAGAGCTCTCGTGTAAAATAAATACTTCTCCTAGAAATTAGAATGTAGAAATGCTCATGAATGTCGTCGCAGAGCAAGCTATCCTTTTTCCCACAATTGGCGCATGCGTTCACGAGACTCCTCTGCTTGATCTGACCCCTAATAGTGACGCCCACTTGTATGGGCCTGTGGGGCTCGAATCAAAAGTGGCAAGAAAGCGATGTAAAATAAACCAAATCAATTAATCAATCAAAATCAATATAAATAAACTACCCGTGCTTGATAAAAGAAATGTTTCATGATTATATATACATCTAAAGAATTCTCACAATTTAATTCCTGACGAGTGTTATGAAAATACTTCATAATAAATGTTAAATCTCCAATATGATGCTTTTCAGCATCCTATATTATTTGTTACACATCGACATATTGTTCATTTGCCCGGATTAGGCACTCAAAAATTGTTAGTTACGAAATAGGCACTTGTGACTAATACACGGAAAAACAGCCATCATAAAATTCAAGTACTTCTCTTAGAAATGGCCTGAAACTGTTTTAAAAGTAAAAGTTTACCTTCTCTGGCCAAGAGACAAACAAAACATTTATTTTAGGGCAAATTCTCAGCCTACTTATGACATATATTATTGCATAAAAATATTAAAGAAAACTCTGAGCTCAGACCGCCCATTTGTTTTTCAAAAGTTTGTGCTACTGCCCCTACTGTTTCTCCTTTTCATCATCTAGCGGATTATATATGATGCATCTAGTAGCAAATGCAGCTTGGAACTATCTAAAGGAAATGAATTACTAAGTAAGTATATTATATTCTGAATCGCCCCTATGATCGCACATATTGCAGCATGGTGCCAAGGTGTAAACTTTTTTAAAATATATATTAAACGAAATGTATAAATATACATGCCAAATTATATATTATTTAAAGACCCCCCCAAATTTTGATGGCGTGCTCCGCGCCACCAGCTTGCCTTAATCAAATCCATCATATCATCACTATGATAATTAACTATATACAAGACGTATGCATTAGGGATGGGCAGATACGGATCCTGGCGGATCCGGATCCTAAAATTTTTCGGATCCGGATCCGCGGATCCGGAATTTTCAGCTTCGGATCCGGATCCGGTACTTTCGGATCCGGAATTTTTGGATCCGGATCCGTTTTGCCATTCCACATGCGCTTCTTTGGAAAGTAAGAATGTGTTTATAACACATTGTTACCTGCTAATATACATACATATATATATATATATATATATATATATATATATATATATATATATATATATATAATATACATACACACATATATATAGTGTGTGCGCGCGTGCGCGATTTGTAATTAATTAATACACTTACAAGGGAGGTCTAAGCCTCTCCCTCCGATTTCCATGAAACTTGGCAGGTGTATGGAGGGGCCCAAAGGAAGAAGTACGTGTTTTTGTGTTTCAGATAAAAAACCGTTTTAGGGGGACCCCCCCTCAAATGTCAAGATGAGGAGAAATTGAAGTGGGGATCCGACCCCGAAACCACGTAAATATGGCATAGGAAGAAACAGCCAAATTTCATGGAAATCGGAGGGGGACACAGGGGTCAGATGATCCAAACGCCAATTTGTCCTCATATTGACATTTGAGGCGGGTTTTGCCCCCTAAAACATTTTTTTAGCCGAAACAAAAAAAAACACGTATTTCTTCCTTTGGGGCCCTCTATAAATCTGCGAAGTTTCATGGAAATCGGAGGGGAACACAGGGGTGAAATGCCCACTTAAATTTGTCCTCAGCTTGACATTTGAAGGGGGTTGCCCCCTAAAACAGTTTTTCAGCCGAAACAGAAAAACACGTATTTCTTCCTTTGGGCCCGTTTATACACACACCTGCCAAGTTTTATGGGAATCGGAGGGGAACACAGGGGTCAGATCCCCAGTTCAATTTGTCCTCATCTTGACATTTGAGTGGGTTTTGCCGCGTAAAACCGTTTTTTTAGCTGAAACAAAAAAACACGTATTTCTTCCTTTGGGCCCCACTATACACCTGCCAAGTTTCATGGAATTCGAAAGGGAACACAGTGGTCAAGCGCCCACTTACATTTGTCCTCATTTTGACATTTGAGGGGGGTTTGCCCCTAAAACAGTTTTTTAGCCGAAACAAAAAAACACGTATTTCTTGCTTTGTGCCGTTTATACACACACCTGCCAAGTATCATGGAAATCGGAGGGGGAAACAGGGGTCAGATCCTCACTTCAATTTGTCCTCATCATGACATTTGAGGCGGTTTTGCCCCCTAAAACATTTTTTTAGTTGAAACAAAAAAACAGTTATTTCTTCCATTGGGCCCCACTATACACCTGCCAAGTTTCATGGAAATCGGAGGGGTACACTTAGATAACCTCCCTTGTTAGTCTTACACTTTGTAATTATATAACACTGCATATATTATAATGTTTTATTTTAATTTGTAAAACTGTAACTGTAGAAAAATTGTATAATTTTTGTATAACATTTCTATCTTGTTCTATGTGTTAAAGGTTTCATATTGGAATGGAATGTCTCACATTTATGTGTGTTTCCATTTCCAATACATTCGAATGAATACATATTCGTTTCAATGGCATTTACAAAATCACCTCTGACATTTTATGTTAAACAAGTAAGACTATTTTTGTGCACGAGTGTGTTAGCCGATGCGTAGCAAGTATTTTAGGAACAACACTTGAAAAAAATTCTTGTAGGACTAACGAAAAATTTCTTTGTAATCGAAGATCATAATACCTTTTAAGGTGTGGTAATATTATAATGGGATTGAGATACGAAACTCTCGGATCCGGATCCTGATTTTCGGATACGAAACTTACGGATCCGGATCCGTTTGGCCATCCCTAGTATGCATAAGTAACGCTATAAAAATTAAAGACATCCAATTAAATATTGTTGTTATTTTATTAGAACTATTTAAACTAATAATATTTCAGGAACGAATGAAGAATATAGAGAATGACTCCAATTTCGTTAATTTTTGGTATAGTAACTAAATTTGGCCTTCTAATCACGAATCTGTTGTTAAAATGTGGGGGTCACGTGTGGAAATAGGGAAAAAAGCCGATATAAGCATCAGCTGTATCGCATTGTTTTAGAAACAAAATTTAACTAAGCTTGCCTAACCTAAACTTAACAGAAATGGTTCGTGGGACTATCCGTGAACGGTTTGTGGGGCCATCAGTGAATGGATTGTGGAGCAATAGTTTCCTCACTGCGCAAGATGCCATTTTTGTAGAAGAACTCTTGAACACCGTTGCCAAACTTACCTCTAATCGAAGTCTGCATTCCACATGCTCTTCTACCTCGTTCAAGCAACGAAGGAACAGTTTGGCAACGCTGTAGACAGCGCAACGAATGCCGAACGTCACTTGGGCCTCCCCCATGGCGCAGTGGGAGCGCTATTGCCTTGTAATCAAGGGGTCCCGGGTTCGATACCCGGTGGAGGCAGAAGTGGTTCGGATTCCACTTTAAACTGTAGGTCCAGTCCCGATTAGCCTTACTGCGCATAAAGTGGACTTATAACACCAAATCAAACCAAATCAAACCAATCAAACCGAACGTCACTTGTTCATATCATCAAACATGGTTCCTATGTTTCTGTATGGAGAATGATCGCGGTAATGAAGAACGTAATTTTGCAACATATATAGACGTAAGTGTACAATTTCTACACGTGACCCCCAAATCTTAACTCCAGAAACGTTACCAGGACTGTATATTTAGCGAGTATAAGAAGTAGGAAAGGAATTTGAGACATTCTCTGTATTCTTCATTCTTACCATATTTCATTCAACAAGAATTATAACTTTTTTAATTAAAAATATTATTCCTAATAATAATTAAATTAATCTACTAATTAATAAACCCCACTCGTCATCGCGATTAGCCTAAAGGGCCGAAAAGTGACGTAAAATAACCAAATTCTTTATGTATAATATTACAAAAAATAATACATGTGATCACCCTTTGCAATACCTTATAAGAGGCATCAGTATTTTAATAAGCAATTCACCACGATAATAATAATAGGCATTTTTTAGGTGGACTGGAGCCCCACGGGCTCATAAAAATGCCGCCCTTGTGATGACACTGCCCAAATTGCATTTAGGCGATAACATAAGCAGGTGTTGGTTTTTACGTTGGCTACTTGTGGACAATTGGTCAATGTAGTTTAATTTTATAAGGGAAATGCATTCATGTCACGCAGAATTCCCGAGTAATTCAAACATAATTCCCGGAATTCCCAGGGTATTCATTCAACAATATTTTTAATTATATTTTTACCTTACCCTACCAACCCTTGATGGCGTAGTTAAAAAGCTGTCCTCTTCTCTTTGTAATCTCACAAGCAGGTCTCCATTAAATTTGGAACGTTCAAACTCTTTAATCACACAGCCAATACATTTAATTAAATCCACTCTATCCACTTCCGGAATGTAGCCTTAACGCAAATCTTATCCAATTTTGATTGACTGACGAATATTCATGTGTGTATGTTTACAAAATTGGTCAATATTTATGTCGAAGCATGCACAATTATTAACAAGACGGACTCGCACCCTATAGGTTCCGGTTAATCTCCGTTCGTCACAATCGAAAATAATTCATATCCACTGTTGTTTATCAAGTTGCACGTACTACTGACCTAACAAACGGCACAGTTTAACGAAAATATTATAATTAATTTGCACTACGTAATTGTACAAAAGACGTTAGAAAGTGTAAATGTTGACGTCTTCGAAGCACAATCTGACAAAAACTCTTTCCACAGACTTCAATTTTCAATCACTTGCTCCACAGCGCCACCTGTTAATCAGGAAAGGTACTAAAATAGTTGGGTTGCTGTAAGGGCAGTTGCCAAGAAAGGGAAGAACAACGAAACTTGTCAAAGGATCTCGGCAACTGTGTAATCAGCAGGGTGACCATATGTCCCGTTTTGACTAGGACAGTCCCGTTTCAGAGGCGCGTCCCGGTTGTCCCGATGATATGATTTTTAAAAAAAACACTATTTGTCACGTTTTATAAAAATCTTAAGTTCTATGAGTTAGCTTGACAGCCAAGTCTAAATTTGAGAGAGAAAAAGTTTCTAAAAAGTGCTAAAAGAAATGTTGATCGAATTTTGAAACTAGCGTCATGTCAAACACGGGACAGCTGCATCTGTATGATAGGGCAACAGTAGTGAGAGTCGCAGACGTCATAAATCGTACCACATAAAATTGCTAAAACAAATCTCCGCGAGCTTAAAACAACAACCCAGTCAACACACTAACGTTGCCACAACGTTGTATTTATGATGAATGTTGTATGTAGGGGAACAACGTTGTGATAACGTTGCCACAACGTTGTATGCTTGTTGTATTTATGATGAATGTTGTATGTAGGGGAAAAACGTTGTGATAACGTTGCATCAACGTTACAAAAAACATTCCACTGAATACGCTTTAGTTTGGATGATCACCACGATGAGCGCCACAAGCGTCAGATCGGAGTGTTTTGTTTAATCTGAATTTGTGTGTGCTGACCACCAAACCTTCTATTTCCTACAGCGTACACTAGATGGCAGTGCGACTCAAATGTAAAAGAAACATAACTTTTAGTAACACAAATAAGAATAATTTCGATTGTAATTATTGAAAAAATGTGTTTTATTATCCTTCGAAAGATGTGTGAATATTGAAGTTGTAAGGAAGATCAGAAAATGAAATGTGTTGAATACAAGTGAAACTCCCATGATAAATATTATTATCCCAGACTATATAATTAGGAGCTAAGTAGTGTAAAAAGAAACTGATTACCAGGTGTAGTTAGAGATTGGTTAATTCATCTAAATCTGAAGACGAACAATTGCCTAAAAGCAGGAAAAGTTTTTGTCATATGTAAAGATAAACTGTGACGCATATGTATTATATATAAAAATGGCTTGGCAAGATTGCTAATAGCTTACCATGCGAAATAACCATATTTTAAATATGCATTGTTATATTCGTAAATTCCACAGGCAGCAAGGTAATGTTGCAAAAACGTTGTGGCAACGTTAACCCCTTACATACCTAACGTTGCTACATAATGTTCAGTATATGTTGTGAAATAAATGACCCTTAAACGTTGACACAACGTTGTATCAACATACATTCAACATTGTAACAACGTTAGGTATGTTAGGGGCTAACATTACCTTGTTGACTGGGAACAAACGTACATATGCAACACAATCTTCCAAACCCTCTCAAAATTTTCAACTTTCTCGCGGGTGTACGGAGGTCACCAGCGCCTACAAAAGTCCCGTGTTAAAATAATAATTATTATTTTACAACAACGCTGTACAACACGAAATTTGTCCTTTGCTTAAAAATATGTTTTTCTAATGTATTTTTGCATGCAAAACATGAATCTGCAATTAAATTCTTCGTATCACGTACAGTTTTTTGAAAAACGCCATCTTTATACATTATGTGTATTAATTACATTTAAACAAATATAAATTCCTTTAACTGTTTTTTTCCAGCGCTTGATAAAAATGATATCGCTATCAGTTCACATTGTTACATAAAGAAACGTCTTGCAGCATCCTCTAGTGATAAATTTGTTACATAACAATAACCGTGCTGGCACCACTGACGAACAAGGGCTGCCATCTGTTTTGTCCTATGCAACGTGAAGGTTGTGCTTTGCAATATCAGGTGTTTGTGTAAAGTTTTAACGTTTGTGGCGGGTTTCTGTTAGTGAGGTGTGTATGAAAAGGAGGCTTCGTTCAGTGGATCATAATGTCCCGTCAGTGTAAGAATAACCTTGATTCATTTTGTTATATATGTGGTGAACTGACATTGAAAAGTCAAAGAAGTAGCCTTACCCCTGTTGTCAAAAAAACATATGAACTGTATTTTGGATGCCGAGTAGGCGATCAAGATAAGCGATGGGCATCACATATCTGCTGCAACTCTTGTTCCAGGAACTTGCGAAACTGGATGCAAGGAAAGCGAAGTGGGTTAGAATTTGCCGTACCAATGGTTTGGAGAGAGCCCAAAGACCACGTAAGTGACTGTTACTTTTGTTTGACTGATGTAATGGTCTTCTCTTCAAAATCAAAACATCACATCCAATATCCTAATTTGGAATCAGCAAGGCACCCAGTGGCTCATAGTGAAGAGCCGAAAGCTCCCAAAAATTGTACATTTGATACATCAATTGAAGATGTTCAGGCAACGAGGACGTCGACTTCGCGTCACCAACCCTCTCAAGTGCACCACATCTCATCACACAAGAGTTAAACGATCTGGTACGGGACTTAAATCTATCGAAAACAAAAGCAGAAATCTTGGGCTCTCGACTTCAAGGATGGAATCTATTGGATAAAAATGTCAAAATCAGCACGTTCCGAATGCGACAGAGTAACTTTTCATCTTGCTTTTCCGAGACTGGAGGAATTGCGTTTTGTAACAATATTAATGCTTTATTTCAGGAGTTGGACCACACAATCCAGCAGAATGGCGATTGTTCATTCATTCGTGTAAGATAAGTCTGAAGGCAGTATTGCTCCATATTTGTAATGCTTATCCATTAGTGCCAGTGGCGGCGTATACTGTTCACAAAAAGGAAACATATGAGGTAATGCGTGACATATCACAGTACATTGAATATAATATATTCAAGTGGCTAATCTGTGGAGACCTGAAAGTAATTGGAATTCTTACTGGCATGCAACAAGGATATACCAAATTTTGTTGCTTTCTGTGTGAATGGGACAGCCGGGACCGAGTTAATCATTACATGCGGAAAATATGGCCACCACGACAGGACCAGGAAGCAAGAACGTATCACATCAACAACTTGTGAACCCTAAAGATGTTTTTCTTCCCCCATTACACATCAAACTAGGTGCACTGCTTCCAAATCATGGGATGCCACATGTACCTGAAATTACATTTTTTGGATTCTCATTTTGACTTCTTTCCACAAAATTTAGGGGCTGTTATTGATGAACATGGGGAACGGTTCCACCAACATTTGAAAAGCGGTTCAGTGGACAATGGAACAGCAGTATGCTTGCTGAATATTGCTGGTCTATCATCAGATAGACTCCTTCAGATAGATACAAGAGAAGAAGATCACAATTATCATTTCCGTAGAAGTTTGTACTGTCTTTGGTTTGTATACGTAAAATGCCTGTCTAATGTCTGTGCAACAAAATGTCAAGTGGTTGTACAATACAAATGGTATGTCTTGGGAGAAAACTGACTTCACATATAGATTTAGTACTTTTAACTTATTTAAACTCACATGTTTTCAACCAAAGGACATTTTCGTAGACATTTTTTTAGTCTTTTGTTTGTATACGTTGATTTACCTGTCTAATGTCTGTGTAACAAAATGTCATGTGACTGTACAATAAAAATGGTACGTGTTAGGAGAAAACAGATTTTACATATCGATTCAGCACCTCCAATTTAGTCAAAATCACCTGTTTTCAACTAAAGGACAGAACATGACGTCAAATTTGTTGTACAGTGGAGGTCTTCCTTCCCCTATCACTTGGTCGGCTGCACTGTCTCCAGAAAAGGACAAATAACCGAGGTCTTTGATCCCAATAGTACGACATAAAACCACACATTGCTTCACCTAAATCTGACCATAACACAGCTCCGTGAGCTAAAAAAAAATATTCATAAATCAGAGAGCCAAGGGAACTTAAGACAGAAACGCTGAACTACACCACCACCCTAGAAGCGTTAATTAAATTAACTGAAGCATCAACTTATTGCAAGAATCTAAAAACAAACTGATACATACCTTATTCCAAAGCGTTGACT
Organism: Lepisma saccharinum; assembly: GCF_977018435.1. Classification (NCBI taxonomy): domain Eukaryota; kingdom Metazoa; phylum Arthropoda; class Insecta; order Zygentoma; family Lepismatidae; genus Lepisma; species Lepisma saccharinum. The sequence continues at coordinate 7,898,490 of NC_139248.1, read as the reverse complement.
CGCTTAACTGCATTCCCCTGGTTTTGCTCGACCAACAAATATTATCCGAGTAGTTCAAAAACATCTAGACACTACAACATGGCCGATATGACAGTCATGAATGCACTTCTCGTGGTCGAACGAAGCTATAAACACTTTTTTTTCCGAATTCTTAAAAAACGCACAAACAAAGCAACACAAATACCTATTAGATATCATTTTCAAAACGAACGCACACGCTTTGTGTGTTTTATACATTTTAAAGCTCCCACTTAGGACCATCAAACTCACACGCACACAACAATTTCAAGTTTCAAGCGCTACGCAACAAGCAAGCTTCCGAAAAGCGGCAACAGGTGTCACTACCTGTATCAGCAACACTTATGCTTGCTTTCGTTTTCGTCATTGACTTGAAATGTATACGTTTCTCTCTTCGTAGCAAATTGTAATCAGAAATATTCATATTCATTTGTTATTTTACACTTATAATATTTCGTGGTTATTCGGAATTACGAATTGGATACGAACACAAAGAAATTTGCTCATGTTTCTATCTTCGGTGTTTATAACGCTTCGCATATTATGTAGCCCAAGTTTATTCCAACATAATCCTTTTGCTTGTCACCTATCATACAATATAATATCTTCCCCTTCCTTCATCCTTGTTTATACCTTTCGTGAATGAGCGTCGTCAGAAATTAGTGTACGGCAAGGGGGGGGGGAGATCAAGCCTTTGACAAAATTTTAATAGTAGAATTAATAACAATAATAATTATTAACAAGGGTATGCAGTAATAAATAATAAAATCCAATAAAAATAAACCACTTTATGTGCAAATTACACTGGTCGGCAAATTGTAACTTTTTTTCCTCCCTGGTAAAATTTAAAGTGATTTTTATAGATTTCGAGGTCCTGATTCAGAATCTCAAAACCGTTTTCCTCCATCATCCACCAGTTCTGAAATATTTCAGTTTCAAAATTTACAAAATTTCTAATGCATTCAGTGAGTCAAATATGACAAATAGATGGTACTGTACTAAAAATAGGAAAAAGAAGAAATGAGTAAACGTTTTGGGTTTGAAACTCTAATTTTATAAACGGACACACCATACATGAGGGCATTTAATTTTAAACGCAAAACTTACACGTAAAATATCAAATATTTCATACAGTTAATAGCGTGAAAAATGTACATATTCATACTTAATGGTCCAGATTAAATTTCTTCACATCTAGATACATTAAGAGAACATGAAAGTGGCACAAAATGTAAGGTAAAAAAGTGTAACATTTTCACAATCTGCAGACATGCTTTATCCACACACGTAGGTTCGTAGAATGTTATTTTGTTGTCTTCTGTCTCTTTTATTGTTCCTTTGAGGTTTCACGCATAAGAGTCCAACAGTAATCGGCTAACATGTTTCCATTCCATCTCCCACTGTATCGTTTTTCCACTTGGGCCACATCTTGGTGGAACCTCTCACCATGTTCGTCTGAAACTGCGCCCATTTTTTTCCGGGAAAAAATCTAAACGGGAATGCAAGAAATGAAGCTTCAGTGGCATGTTGCATCCGAAACTGTAGTAAGAGCAAATCAGTTCTTCCACTATTTCCACATAATTTTCAGGCTTTTTATTTCCCAGAAAGTTCTTGCACATATTTTCAAAATCATCCCATGCCCTTCTCTCAGTGTCATTCAAAACTTGTCTGAAATTGGGATCCTGAAATAGCTGTCTTACTTGTGGACCAACCTTCCTTTATTTCGGCATCACTTATGCATGGAAACTTTTCTTTTAGATAAAGAAACCCTTGTCTCTGTTTATCCATTGCCTTCACAAACAGGGCCTCCCCGTGGCGCAGTGGTAGCGTCATTGCCTTGTAATCAAGGGGTCCCGGGTTCGATACCCGGTGGAGGCACAAGTGGTTCGGATCCCACTTTAAACTGTAGGTCCAGTCCCGATTAGCCTTACTGTGCATAAAGTGGACTTAAAACACCAACTCAAATTGCCTTCACAAACAGTTTGATCAGGCCGAGCTTGATATGGAGAGGTGGTAACAACATTTTTGATTTCTCGACTAAAGCTGGCAGTGATACATTTTTCTCTCCTGGAATGTTTTCTTCACGAAGTGGCCATTCTTTTACAGTATAATGTCTGTCCTTTGCTCTGCTGCCCCACTCACAAATAAAACAGCAACATTTTGTGTAAACCCTTGTAACCCAGTCAGCAATGCAACAACTTTTAAGTCCGCACATATGTTCCACGTATTATCCTTAAGGGGAAGTTAGAAAGAAACCCTCAAATCAAGAATAAAAGAAGCTAAATACCTTGGTATTACTCTTCAAGAGAAGATTTTTTTAGCAGACACATAGCCCTGACAACAACCCAGACCGAAACAACTATAAACAGTCTAGCCACATTGAGTTCCGCAAACTACAACCTTCCACTATCACACATAAAATCATATCTCATTACCATATATAATTCTATTATTTCCTACGGCTCTCCCCTGTGGGCCATGGAAACCAGTAAACAATACATTAAAAACAGATTGAGATCTTCACAACGCAAAGTGATACTTCGCCTCACGGGTGCATTCAGAACAACCTCAACCCTGGCTCTTCTCATGATTGCAGGCCTACAGCCTATTGCAATTGTCATTAAAACTAGAGCATCGAAATATTACTTTAAAAATGGACAAGAGGACGAAATCTATAAACTAATTGGAATACGCCCTGCCACGGTACCAGAAATTTACCACCACTTGTTTAGCGTCTGGCAACAGGAATGGACACAAGCTACGCAAGGAAAGAGACCTCCCAGCTTCCTTCCAAACATAGAAGAGCGACTATCGATGGACCATTTCCACCCCACGAGAGGTCTCATACATTTTCTGACGGGACACGGTCCCTACGGTCAACACCTAAATAAGCACAACCTCAGACAGACTGATAAATGCCTGAAATGTACAACCGAGACGGACACACCGGAACATAAAGCCTTCTTTTGCCAAACATCGAACAAACAAATCGAAGATTTAAGACAAAAGCTACCAAACTTCAACACGTACCAGTTAATAAGAAATCCCGAGCACTTTACGTCACTAAACGACTTAACAAACCTGGTGTCGAAAGATGAACTTTCCCTCTTCAAATCCGCCATCACTCACCTCACCATTCAACCCCTACCTCCGGAATGTAATATACCCCGCAAAAGATCACAAAGAATCCACCTTCGACAAACTCAACAACAACAAAAACAGGACATCCCTCCTTCGGAATAAGATCACGAAGAGGATAATGAAGCAGAACCTCCCACAGGAACATCAAGAAGGAGACACTAATACACAAGACAGTGATACGGCAGAACGAAAAAAGGTTACGGCCCCCGAAGAAAGGCAAAGGATAACACTGCAAGAATTCGACCCAGGAACCAACCGAATTCAACCCATATTTTTCTTTTTCGTTTGTTTCTTAAACTGTAATCTTACACCCCCTTCTTTATTCTCGTTACTAAACACTCTGCAAACTCCTCTCAATGATTCTTGACAATTCTCCATATTTCCACTACCGAACATACTAAAGTACCTGATACTTCCCAGGAAATCCCTCCCCACCTCTTTCCTTCCTGATGATGTACCAATCGTCGTACCGATGTTCATCCCAGTCCGACCAACTCTTGCTGGTCTCCCGCAAGTCTCCTTGCATCAAGCACCACTCGCTCTTTCATATCCCTTCCTAGTATTAATACTTACATCTCAAACTCAAAGCCAATAATACTCTCACTATCTCAAACATAACATACTACACCCTGCTTAACATTCATAGAATCGTGTTAATGTCCATCCCTCATCTCATTCATCAACGCTAATGTACACGACACACAATAAATCTTATCCTAACAAAACATTACCCACCCAATTACACACTTATGTAATTTCGTATCTGTGTTCATAAATAATGTTAAACACTAACACATATTTACTTCCTACTATTACTAACCTTTATCTTAATCTTCTTACCTTGTAGAATGATGTAAAACCAACTTTGTTCAGGAAAAACGAACAAATTTGGTTCATCACACTGGGGCATTAATGCCAATGTCACAGTGAATTATTGTAATAAGAAATGGAAAATAAAGGATGAATCAAAGAAAAACGGGTGAATCCGTAAAAATTCACGGAATTGACGCCCTGGGTTAATTTTCAGGTACCAGGGCATAAGCACATACCTCCGAAAGTAGTTTGACTACTTTTTGATCCATCCGTATACATAAAATAATAATCTTTCTATGTAACCATATTTTGTATATTGTTCAGGAAAATAAAATTATTGATATGTTCCACTGATGTTCTTGATAACATATTTTCTGGAACATTCGTTCAAGGTTTGCATACGTCTCTTTCATGTGAAATGCATAAGACAGCGGTATTGATGGCAACTTGTTCCCATTATGAAGTAAAACAGCCTTCAAACTAACCTTTGATGAATCTATAAAAAGTCTCCATTGATCAGAGTCATATTCGATCTCAAGTTCCTTCATCAATCCTCTAACACTGTTAGTATACACTAAGTCAGCCTCCATCGAAAACCACTTTGCAATCGTTGATTCCCTCTTCCTGAAGTATCATGGCCGTATTTAGAGGGGGGGTTTCTAGGGTTCAAACCCCCCCCGAAACATCTGACATGTTGGATTAATGGAAGTTCAGAAACCAAAATCTGTAACTATTTTCAATTTTTTTTTCGAAGCATCACACAAATACAAGGAGACAATGTTGAAACGATAGAGCTAGAATTTTCATACATTTGGAATTCTGAAAGTTGAGTGAAACAGGATTTATTCTCGGAATTGCAGCCCACCCATGACCTCTCCATTTTCATTTATACTGTCCTCTTTCCAGTTTAGTTCCTGCGTCACAAGGAATATACATTGAAAATTCCCTTATGATTGTCCCAAAATTTTCTCTCCAACTTTTAAATTCCCTGTCCGATAAAGTTGAAAATCCCCCTTGATAGGAGTTCAAACCTAGGATCTCCAGTTTCGTAGCGCATTACGCGATTGAGGTTAAAATCCATGCACCAGGCTAAGTTTTTAGGGAGAGTAACTGGTTCCACACTTTTCAAAATTCCAAAAATTAAGTTATAAGGTCAAACAACAAAAACTTTATGACTAAAATTTCTGTCTAAATTTTAGAGCTTTTTCTTGAAGGTATCTTAAAATTTGATAACAAAGTATAATAATTGTGCATTTCAGTACACACTGTACGAAACGTAAAAAAAACAAAACAAAAACAAAAAAAACTTGTGCTCGATATTCACTCATCTACTGAATTGAGTAAGCCCCCTTAAGGATATAATAATAATAATAATTATTATTATTATTTTGTAATAAAATTGTTTTGTTATTATGAAATTTGAATTATTATTGTATAATTATTGTTATTATTTCTATTATTCAAATTTCTGGCGACGCCCATGGGAACAATTATGAATGAACCCCCCCCCGAAAAGTTTTCTTGCCTACGGCCATGTGAAGTATGACACATTTACATCACTTTCCAAAAGGTTCCACTGTTGAAGTCTGGATCCAAGCAGTTGCGCCTTTGTTTTGGGTAAATCCAAGTCTCGAACTAGGTCGTTCAACTCAGCTTGAGTAATTAAGTGTGGGATATTGGTCATGGGTGGATGAAACTCATCATCTTCTTCTTCTCTCATTCCAAAAAATGCATCTCTTTCATCATCTTCCAGTTCTAAATCCACGGTGTATTGTTCCGGAGGCTTTGGCACTGGCATTAAGTTATTGTGAGGGATAGGTCTGAGAGCAGATGGTATGTTCGGGTACTCCAATTTTAGTTTCAATTTGATGGAGAAACCGCTAACGTTCACCATACAAAATAACAGTCATCTAGACGATTACGCGGTTCACGCCACACCATTCGCACAGCAAATGACATTCCTTTATGGGTACCGTTCAACCAACCAACGAGAGTTCTCGAACAAGTACTGCAACATATTTTGGGGGCCCATGCTTTATCTTGATCACCAACCTTGCAGCCAAAATAAAGCTCATAAGCCTTCCTCACAAGAGCTGTTTAAGGTTTCCTTTGAGATTTTAGTGTTAACTCGCCGAAAATGTAGCAGGTGTTCGGTTGGTTACGACACGTACGAGACATTTCAGAGAATTCACTTCATTAAATACTTTGACGGTAACATAGGAAACAAAATTTACATAGATTGAATATATAGAAGTATAAGAAAATAAGTTCAGTAAGAAGTAATGCATTTGCTCAACAAATACATGTTTACTGTTTTCTTTTAATTGCTTATACAAGATTCTAAGAGGAAATTGGATACCATATTAAATACTTGTCCTTATGAAAATCTCTGTAGACACTTCCTTAAAATTTAATACAATAGTTATCTACTTATATACAGAGCCATCTTTGGAGCAGATTATAAAAGCCTGATATTTTGCTCGATGATAAGCTCATCACAACGAATCGAGAAATATCTTCTCCCTCAAAATTGATGGGTGATGGAACAGCACCCTCGAAAACATAAGAAACACCCATTTTCATTGCAAGGAGGAATTCCATGCCGATCAGTGTTATTATTATCATATCATTAGGGAGCATTTCTACTAGATCCACCTCCACCAGATGAGTGAATATCAAGTACAACTGTTTTTCATTTTTATTTGCACTTCGTAAGTTAGTGTAATGCATGGCCCTTTCTTGTTATTAACTTTTGCATACCTCGTTCAAGAAACAGGTGTAAAAGTTAGAAGGAAATTTTAGTCGCATAAATTTATGATTTTAACCTCTCATAAACAATAATTTTTAGAATTTCGAAAATTGTAAAAACATTTATTCTTTGAAATAACTGGTATAATATGGAAAATCATAACCTGGTTCCTTTATTTTACACTGATTTTCTTCGATCTAAAGTTGTTTATACTTTGGTTATTCTGTTCAAATACTAACTGTACACAGGCCCGGATTACTGTCTGCATCAGTGGCGGCCGGCGGCAAGTATCATGGGTAGTGCCAACGTGATCAAGAAATCGAAAAAAAAAAACCTCCGCAATGCCCCCACCCCCTCCTTGAGGTTGCCCCACTGCCCAAGATGTTTATCCTCGTTTGGTAACGTGGACAACAGTGTGTGTTTAAGTAATAACACACTAATACGATTCATCTTCACTCACTAACCTATCTTTATGCACTACAGGACGCTTCACTAAAAACACAATTACGAGAGGAAGGGAAAACAAATCTTCTCACCTTCTCCTCCCCCATGCACACGTATTCCAACTGGATGTTGAAAATATTCTAGACATTTGATGTAAAAAGAAATTGTCGAAATGCCAAAGGAACCTCGCATCACCATACGATTTTTTACTTTTATATTTTTAAAAAGTCTGGATGGCCCTCTAGGCGCATCTATCTATTATCAAAATGTTCATTTAACTTTGGAAAAATACTAGGTTCGTTTCTCCAAAAGTTGGCAGAAAAGTAGATAGTGCCTTTTTCACGAATTACTTCCCCAACGGGTCTTACAAATCCGTCGTATTTAGCGACTTATCTCTAAAGATGGCAACTGTGTCAACACTGCGAAAGTTCCCTCGCTGTGCCAAAGCAAAAACGGGCACGGCTGGCGTCTTATCGGCTAACCCCATTGGCTAACACCACCCCTGCCACTTTCTCCCCGGCTCAAGGTGGAAATGTTACTCGCTGAGACTTCTCCAACCCTCTGCACGTGTCAACTTAGTTAGGCCAGCTCTTGGGTGGCGCGGACCGCTGCCTCGCCGAGGGTACGAAACAGCTGGCGATGCAGTGAGGAGGTTGGGGCGGTCGTCACGTCAACTTGACCGATTGCAAGATTCGAATCTCCTTGTCTGTAAACTATCAATGTATTAATTTAACAATACTTGGGCTAGGTATGTATTTCTTCTGAGGGTAGTGCCATGGCACGGCGGCTCTCCCCCTTGAGCCGCCGCTGGTCTGCATTGGCCGCATATCAAAAGCATATGATTCGCGTTGAATTGTTGAGAATTAAACTGTCGGCGCAAGCATTATTAATGGGGTTTCGCATTGTACTATTCTACTGTTAGTTGCTCGAGAATATTATTGAAGAAGTAGGTAGTGTGTCGCGTCTCGCGTGTGTCAGTGTCCGATGTGCGTTTGTTGGGGTAGGTTTAAAACGTCATTACGCTCATTACGAGTGATAAAAATAAAAGTCCTCTCTGAAAAATAAGGTAAATGTTAAAATGTAATTTATATAATTTATGTCATATTGCTTTGTTACATTTTTTGTATGTAACTATCATTTAATTAATACTGCATGCCGTTAATAGTAAAAATAGTAATACAGAAAATAATGATTTTTTTTCATTCTTGATAAACGGTATGGGGGGGCAGAGCTTGTTTGGCCTAGGGGCGGCAAAGAGGTAAATCCGGCCTTGACTGTACATTAATTCTGTTATTAACAATGACAGTAACATGCTTTCTGCTATTTCAGTAACTGTAAATAAACTATGTCCATTTTGCTACGACCCTGGGGTTACGTACAAATATGTAATTTACCACGGCTACAGAAATATCTTAATCTCAGGGGGATAGGTTCTTTATTCGAGAATTCCAAATAAGAAAGCGTTTTATAGCCAAGAGGATATAGTTAAATGCGGATCTATATTCTGAAAACTGTACACAATACAGAGAAAATATATAGCGAAGCTTGGATATACATTGAAATACTGTATATATATATATATATATATATATATATATATATATATATATATATATATATGCTGATTCCAAATTTACGTCGGCTATATTCTTTTTAATTATATATGAATAATTGAAAGGAAATCTTCTTCTTCTTTCTTTTAATTTATTGGGACAAAGCTTCTTCTTCTTTTCTTCTTTCTATTTTGGGAAAAGGCTTCTTCTTCTTTTCTTCCTTCTATTTTTGTGAAAAGGCTTCTTCTTCTATTCTTCCTTCTAATTTATTGGAAAAAGCTTATTCTTCTTTTCTTCCTTCTATTTTTGGGAAAAGGCTTCTTCTTCTTTTCTTTCTTCTAATTTATTGTCTTTCTTTTTAAAGCGTAATCTTATTCATTACATGTATGCGCTCGTTTTCCCCGCTTCTTTGGCAAACGATACAAGCTATACTTATAGAAAGAGTAGGGTCGACTAAAATGACAATAGCGCCACCTCCTATGTAACGACCAAAAGGGGAATAGCCCAGGATCGCTAACAGCAAGCGCTGCCTATGGCCCAGTTCGTCTAATAAGAAGCGCAACCGTAAGTGCTTCGGGGCGTCTAATTGAACACAGCGCCACCGAGGGATGGACAAATACAAAAGCTGACGATGTTCTGCTCGTTAGAGGATCAAAAAGGAGAGAGAGATACATTTCTGAATTCATTTGCTCACTTATTAACTTTCCTAATTGTTTCATATATGAGCATGTTCTTAATTATCTTAATTTGCTATATACAACATTTTATTCACTCCTTTTATAATTTTTATACTCTTCCTTTATATATTTCGCATTTACTATAATATATATAATCGCTCTTCTCCGCTCCTAGTTTCTACAATGAACTCTGCTCTTCTTTACATGGCGTGCTGCCATCTATCGTCACTCTCGGGAAACATTTCTTCCTTGCATTTTTCATTCTCTCGTCGGAACTGGCACGTGACACAATATCTCCCTCCTTGAGGATGAAAAATTTATATATTGGAAAATTCATTTGTAAATTTATAAATTTTTCCCTCGTTCTATGTGGCTTCTCTTACTGTTTCTATTATTTATTAACTAAGCTCTTTTTTACTTCCTCCGTGCAGTTGTACCTCCTGATATTCTCCAGGTTCTCTCTACTCTCTATCTTCGTTTCTGTATGCTTTACTACCGCTGTGTTCCGAAACAAGTTCATGACCTCGTATGGACCTTCATATATGAAAAACAATTTCTTGATTGCTTTCTCTGATGCTTTACTCATTGGGTGTGTTTTGCAAAATACTAAGTCTCCTTTTTTAATTTTATTTTCATACCATTCTCTGCTTTTTTGTTCATTTTCTTCATTCTCTTAATGTATATGTCTAGTAATACTTCCTTAGCCTCTTCTTTGGATATTATTTCTCTCGGCCAATCAAATTCTTTGAAGATGCTGGGTTCTTCCATATACCCCAGAAACAATTCAGCCGCACTCTTCTTTGTTTCCTCAGATATAGAGTTGTTCATCAATCTTGTGGCTCTGTTAACTGCTGTGGACCACTTCGTATGATTGTCGTGACATAACATTCTTAGAATTCTTACTATTTCCCCGTTATATCTCTCTATCGGGTTCGAACTTGGATGATATCTAGTAACGTTTATCATTCTGATCCCTTTAAACTTCAGATAATCTTTAAAGTATTCGGATACAAATTGTGTACCATTATCAGTGAGAATTTTTAATGGAACTCCATAATGTTTGACAAACCCTTCTTCTAAATATTTTACTATCTCCTTTGCTGTAGCCTTCTTGATGTTATAACATATCACAAACTTACTGCATACGTCGACGCATGTGAGAATATATGTAAATCCTCGTGATCTTGGGAGAGGTCCAATTAAATCGATAGATATCATATCTAAAGGATTTTTTGCAGTTACGTGTAACTTCTCTTTCCATTTTTATTTTTGAAGGTTTAGTTTTTATACATAGCATACAGTTTCTTACACCACGTCTCTCTTCATACATTTCCAGAAGAAAAATCTTCGGGCGAGTCTCAATGTTTTATCAATCCCGAAATGTCCAGACTTCTCATTCACTTATGCGAGTACCTTTTCAATTAGTGCGCCAGGTACGCAGAGTTGCATTTGATTGGATTTCTCTATGCTTACTCTAAAAATCATGCCTGCCTTAATTACATATTTTCCTTGTATCTTCGCACGTCTCATTTTCTTTCCATTTTCATTTCTGTCTCCGTTCAAGACATTTAAGATGCCACTTAATTCTTCATCTTTCTTCATGCTTTCTATCCATTCCTGTCATATGTTCCCTAGTTCTTCATCCATGATGGCATTTATGGATAACTTCATCACTTCCTCTGGTTCCTGCATCATATGTAAAGGGGATCTACTTAAGGCATCTGCAACTTTATTGTCCTTTCCTTTAATATCTACTATTTCGAAACTGTACTCCTGGAGAAGTAATGCCCATCTTGTCAAGCGAGGATTCCATTGCCTCGCAGAGTTTAACCATATAAGACTCTTATGGTCGCAAAGAATTTTAAATTTTCTTCCTTTCAAGTAAACTGCAAACTTTTCAATACCGAATATAATGGCCAAACATTCCAGTTCGCTAATGGTACACGCCCTTTCGAACGCCTTCAGTGCACGACTCGCATATTGAATTACATCTTCTCCATCCTCGGTTTTCTGGAAGAGATAGGCCCTTAGACCTATATTCGATGCGTCTGTTCCTATGATGAAAAGTCTTTTAAAATCTGGCTGGCCTATAGCAGAACTAGATGTCAGGTCTTCTTTTAGTACATTAAAAGCCTTTCCTCCTCTTGTGCCCATTTCCATTTCATATCCTTTCTCAAAAGATCGTATAAAGGCTTGGCTTTTGAAGCGAAATTCCTAATAAATTTGCTCCTCCAATTGCATATCCCTAGGAATCTTTGCAATTGCTTCCTGGTTGTAGGCTTTGGAAAACATTTTATAGCCTCATTTTTATCGCTGAAAGTCTTACGTTTCCTCCAGATACTATATGCCATAGGAACTTGATTTCTTTCTTTGCAAACGAACATTTCTCTAACTTAACGGTAAGTCCTGCTTCTTTCAATTTACATAAAACCCAGTCTATTTTGCTTATATGATCCATCCAGTCCTTTGAATGTATACACATATCATCTACGTATATTGCTAACCATGACTTTGTTTCCAGACCAAATATTCTGTTTAGCGCCGTTGTAAACGCCGACACCGATGAATTTAGTCCGTAAGGTAGTCTCCTAAATTAGAATAACCTGGACCCATATCTAAATGCTGTGTATTTTCTAGATCTTTCTTCAATCTCCACCTGGAAGTATCCTAGCGTTAAATCAAATGATGTGAAGTACTTACTTCCCGCAAATGAATGCAACAACTCATTAATTTTTTCTACTTGATTTCGTGGTAGTAATACATGCTTATTTAGCTCTCGCAGATCCAAAACCGGTCTCACGCCTCCGTTTGGCTTATCCACTACGTGCATGGGAGCTTATGTGAATACTATTCGAATCTTCTATGATCTCCCAGTCTAGCCATTTCTGTAGTTCTTCAACAGCTTTCCTCTTGGTAAACGGTATAGAATATTGCCTAGATACTATGGGCTGATTTTTGTCGACCTCTATTTCATATGAATACACATCCGTAAGTCCAGGTCGCTAGCTAAATAGGTTCCTATGCTTGACAAGTACATCTCTCAATTCTCTTCTCTCCTTTTCAGAGATTTCTATGCATTCGCTCACTTTATCTTGTATTTCTTTAACGGACGGCACATATTCATTTTATTTTTCCTCTATTTCTCTATATTTATATTCGTCGTATTCACTTTCTTTATACATAACGTCCCTTTTATTAACCACAAGACCTTGTTTTCGAACAGACATTTCTTTTGTCGACTCGTCACACATTGTCTCCATAGGAATATCAAGTCTACACGACTCTTCCAATTCCACATTTAGCCTTCTCTCTTTGACATGAATGCGCCCATCATACTTTTCTAGGAAAGACACTCCCAAAATAATCTCACACCGTAATCCTTTCACCACTAGGAAATTTACTGAGAAATTTTCACCTTGAATATTCATTATGATTTTTAATGATCCCTGTATCTTGTATTCATCCTTGCCAGCTGCCATGACTAATCTAATCCTGTCTTTCTCGCATGTATCTAATCTAGCTTCAGGGTACTTCTCTCTTATTTTCTTCCAGCATTCGTAACTCTCTCATGACTTCCACTACCTTCCACAATCTACCAAACATTTAACTTCCAGTTCTATTATTTTAGCGTTAACATAAAACGTTCTTCCAGGTTTTAGTCTTCCAAAGTCTGGTTCTCCTACTAAACATAATTCTAGACTGTCGCTGGGTTTCTCTATTGTTTCTCACCTCATTTCATGTTCCTTTTCACTAGCTCTCACATCTGGGGATTGCTGCAAGAGCATTACATGTTTGACGCTCGATTGCTTTGGGCGTTCTCCAAATGTTCTTTATTTTCACCGCCGCTATAGCTCTTTGTATTCTTACTGGTAGCGTTTGGATTACTTGCTTCACTAATTCCTATTCACTGCATCCTTCTTTCAAATTCTTAAAGCTTCTCAAGGTTTCCCATGTACGTTCCTCCAGACTTTCAATTTTTGACCAGTCGATGTGTTTTCGTTTTAGGGCTTCCAATTGCCTTTCCTTGATGTCTTGACTACAATAGTAATCTAAAAACTTTCGACTGAATTCTCGAAAGTCTTTGAATTTGTGTTGGTTTAATTGGTACCACCCGGCTGCTGACTGTTCGAAACACGTGTCAATGAGACTAAGAGTCATGTGATCGGGGATTCTCATTAAACGTATATTCGTGGTAAGCTCCTTCAGCAATTTCCTTGGGCATTTTTCTGATATATTTCCATTAAATTTAGGCATATGCTGCAATTCCTGAGGTCTAGGTATCCTTGATTTATATCTTTCACAGCCTTTGTATTCTTCTTCTAAAAAAGTAAAGTGCTCCCCTGTGCATAGCACTACGCCATGAAGGCGTATAGGGGGTGTGGGGGTAACGCCCCACACTTTCTTGATCCGGTCATGAGTGGGGGTGATGTGATCAGCATCACGCCCCTGACCGCCTTTAACCCCCCCCCCCAGGGTTTCCCTCAGGTACCCATGTTATTCGACGCAGAGTGGGCGCCGGGGCCGCTTCCATCGTTAGAAAAGTTCCCGGATTTGAACCGGCCGGGGATCGAACCCGGGACCTTTAGCATGGTAGTCAGACGCGTTACCGACTAAGCTAAAAATTTCTCATTGTTCCTACCTTCTTCACTACTCTTCCACTTTCTCTTTCTCCTTTGGTGAGATCTTTTTTTATATTCCTTTTTCCTTTCATCTTTTGTTGTAGACTCATCGCTAGAGCTTTCTTCTTTTATCTCTTTTTTGATATAAGTATCTTCCTCGCTGCCTCGAAAACTGGATCTAGCGTTCCTTTCTCTTACTGATATATTCCCTAATCTTCTTTCCACTTCTTCCATTCTCTTCTCTGTCTTATCTATCCTGGATACTGTTCCGTTTATTTTTCTATCCATTTCCTTTCCTCTCTTATCTGCTGCATTCATTTTGGTGCGATTTTCCGCAATCTCCTTTTCTATACTCAGAGTTTTTCTTGAGCTTCTTGAAGTCCATACGAGTTTTCTTCTCTGAGTTTTAGAACTTCCCTTTCGATTCTATTATTCATTTCCAAACTTCTATCTTCTATCAGGAGCTTAGCTTCCTCTTTCTTGCTTTCGTTTTCTTTTATTCTTGAAACGATTAATTCTATTTGAGATTTACTTTCAACCAGCTTTCTCTCCAAATTTTCGTTTCTTTGTTTATTTTCCTCTCTGAGATTCGAAACCTCCTCTTCTATTTATATCTAAACTTGTACTCTCGACTAACAACGTTGTTTCTTCTATTTGCTTTCCAGCGACTTTCTATTTCCTTCACACGTTTCATTCAATCTCAAGAACATCTCATGGGTTTCGGACCTCGAGGCTTCCAATTTCCTGCTGTTTTCCTCGAGCCTTTCTTCCATCTTTCTATTACTTTCTTCAAACTTCTCTTCTAACTTTCTACTACTTTCATCTATCTTTTCTTCGAGTCTTCTACTGTTCTCTTTTACTTCTCTGTTATTCTCTTCCATCTGTGTTTTTTATTCTCTATTATTCTCTTTTGCTTCTCTGCTACGCTCATCTATCTTCATTGATAACATCTGGAGCATTTATATCATGTTCACCTCTTCCGTCTTATTTTGTTTTTCCTTCATTTTCTCTTCTTCCTTTTCCCTTTTCTTCTCTTCTTTTTCCTTTATCCTTTCTTCCTTGCAATTTTTGCATACGTAATCTCCTCTTTCACTTATTCCTATGTACTTTTCTCTTCTTATCTTCTCACATAGCCAATGTTTCATTTCTTTGCATGAGCTGCATAGGATAGTTTCTTGCTTATCTCCCTCTTTTCCACAGCAGTTTAATATTTCCTTTCTGTCTTCCATTTCCTCCATTATATTTTCTCTGTTCTCGCCTTCAATTTTATTTTCTTCCTCCATTTTGGCTTTCTTCCTTTATCTCTTTCTTATTCACAATTCTGCTAGCCGCAACGTTGGTCGCCACTATGCTACGACCCTGGGGGTACGTACAGTGGTGGAAAAAAGTTCTTCCCCATAAGACTTTAACGGCAGTAAATAATGCCGGAAAGGTAGGCAACACACATTGCGCCTTTAGGTGATCGGGTGATTCTGTCTGTCTCAAGAGCAACTCGTCTTTCATGCAAAAGCCAACAGGCACAGGAAATGTAGGAAAGTCACGTGACTTGTCAGGTGGAATGTTGTT
The DNA here is from genome assembly GCF_977018435.1 of Lepisma saccharinum. Classification (NCBI taxonomy): domain Eukaryota; kingdom Metazoa; phylum Arthropoda; class Insecta; order Zygentoma; family Lepismatidae; genus Lepisma; species Lepisma saccharinum. The sequence goes on along the minus strand of NC_139248.1, from coordinate 7,882,910 downwards.
CTTCAGAAAATCGCCTTTTCTCAAGCCAGGTCGCAGAACCGACAAGAGCTACACGTTATATCTCCGAAAATGATTCCCCTAAAAACGTTGAACGAAACGCTAAAACAATTCTTGCCTTAATTACTGTATGTGCCGCAGTAGCACAGTCGTTAGGGCGTTTTATTACCATGTGAGAGATCTGGGTTCGATCCCCGACGGGGGATAATCGGGATTTTGTCCACCTGTCCAAACTGCTTCGGTGCCCACCCAGCGTCGTATAAAGTGGGTACCTGGAGGAAACTCTGGGGAAGGGGGGTGGTAAGGCGGCCAGGGGCGTGGTGCTGATCACATCATTCCCACCTTCGGCCTGATGAAGAAAGCGTGGGGCCCTGACTCCACTAACTCCACACCCCCTATACGCCTTCATGGCTTGTTGCAAAGCACAAGGTAGGACTTTGCATTTTAATTCACTATACATCCCAATTTTGTCGTAAAAAAACTTCCCAATCTCTACGTGGGCTTTCTTCCAAGTTCCGTAGGGATGTGAATAGGCTCCAATATTTCTTTACACAATTCATACATGTTACATTTCCTTATAAGAACAACAGCCGATATATTTTGTGTGCGTGTGTGTAAGGGGGGGGGGGTATAATCCAAACATGTGAGGTGATCCTTTTACCACTACTCAATTCTCAGAAATAAATCTCAATTCCACGCACTGAAAATGCAGCACTTTCTACATCTTAGCATGCAAATATCTACATAGTAGCAAAGTAATGTGTGGAAAGAGAAAAATTAACGATTTGTAAAGGCACTCTGAAATTTTTTTAGTTTATTTTTTTTCAATTTGAACTGACATTCATAACATTCATTAACAATCCCAATATTGACAAAAGAATAGCTTAGTCGTTCTGCTACTTTCAATTCTTCATTATCGTAGTCACCGTAACTCTCTCTCTCTCTCTCTCTCTCTTTCTCTCTATCTCTCTCTCTCTCTCTCTCAGCCTTCCCGATGGAGCTGTAGTAGAGTCGCCGCCTTGTAATCAAGGAGTCCCCGGTTCGATACCCGGTGGAGACACAGTGGTTAGGATCCCACTTTTAACTGTAGATGCAGTCTCGATTAGCCTTTGTGTGCATAAAGTGGACTTAAAATAACAAATGAAAATAAAAATCAAAATCACCGTAACTCTCTACAAAGCCAGAGGATCCATTTTTGAAACCTGTTGAGGCTTAGATGTAGCATTGCATTCGTATCATTACCCATCATCTTCATCGTCGCGATTATCGCAAGAGGTAAAAATGCGTCACAAAATAACCCAAACAGAAGCTTGGAATCAATCTGAATATTGGTTACGTTGGATACTTGGTAGAACTGTTTTAAATATCACTTCCTGTGATGTAATAGGGTTTTTGATTAGAGACCATTTGTATAATACATATCGTTGTTGCGAACAATAAGTAGTTTCACGTTCACCACACTCTTCGGTTGTTTAGAAATCGTAGTTATTTAGAAATCGTAAGGAAGAAGGATCTCCACATTTCCGCTTTCACATGTCAATGAAACTTTAAAATAAGTTCAGTGTAGGTCACAAAAGAGATTTACATATTGTTATGATATCTTTTAAACACCACGAAATCTAATTCCAATAGAATACGATACTACTCCTTACGTTCCTGTAAATGTTCACCATTAGTCTAGCGAAAAAAAGTAACGAAGATTTCCATGTTTCCTTGAGGAAAGATAAGGCGCCTGCTTGTAGCAAGCAAGCCTAACTGCTTCGATCAGTGACCTTCACTGCCAGAGTGACTCACAGCTGGCCTTCCCTCGTTCCAGTGTGCGTATAAAACAGGTATTTTATTTCGTTCGTTCCAATCCACAGTTATATCAAGCTAACATTCTAATACTTTCGTAAAATATGTAGTAAACTAGTTGTATACACTTCCAGTGTGTTGTTGCCTGCTATTTACACGCGGGAGATGGGGGTGTTGTAAACATTTCTGAACCCAAAGGTCGAGCACGAAGGAAAAGTCGTGTAAGCATTGGAGGTAATAACAAGGTAATAGAAGTTGAAGGAAATTCTGGAATAAATTATATCAGAAATTGAGTAAAAACAGTTTCCATCACACATAGGGCTCTCAGATCACTCTTCAGCGGAAAGTAGGACAAATTGTCTCAAAATGTTGGACGCGAGCGTATTTGCAGTAAATAGGTTACTAGGACATCTTAGCATATAACGAGAATATGACACATCTTCAGCTCAAAAATTAATGTTGAAGTGAACGGTTGAGGTCAAAATTCCTCAACTGCTAATTAATAGCACGGCTGTATGTGATTTCAACTTGTGTATGTAAGACAGAACGTTTTTCGTCGATGTGGGGCCAGGAAGAGAAAACAATCCATGAATTCGGGAAGGAAAAAAATCACAATTTCGTAAACAAAGTCTGGAAGTTCTTGTTTATTAATATGTAAAAAACCACTATACACTGGGAAAAAACAGAATTGTGTGCCTTATTTCTCCAATAAGGAGAATAATTACTTGTTACTTCGAACAAATTACCGACACTTATATCGATAAAACTTCACAAAGTAAGCATTTTTATACATATATCAGGACTTTTCCGGATCTAGAAAATCGTGAAGTAATTTCTGAGCTGGGATTGTAATTGCTTTTCCGAACATCCAGTAGCAACCATGCACACTCTTTGATTTAAGCATACTTCTCCAAGGAACCACGTTATCTTAGACTCCCCTCAGTTTTTCTGTTTCTCCATCTAATTTGAAGTTACGTGATGCCCAAAATACGTATAAGACATTTCTGATTTATTTCAAATTCTTTCCGGAGGCCAGACACAACTATAAAATGTAGGACACGTCCGGAAATAAGAATGATTCTTATAAGTCTTTTGATTTTCTTATTTAGCGTCGTTTTTCTTTCACCTCTTGCTAATCGCGACGACGAGGATGAGTGATATGATTAAATTGATGAAGGAGCACTCACAAAGAACACCCATACCCACGACGTAGTGCACTGTGATAACTCAAGCATTTTTCCTATCTTTAACTACACACGAAACATAAAGAACAATCTAAATAAACAGGTGCCAGTTCACACTCTAACCGTAAAAATACATATGCATATGAAAATGCAAAATAATATTTATTTTTAGGTAGTTGTGATTTATTATTGTATATTAAAGAAATATATTAGTGATAAAATGACGGAAGTAGAGGAACATCTCCAATGAAACACTCATGCCTTATGGATATTTTTATTTCTTGCCTAACAAGGTTCCGAGTTCGAGTTCCGACCAAAATGGGTTCATTGTGTATGTTCGTTCATGTCTTTAATGTAATCATAGATCGTCGTCATGAATAATTTAACTTCAGAGGAAGAAAACTGAGGTAATTACTAATAAAAACAATAACAAAACAAATTTGACCTTAAAGCCCTGGCTTTGCGCTACATATTCCATCACGGGGATCATAGGCGTGCGCCCAGGGGGCCAGGGGGAGGGCAAATGCACCCCTAATCATGGACGTCTGCAGATTTTTTCCACGAAGAGACAAGCAAGGTACTTTTCCATGGGGCATATTACCCCGATAGTGTTGCATTATCGCATTCCTGCATCCTCATTATTATAATTAATGTAAATTATTATGACTGAAATCAAATTATACATGTGAAAACGTACTTTTTGGTTGACATTCGTTTTCTAAGGGGAAGGTGTGGCAATCCTTGCCCCCCTTCCTATATTATTATATTTTCACCTAGAAATTTAGGATAGATGAATCCTATCACCGTTATTAAACTATATTATACTCTTAAAGAAAATTAAGTATTTTCAAGCCGATGAAAGTTCAAAGCAACTACGGGGGAAGGGGGTGCAGTGGCGAAACCACCCCCCCACAACCTTGAACGGAAATCAATTTTAGGGGGCAAACATGGAAGTAAAGGAAAGCAAGAGTAGCAGAATCTAAGAGTTGCAGGACAAAAGGATACTCAAGATGGATTTTGTTTTCACGTCTTTCTTGCATATTTCTTCCAGACTGGCAAGAGCACCTGCGGGGGGGGGGGGGGAAGGGACAGAGCTGCAATTGCCCCCTTGATTTCAAATTTTATACAAATATATATACCTTTTGTAAAATGTTCTTGTTCGCTTCGCTCGCAATGTCTGCTTTTCATGCAGTCTAGTCAAGTTCAGAGCCGTAGCTAGGGGTCGACTGGAGTTAACCCTGGACGCCAAACGATCTAGGCTAAATGAAAAAAATTGTAAAGAGAATAATATGGCGCTCCATGAATTTTTTTCCCCATATTAAATCGACATTGTTTTCATTTTGCAAAAATTTGGATCTGAAAATTTATTGGTCGCTTCGCTCGCAATTTGTTTTCTGTAATGCATTTTAAATTACCGAGGAGAGAAGTACTGCTGCTAAAAGATTTTCTCTTACGTGCATGGAGGAAAAGGAACGCGCAGATTTGAGAGACAATTTATATGATTTTTTACTGTTGGTATATATGTGTGTGTGTGTGTGTGTGTGTGTGTGTGTGTGTGTGTGTGTTGTATATATATATGTATGTATGTATTTATATGGGTGTGTGGGGCGGGGGGAGGGGTGTATATATAAACACACCCATCAATGCAATAAAATTTAAACAAGTGAGATGAAATTACGTTATTGTTTTCCGGCCTGAACTATCATCAAGGCTATCCCCCCCCCCTAATCAGAGGGTCTGCGCACGCCTATGACGGGGACTGACACTTTACGTAGGTGTAGGCACGCTTCGTACAATTTGATGATATCGCGATTACGTAATGGATGTGCAGCCACTTAACTGAACCCCCCAAAATTCACATTTTATTACTAAATTCTAAATTAGCATAATATCACATAGTTTACCTATTCATAATATGCGCCGCTTTGGTGCACTTTGTGGATTGTGCATTAATCAACATCAGGTTAATCGCGGCAGGCAAAGTGGAGGGAAAATGACAATGAAGCACAACGAGGGAGCCCTTGGTTTCCGATTAATGAAACTTTTTCTACATGCAACTGAGTCGCTGCGTGAAATCGTTGAAAGTGTCATTTATTAATTTCTAATATTGCTTTTCTAGCACTTGGCGTCAACAAAGGCGATGAGGATGATTAATGAAGTTATGAAATGGATGATAGGACATGATGATCCATGTCTTACACAAAATTCTAAGTTGGGACTAATGAATATCGATTCGTCTTATCATTTGTCAAGTAGTTGTTTTTAACTCCAATCTTTTTCAAGGACTTCTGGGTTGACAGCATGTGTGTTGCCCGATGATGATTCGACGAAAACCACCATTTCAGTGAACTTTCTTGACAATGACTCTAATATCAGTAAAGAGAACATTTTCTTACGAATAGCTGTTGTTAAGAAACCAATTCCTGAAACTTTTTTTCTGGTGGTCTCACGGCACCCAGCTGTTCTTTGTTATGGTTGGGCCTGGGGTATGACTCACGCTGCTGTCAATACTCAATCATTCCCGAGAATCCAGGTCCGCCAGGCAAACCCAAGCGACAATTTTGTTATTTGGGTTGCATAGACAACAGGCTTTAAGATGTTACGATATCGTAGGTCTCGTGGCCCAAGAACTACTTTCCATGACTGTACAAAATGTTATTTACCACGGCTACAGAAATATCTTAATCTCCGGGGGATAGGTTCTTTATTCGAGAATTCCAAATAAGAAAGCGTTTTATAGCCAAGAGGATATAGTTAAATGCGAATCTATATTCTGAAAACTGTACACAATACAGAGAAAATATATTCCAAATTTACGTCAGTTATATTCTTCTTAATTATATATGAATAATTGAAAGGAAACCTTCTTCTTCTTTCTTCTAATTTATTGGGAAAAAGCTTCTTCTTTTCTTCCTTCTATTTTGGGAAAAGGCTTCTTCTTCTTTTCTTCCTTCTATTTTTGTGAAAAGGCTTCTTCTTCTATTCTTCCTTCTAATTTATTGGAAAAAGCTTATTCTTCTTTTCTTCCTTCTATTTTTGGGAAAAAGCTTCTTCTTTTCTTTCTTCTAATTTATTGTCTTTCTTTTTAAAGCGTAATCTTATTCATTACATGTATGCGCTCGTTTTCCCCGCTTCTTTGGCAAACGATACAAGCTATACTTATAGAAAGAGTAGGGTCGACTAAAATGACAATAGCGCCACCTCCTATGTAACGACCAAAAGGGGAATAGCCCAGGATCGCTAACAGCAAGCGCTGCCTATGGCCCAGTTCGTCTAATAAGAAGCGCAACCGTAAGTGCTTCGGGGCGTCTAATTGAACACAGCGCCACCGAGGGATGGACAAATACAAAAGCTGACGATGTTCTGCTCGTCAGAGGATCAAAAAGGAGAGAGAGATACATTTCTGAATTCATATGCTCAGTTATTAAGTTTCCTAATTGTTTCATAGATGAGCATGTTCTTAATTATCTTAATTGGCTATATACAATATTTTATTCACACCTTTTATAATTTTTATACTCTTCCTTTATATATTTTGCATTTACTATAATATATATAATCGCTCTTCTCCGCTCCTAGTTTCTACATGAACTCTGCTCTTCTTTACATGGCGTGCTGGCATCTATCGTCGCTCTCGGGAAACATTTCTTCCTTGCATTTTTCATTGTCTCGTCGGAACTGGCACGTGACAATTTCCAGGGGGGAGTCGACGGACCGGATTGACCTCCCCCTCTCGACGCCCATAGAATAGAATAGAATAGAATAGAATGGTCTTTATTTAAGCAGGCGTGTTTCGGCCTCATGGGCCGTTCTTACAACCAACCCTTGTCAAAGATACAATAAATGAATAAAAACAAAAAGAAAGAAAAAAACACATAATGATCATGATAATACAATAAAGATAATATAAAGATTATACAATGATAAAATAATACATTGAATAGATTAGTATATATACTGTTGAGTAAAGATAAGTAATAAGTCTTCGGTAGTTCAATGTGTATGCCGGGGGGGGGTAGGTTAGGTATGCATTATATGATGTATAAGTGCAGGTGCAATTGTTAACATATGAAGGTTAATTAAGTTGTTGGGACAATAGTAAGTTCTTCAGATTTTTCTTAAAACTTTGATGGCAAATAATGTTAGTCAATGGTGCAGGCAGTTTGTTCCATTCCCTGATCCCTGTAACAATGATGGACTTGTTATATGTGGCGGTTTTATGTTTGGGGATTTTTAGATTGTGCTTGTTGCGGATATTATGTTCGGCTGATGTTCTATGAGAACAGATCTTATCGGATAAGTATTTTGGGGAGCCACTCTTAAGTATTTTGTGCATCAAGGTGAGTGTTAAGTATTTTCTTCTATTGTTAATGTTTAGCCAAGAAAGTTTCTTTAAATAGGGGGATACATGTTCCTTTCTGTTTAGGTTAAATATGAAACGTATACAACAATTCTGAATTTTTTGAAGTTTATAGTTTAAGCCCTGGGATATATTACTGTACACTGGAGCGCAATAGTCTAACGTGGATAGGACAAGTGTTGCATAAGACGATCTTTAACATTAGCGTCCAGAGCATGTTTTAAATGATACAAAGATTTAAGTTTCCCCATACAGTTTTTCACAATAAATTCGACTTGTGGCTCCCAATTTAAGTGTCTATCGAACACAATCCCCAAGTTTTTGCTTGTATCCACTTCGCATAGCGGTATACTGCCAAGAGTTGGAGGAGAAGGTGCGTTTTTGTGAAGTTTCTTAAGAGTACCATGAGTTCCTATGGTCATGAAGCAAGATTTTGTTGGATTTAATTGAAGGGAGTTCCTCCGTGACCAATTTGTTATAGCGTCAAGGTCGAATTGAAGTTTGGTCATCGCATTATCGTAGTTTTCTGTATTACACTGAATATAGATTTGCGAATCGTCAGCATACTGATGGTAGTGGCAATATTGGACAGCGCGGTCGAAATCAGCTACGTAAATCATGTATAGTAGTGGACCCAATATACTTCCTTGAGGGACGCCTTGTTGAACAACTAACCATTTAGAGTATGTGACTTCCGGTTCCCGATATTTCACACGTTGTTTCCTGTTGCCGAGATATGATCGAAACCAATTTAACGCGTTTCCGGTAACGCCATAGTAATACAGTTTGGCCAATAACAATTCATGATTGATCGAGTCGAACGCTCTTGAATAGTCCAACAAGACTAAAAGTGTAACTTCATTTTCATCTATTCCTTTACTTACATTGTCTACGATATCTACCAGCGCAGTGCAAGTACTATGCATTTTTCTGAAACCAGATTGAAAGTGTGGTAGGAAACCTTGAATATGTGAAAGTATTTGTTCATAAATTACTTTTTCAAGTATTTTGGACATTGTGGATAGAATGCTAATAGGTCGTAGATCTTTTATTTCTGTGGGTTTGGATTTTTTAGGTATAGGTGTTACTTCGCATTTTTTCCACTCTTGAGGGAACCAACCTTTGGAAAGGGAAAGATTAATAATGTGCGTAAGAGCTTCTAAACAAAAGGGGATGCAATACTGTAAAATAGTTAGGTTTATGCCATCATAACCGCACGCTTTCGATTTCATTTTGTTAAAAATTTTACGTACTTGTTCGCTACTTACTGGGGTAAAAAAGAACGTGTCATTGTTGGGTTGCTCAAGATACGTGTTGGTTTCATCAATCACCGCTGCATTGTTATCTGAGGGTGCACTCGGCTTAACAAAGAACTCGTTTACCGCATTCGGCCGAAATGTATCTGGGGAGAGCGCATTACTCTTTTTATTTGGTAAAAGTCCCTGGCTTCTGAGGTTAGACCATAAATTTTTAGCATTTTTTACATTCATATTTACCGTTTCGTTATAGTGCTTAAATTTTGCGTTTCTGACTGCTTTTTTGGCTCTGTTTCTGAAGTATTTGTACGATAGGAGAGCGTCTGGGTCTCCTGTATTTACATATCTCAGATGAAAGAAGTCGCGCAACTTCCAGAATTCCCTTACTTGATTTGAAATCCAGGGGGCGGGAGGTTTGGTTACACGAATTTTTCACTGGGGGGCGTGCTTATCTATTAATCTGATAATGTTATCATTCAAGGCCTCCACCGCTGCATCTACGTCCTCGTTTCTTTCGATTTTGCACCATTCCACATTTTCCGCGTCTTTACGAAACTTGTCCAAGTCCATGGTTTTGAAATTTCTAATTTTGATAATTTTTTTAGGTTGCTTTGGTGCGTACAGGTCAAATATGGAGTATGTTATATGGTGATCTGTGATTCCAGGTAACTCGCTCTGCCCAATTTGCTTTACAATTAAATCTTGTGAACAAACGATTAAATCAATTAATGACTTTGACGTCGCTGTCACTCTGGTTGGCTTGGTAATTAATTGTTTCCCGTGAACTTCCTTGATTATACTCTGAAGGAGTCTAGTACTGCTTTCGTTTTTTCTTAACATGTTGATATTCCAGTCGCCTAACGCAATGAAGTAATCGTAATTTAAGTATAGGTGTTGGAGGATATCTGCTACGTGACTGATGTGAGTATAGCTGACATTTGGGGGTTTATATGCTACCATAAGTCCAATTTTTTTCCTATCGATAGTTAATTCGATTACAAGGTACTCTACGCCGATATCATTATTAACGAACCCGTCTAAAAGTTTCCATTTAAGCGATTTAGAAATGTATAAGCACACACCACCTCTAGATTTGTTTAATCTATCTTGTCGAACTAATGTGTAATTTTCGATGTCTACTATATTATTACTAATATTCGGTTTTAACCAGCTTTCTGTAATGGCTATCAGGTCAAAGTTTAAGTTCGATATCATTTCTTTAAATTCATCTATGGAGTTGAGTAAACCTTGAATATTTAGATGACATAATTTAAAGCCATTTTCAGATCTATTTATTTCAGCTTCGAGCTGTTCCTTTATATTGTAATTGCTGTGGCGGATATTAATGGGCGACTCATCAAAGTAACTGGAGTGAATTCTGATTGGGAGTGGCGTTTCTGCACCATTGACTACATTGGTAGGGTCATTTATATTTATCGTTTCCTCCACTGTTGGTCATGAAGTATATATTCTGTCCCAAGTGTGAATTGCATATTGGAATAACAATGAAAATGTGCATACGCATAAAAAAACAGGTGCTAGTTATCATAGTGACTTATTACTACAATCAAATTTTTAAAAATGTAAAAAAATAAATGAAAAATTTAAGAATAAAAAAGTAAAAATTAATATAAAAATGTGAATACTGACACAAAAAAAGAAAAATAAAAAAAATGAAAATATTTGTTGATTAACTAAAAATGGGAGAAATATAGATTTTTGAGCTTGCCGATATATTCTGGCGTGAGTTAGAATACAAGCTGAGGGTTGTTTACATTTATATAACAGTCTATTATGCGACAGGTTCATGCCCTCCTTTCGCCACCATTGAGGAATGCAGAGAGTATTGCAAGCTTTGTAAGGTTCGGCGCGGAATGTTCTCCTGCATTCCCCTCCCCTCTACTTTTGACTGGTCACCGTTGCCCGTACGTCATTGATGGGGGAAGCAGTTCCAAAAATAAACGCAACCACCGTTAGGAGGGGAGTGTGGCGGAACAGCGTTACTTTCTGCTGAACTTTGCGATGTCCTCCGGGTCACTAATCCTAACCACGTTTCCGTTGTGTAGGGCAAGTACATTCCCATCGGTTGTCCATACTCGTTCGAATATTTTACTAAGCCTTACCTTGTGAAAAAGGTCCAAATTTGTTTTTGTTAGGTTTTCAGTTACGAAAATACCTGTCCCTGTAGCCTTGACGTTCTTCTTGTTCTTGTAGACCAAGTCTCTCTGGGCGTAGGTGACAAAGCGCGCAATGATCGGCAGGGGTTTGCCATCACGTCGCGGTGCTCCCAGTCGGTGAACACGATGAAACACATTTTGTGGCACTTTCACTTTCACCTGCTCATTGATGATTTTTGAAGCAATCACTTCACACTTTTCACCCTCACTTTCATTGATGCCATGAAAAACAAGGTTCAGGCGGCGGTCATATTGTTCCAGGGAATTCAGATCCTTTCGCACTTGCTTCACTTGCTTGTCTAGCTCAGAGATTTTCCTCTCGAGATCGTTTTTTACTTCTTGAATGGCATCCTCCACGGCAAATTTAATTGCAGTGGTCAGCGCTGGTTTAATTTCTTTCAACACCGCATCACTTGCAAATGCCAGGGCGATGCGTCTGTCCAGGTCTCCGAACTGTTGGTTGAGTTCCTTCGCTATGGCTGTCGAGATGGAGTTTTCAATCCGTTGCCACTCAGCTTTGCTGATTCCCATTTTTCGGGCAATACTGCTCTTAACAATTAAAAAAAATACGACAGAATAAGTACTTGTGCTGCAGTATCCCCTCCTCCGTGCAAGCTCGAGTTGGGTAGACGGACCCTCTTACATGCGGTTCACAGCGGGCGACTCAAGCGGAAAGAGAGAGCTATTCATGCACGTCCGAACTCCTTGAAGGCTAAACCCAAATGTGAAGGCTATGGAGCAAGGAAGCAGCAGAGAAGATGGGGGGGGGGGGGGGATCGAGTGTGCAGACCAAAGAGGTACACCTTGCTGGAAAGACTGGTAACTGCAGTCACTCCCCTCCCCCTCTACATGCACGTGTTCATTGGTGGAGCAGTCTCACGTCAATACTTGCACTTGCACAGCGACTTGTTTTCCTTCGCCTGCTCCAGAGATTCATGAGACAGTGTGTAATGCTGCAAGTGGGAATTGAAAGGTAGAGGAATGTATACTTGAGCTTTGGTGAGGCTGGCTGGGGGGTGGGGGGGTTGTAGGGTGACCATACTTCCTGGTTTTTGCAAGATAGTCCTCTTTACTTTTTTAGACTTTTGTCTGTCCACAACAAACTCAAAAAAAATCAAATATATCCTTTCCTTCAAGAATGTCTTGCAAAAACGACTGATGGGCTTGCAGAGTTTTAAAATACCTTCAGTTCAGAAGGAAGTGCATTGTAAGCTGCTTTCCTCTGTCATTGACAAATTCAGTTCTCTTTTCACCTCCAATCTATTCCATTAGGCGAAGTGGAAACTCAAAGTTGAAACCTTGAGTCATTGTTAATTACAAAATGTAATCGACTTGCACATGTTCCCATTTCACGAGTTGATTCTGAAAAACCGTACTTTGTTGCATGCAATCTATTCTCATGAAAAGTATGTTTCAAAGGGTGTGGAAGTGGAATAAGTCTTGTGTATTGCATTATGCGTTGTTTGTTTCTTAGGCAAATAAATATGACTCGCTTGATTTCTTAGTGGGTGGTTTTTCTCTCCTTTACAGCTGTTCATAGGTGTGTAGAAAAAAAATACTATTTCATTTATAGTTGACAAATTATATTTTCAATTTATGATTGATTGAGTTATAAGTTATAGGACTGGACCTACAGCTTAGTGGGATCCGAACCACTATGCGCCTTCACCAGGTATCGAATCTGTGATCCTTTGATCACATGGTGGCGACGTTATCACATTGAGAGGCAAGAGAAAAGGGCACAACTAACACTCTTGAGACTAACGTGCCTGATGTAGAGAAAGACATCTTGGATCAGTTCTTCTCCTTTCCCCCAAAATTTACTTCCTCTGAGGGAGGTTTCACACTGAAGTGACAAGCAGTATCCGACAGGCAACAAGCAATACGTGTCTTGAAAACTGATGCTTATTAATCAAGGCAATATTTCAAACACAAGTGACACAAAAAGCTGCACGCATCCTTTGTCACTTAGACTGGACAGTTTTCTCGATGGCATGCATCATGTTGACTCGGTCTGTTGTTCGTTGAATGTTTTCTTATCGACTGAAAGGGCGGATTGTGGCTTGAGTGTTTCAATGGATCTACTCAAAAGTTAAGGCTCATTCCACAGCCCCACACAGTGTCAGAAGCCCGTCTGTGGTGTCAACGAAAAAAGAAGAAAAATAACACAAAGGACAATATGTCAAGCAATACTTGTGGATTATACTATATGTGAACGGTTAGGAACTGCTATCATAGATTGATTGGTGTGAATGGCAACAGCAAAGTCCAGGTTTTGGGTAGAGGAGCGGTGGTTGTTGATGTGATGTTGTGGTTGTCAACAACCACCGCTCCTCTACCCAAAACCTAGACTTTACTGTTGCCATTCACAACAATCACCACAATATTCCTTTTAATGGCTACTTCCAGGTAGCGATCGTCCACTCCTTGCCCCAATCCACCAACACCTCAATACGTAGAAGATGGGAGAGGGCCTACATATCAACCATGAATGCAACCACACCTCCAGGCCTGAACAAGACCACCCAGTAACGCCCCTCATCCCCTATCCTCACCACCACCTTCTCCCAACCAACCCCCCCCCCCCCCCCACCACTCACAGTTTTCGACAAGCCAGGTGAAAGAACCATATATATATTTGTGGTACTGTCAACACTTTTTTTTCGGGACCTGGCAACACTGCAGGTCATGCTTACTCTTCCATCTTGTCACTTAGTTCTACAACGTCTCTCTACTCCTGAAGATGTGACATACAATCACGAAAATTTGAATTTTTTCTTTGTCCGGCGAGTGTTTCCTCTCTCCTCTTTCACTTTTTTTATATATATATATGTGTGTGTGTGTCCGTCTGCTCCTTCCCCCCACCAATCTGCAGTGATTTCACACCCTGGTGCATGGACACACACACACAGAACACCCATGTACAGACTCCAGTCTTGAAAGCCACAAAGAAATGGCATTGGAATTGGAAAAAAAAAATCAGAAATGTCCTACATTTTGAGCATCACAAAATTTGAATTAATAAAATATGTGCTTCGGTTGAAAAAAGATTAATCAAAGGGAACATCATACACTAAAATTCTGTAGACTACATTCGCACATTCAATAGCAAAATTAATTTTGACTCGGACACTGCAAGAAAAGTGGCATGACAACAAAGACTGATACAGAAGAAAGTTATTGAACTACAAACATGCATCTTCCTCACAGAGCGAAACCAAGGTCTTTGGGCCACACCTGGCTCACAATGCATTTTTACGAAGCCTCTAAATATTATTGCGTAAGTGAAGTTTCACATTTCCATGTGGAGTATTGGTATGAAACTTTACATTTTATGCAATATTAAAACTGCGTTTACCACATCTATCATGAACTCTAAATTTTAATCTACTGTCTTGATTGCAAGTAAGATATAATATGGCTCTCTGATGAATCACTCAAGATTGTTACAAGTCCTGGGCACCTATGCTTTAGCATTTACACAGAAGCTTTTAAATTTCTCTGGTACTTTCACAAACAAACTACTTGGGGGCATCAAAAAGTTTTGCCTGTTGAGGTATAATTTGTCTAATAACGGAAAGATTGAAACAATGTACATACATATAGTTTGCCTGTAGCATCCTCTACTCAAAGTTTCCCTTACACATAAATCCCATCACGTTCGATGCATTTGAGAACACGTTTTACCAGGTGTCAAAAAAAAGTTTGGAAAAATTCCACAGAACAATCCCTGCCCCACCGTTCAGAGCTGTTTTCACCTCCTGTAGGTCCTCGAATCTCATGCCACGTAGCACAGACTTAAGTAGTTAAGTTCAAAGTGGGAGAAACCGAAAGTGCGGACAAGTTAAGGACTGGCAGGCCATCAACGTCTATGACCGACGACAACTGCCACAGGGTTGATGAGCTCATTCGAGCGGATAGATGCATCACCATCCAGGACATTTCTGATGCAGTGCACATGTCCTATATAGATCTTGCTCAAGATAGAGAAAGATGGAATGCCTCTGTTGCTGCAGCCATGAACCTTCGGGTTTAAGAAGGCTAGAGAGTTAGTTAGTTAGTTAGAGCACATGTCCTTTGGGTCAGCACAGTTGATAATTGAGAGTTTGGGATACCATAAAGTCTGTTGTAAGTCTGTGCTTCGTGGCATGCAATTCGACGACCTACTGGTGAAAACAGCTCTGAACGGTGGGGCAGGGAGTGTTCTGTGGAATTTTTCCAAACTTTTTTTTTTACGCCTGGTAAAACGCTCGCTCAAATGCATCGAACGTGATGGGAACTATGTGTTAGGGTAACTTTGGTTCGAGGATGCTACAGGCAAACTATATGTATGTTCACTGTTTCAATCTTTCCATTATTAAACAAATTATACCTCAACAGGCAAAACTTTTTGATGCCCCCTCGTACAATAGTTCCAATGTATTTTCTATCAATCAATTCTAGTAAATGGGAGAACTACTGCAAAAAATAGAAATTCAGCCAAAAATCCTATGAAAAACTTCACATGCATCTGTCACACTTGGGCAGATATTCTTTTATACTGTATTCACACTGCAGAAGATTATTCACAGGAATTCTGACTAAATTAGACTGACAGTATTTACTCCAATAGAGATTAAACTTTATTATTTCCATCTGCATTTGATCAATAAATTTTACATACTTTGGGCATACATCATACCCGTGCAGAGTTTGTTAATATCGTGTTTACTACACTTAATAATAAAAATTAATTATTTAACAGAAGTAAAAACTTTATTTCAATGACAATGGCAACATGAATCATGAAAAAACATGAAGGAAAAAGACACGAAGAAAAGTAAGCAAAAAAAAGCAAATCAACACAGCATTATAGACTTTGCTAAAGCTTTTGCATGGCTTAAGTATAATAATACCAACACACCCTATCATGAACAATAATAGATATTAACAATTGCAAAATAAATAATTAAAAAGTTATCCTTGTATATTTTGTACACTAATTTGACAGACGCATACACAGAGAAATAATGAACATATGCACACCTTAGAAAACACATATCAAATACTGGATATAATTGTAATAACAGCAATAGCACACTCAAAATGCAGATGTGATTACTGAATTCATGTACTTGTAAACTTCATTATCAACACTTTTGTTGTCATTGAAACAGAGAAGTTCATTTATGAATTAAAACTCCCCATATCAACTACTGCCAGACTTCGTTTACACACATCCTACAACATAACTCATTAGATTCTGTATACATCATAATCTCTGGTGTTTTTATAACAACAACACTTCTTTTTTGCATTTTTATATCATAATTAGAGTATTATGTCTAATAATATGAAACACTGCCATTTAATACAAATTAAACAGCGGTTTCATTTACAGCGACTATTTTTTTCATAGGAAAGGAACATGCTAAACTTAATGCTAACCTAACTACAGCATTTGCTGTTATCTATTATTGCACCGCTCAGTGGGTGAGGTATTGTGCCTGCGTGCTCTCTTTCCGGCAGAAAGGCGTGGAGCGCTTAGAAGGTCAGGCCTGCATCCTTGTACGTTGTGAATATTTTCTCTATGGAAGTTATGTAAGCAGCTGTTCGCAAGTCCAAGCCTAGATTAAACTTCATTGCAGTTTTCATTATATTCTGAAAATAAACAAAACTAGTAAGTAAGTAACCGCTAGTCAAGCACTAAGACAAAATTCTTATACAGGATCATTCAAAATGATTGTGGGGAATTCTTATGTATGCTGGTGCAGAAGTTGTCAACAGCTTGTTTTGAGTTTTATTTTAATTCTTGATTCTCTTATTGGGTCACATAAAGTGCATGAACATGGTGATGGACAATTTGCATGGTAATACTCATGGATCCCTCTGTATGTGTGTGCCTCATTTCCACAACTTTTTTATTCAAATAGTCCTGGACACTGCTGGTTCCACATTTCGTCGCTAGGAGTATGCAATGCAACATGGCAATATCAGAAGAGGAGTCAATTACTGCAGAAATTGCAAGTGGTATGGCTTCATTCAAAGATGCTTTCAGGCAATTTTCCAGACACAGGGTGGCTACTCTAGGACCATGATAAAATTCAAGTATAATTCCCGGTTTTCAAGGTGAACTTTCCAAAAATTCAAGCAGATGTTTTTTTTCTATTTCAACCTTACATATTACCGCCTCTCAACATCCACACACAAATATCTTAATAATATAAAACGTCTATGTGATTCTAACATCCAAAAATTCAAATTCAATTAAACGGTATACGTAATATAATTAAAATATTTAATTTAAGGTGCTGAGTTTCTATTTACAATCAGAGGTGCAACTAAAATTTTTGTCGGGGGGGGGGGGGGGGGCATGTAGCAGAATAAACGTACTACTAATAATAATAGTGTTAATAATAATATTATTTTTACTACTATTGATTTGCTTTATTTTACTTCGCTTCTTGTGCAACTTTTGGCTAATTTGCGAAGATGGGGATGAGTGATATGATGAAATTGATAAATGGACACTCGCAAACATCCATGTCCAAGCCGGGATTCGAACCCGGGACCAACATTGTTATAATTATTATTATTAGTAGTAGTAATAGTAGTAGTAGTATCAGACACATTATTACCCTCCTAAACTATGCAAAAAGGGGGAGAAGTTGGTGCTAAAGCATTTGTGTTCGAACAAACTATTTGAATTATTTTTTCAACACGTACAATTTCACATTAATAATTGAAAACGGGCACACAAACTATTTTTGAGACAGAAAAGGCTTGATAAATGCATTCAAAAAATAATTATTTTTTACATTAACATGTATAACTTTCATGCACGACATATTTTTCACATATATGCAACAGGGAGCGAACGTGGACACTAATTTGTGTACGTATTCAAAGTTTCTTTAATACATATTATATAACATATATTATTTAAATGAATTACACAACCAATTCATCCATCTCACAATAAATCAACAGCAAAAATTACATAAATTGTCTCTTAAATGTGCACGCTCCCTTCCCTCAAAACAATTGTTCATGCATTTAAAACAAAATCAATTAAGACAAGTCTTATTTCTCTGTCTGGTAATTTATAGTACAATACATTACGGAAAAGAACCATATGTTGCGAGCAGAGCGAGCAAGAAAATTTTTGTATCCTTTTTGCAGGCTGAAATCAATATTGATTTAATAGGGTGTAACTAATTTCACGGGACGCCAATGCATTCTCTTTTACAACTTTTGTGCCTCCCCGATGGTGTAGTGGTACATCGTCACCTTGTGATCAAGAGGTCCCGGGTTTGATACCTGGTGGAGGCACATGGCACAATGGTTCGGATCCCACTTTAAACTGTAGGTCCAGTCCCGATTAGCCTTTCTGTGCATAAAGTAGACTTAAAAACCCATCAATCAATTTTACAACTTTCTTTCATTTAGATAGTTCGGCACTGAGGGCCAACTCCCGCCGCCCCTTAGCTATGGTTATGAACTTTATAACATAACAGAAAATTTTACGAAAGTATTTTTATTTGCATAAAATGTGAAGTTGTGGGTGTAATTGCCCCCTGCAGGTTCACTTGGCCCCTTGCCTCCTTAGAACTCATTTCCGTCCAAGGTTGGGGAGGCAATGCCCCCTGCCCCCCTGTGGTTGTGCCACTGTTTACAATTTCCCATAATCAGACTTTAAATACATCTACAAACACAAGTCACAGATGTTACGAGATGTACTAATCTACAAAAAATTGTTAATTGTCAAACTCAAATTTACCAAATCTTGCAATAATCTTTCATCTCTTAGATTGTTCTGGAAAGGACAGTAACAAAGTAAACAGATTGAGAGAATTGTTTTATTTTTCACACAGCTTTCGTTACCTTCCTAGATAAAAATGAAGGTATTCATAAATACATGTATGATTTGAATAGGATTTGGATTAATAAAAGTTGTAATTTTTCATGTCTACAGAGAAAAATTCAAGTAGAATTCACGCATAATTCCCAGAGCCAATAATTCATGCATAATTCCCGGAATTCGATGAATTACCGGTGAGTAGCACCTTGAGACAGTTATTTGATAGTTGAAGCTCTGGTTTTGTTTTGTAAAACACACTATTTCAAATTCCACAATGGTCATAACTAGCGCTCGGAAGTTGAACCTGAATAATGTTAAGAAAATGACCCATAAAATGACTTTTAAATAGCAAAAAATGACTTAAAAATGGTTAAAAAACCTAAAAATAACTTTCGCTCTTAAAATCGAAGCTTGATTTCTGCATGAAACAACAGACGAAAAGGAAAATAAACCTCAAAATTGAAGAAAAATGCAACACACAGCAAAAAAAAAAAATACTGAAAAATGACCTGAAAGCCGAAAAAGGCCAAAAATGAAAAATAAAAGCAATGTTTTCTGGTTCTAACTGAAGGGGAGTGGTCTGATGTCTGGTTTAGCATTCTTTTCAAGGCTCAGAATGCGAGCCCAAGTCATAACAGACTTTGTTCTGTGGATTTGCAGGACACAGAATGTCTTCTCCTCTTCAGATTCCACCATGTTGCATTGCATGTTCCTAGCAGCACTGTGTGGAACTATCTGAATAAAAAAAAAAAAACTTGTGGCCATCAGGCACAGATGCACACCCAAATAATGATGGTAAGTTCCATACGTTTACCACAATAAAATCACAAAACCAGGAGTTAGTTTTTATTAACCCTGTATACCATTGGTTATACTTTCAAAGTCCTTTTGGGAATAGTTGTCAAGACCAGAGGCGTTCAATTTTGAATCAACCTCCCTCACGCTCAAAACTCGAACTCATCCTCACTCCTACAGCCAATCCTTTCAATCACCCTTACATACCCTCACCCCCATGACTCTCCCAACCCTTTGCCCTCCCTCACTCTCACAAGTCTTCTCGAGAGTGTGGTCTGCCCTCCGAAAGGTGAGCTCCTCTGCACGTGTCTAGGTATTCCATGAAAAATAAACGTAACTTTTTGCACCCAATCTGTCCATCTCCCACAACTGTGATTCAGTGTCCTAGGATGAAGATTTTCATTGTTATTTTTAGCTACATACACAGTGTTTCAAAATGATGTGAAATATTTCAACCAGTTATATTTTATTTATAAATAGTCAAAATAACATAACTTCATACATGTGCAATATAACTGTCCAAGTTTAAGTTCCAATGGCTATCGCGACACAGAATGCTCAAGACAAATAAATTACTAAAAAATATATTATTACTATTATTATTATTAATTACACAAAAAATGTCACTTTTATTATTATAAAGTATCAAACTACTTCCTTTACTAACTGGTTAAAGATGTTAGTAAATTATGAAATAGTTGAAGTGGCTTTATTATGTGTAAATTTTTATTTAGTTTTTGTTTTGTTAATACAAATAAATTAATTTCATATTTATTATTTCTTTTGCATTCTTGTTTTACTTTTACTGTACGTATTGATGTAGATTTGTTAGTGATCTCTTGAGAGAAAAAGCATTGAACCCTCACAACTACTCGATATTATTCTTAGTACAGTATATTTGAAATTAAAAGTAATTGCTTATCTCTTGTTTGTTGTAACAAAAACTCTCCCCCCGGAAATTTTTGGTGGGGGGGGGATTTTTGAGTCCTAGATTCTTGATGGGGGGAAATCTGCCCGTTCCCCATGATTTTGCACCCTGCTCTGCACATGTCAATACGATAATCTAACTCCATCCAGACACATTTGACCATGTTTCAGAATGTTCTCATCAATAACTTGCACCGCAGCGCTAATGCAGTGGATCTAATTGAGTTCTTTGGTGGTGGATATTTGTGAAATCATGTATGAAAGTGACCTTGCAAGCTCACGACTGACCTACTCTCGCAAAATGTTTTCTCCTCGTCACTGGCAGCCATTTTACAACTGATCAGCCTGGCATCTGGTGGCAGAATTTATAACTACTGGAACCATTAAAGAAGAAAAAAAAAACACAAGGATGTGTTTGAATGTATTTTATGGGATACTAAATCTGTGATTATGTTGTATTGCTCATGGAACATGTTTTTATCATTCAGATCATTTTGAAACACCTTCCGTCTGACTACCATGGGAGAGACCCGGGTTCGATCCCCGGCGGGGTAGAACCGGGATTTTCTGCACCTGTTCAAGCGGCTCCAGCACCCACCCAGCATCGTATAAAGTGGCTAGCTGGAGGAAACTCTGAGGGGTAAAGGTGGCCAGGGGTGTGGTGCTGATCACATAACCCCCATCTTCAGCCGTGATCAAGAAAGTGTGGGGCCATAACCCCACACACCCTATACATCTTCATGTCGTGGTGCAAAGCACAGGGGAGCACTTTACTTTACTTTTTACTTGTATATCAACTGCAATGTTTGCCATCAAATATCTTTACCTTCATGACCTGACCTCACCCTCATGACTCACCCAAGGCCTGACCCTCACTCACCCTCATGGCCTGTTCCCATCCTCACAATGACACCCTCACTCTAGAAACTTGGCATTGTCCTCAGCTTCAGATCTGACCCTTGCCCTTGCATGCCCTCATGAGAGTCAGCCTCTGGATAGTGAACACCTCTGGGCAAGACAATGATATTTTCAAAGTGTTAATTCAGGGCCCCTTTATTTTAAACTTGCTAACAAATATACACATGTACAGTGCCCAAAGTGGAAATTTTCAGGTGAAGGGGGAGGTGACATATGGTAGGTTATTTGTTCCCATGACACATTATGGGGATAAGCCCATGAACTAAAACAAAATGGAAGACTGACACTGACAAGAAAAAAATGCGAAATTTTGTCAAAAAAGTTGAAAATTAGGGTCAAGGGGGGCAGTCCCCCCCCACATTATCGAATTTTAAATAAATTCAATTCAGGTCTGAAAAATTAAAATAAGGGGTGTAAAAAATAAGTCTGTTAAAACCTTCGTCAATCAATTCTAAAACAAATACTGTCGTAAACTAAACACTGTCTCTGAGGTTAAAATCTCCATGCCCAGGCATCTGGAGGGGGAAGAGGGGGGTTACACCAAGTGGCTCAGGAAAAATAATGTTTTAAGAACAAATTTCTTAGTGCATGAAGCTCTTACCCTTGCTGATCTCTCCATTGTGTAGTCCAACCCAGAGTGCACGATGTCCTTTTCAGATGCACCAGAAATCCTCTTCTGGAAGGATTCGGAGGGAGTTACAGGGATACGTCCTCCGACGCGTCCAAACCTACGTTCAAGGGACTCCTGAACGGATTCTACAGAAGAAAACAAACACACATTGACAGTTGTACTTTTGTACAAAGAATACAGTTTCATATGAGACAAAGTAATTTATGCAATAGAAATATATAAAACATAAGATCTGAAATCATTTCGTTGACTTGGATTTTGGTATGACCCATGCCCAATTTATGAATATGTTAAAGGGATTTTGTTGTTAAATAATGGATTTATTATGATGATTGGATATGTTAACTGAAGTCTGTTTGAATGATATTTGGCAGCAGTGTTTGTGATGCATGTTTTGTGTGATTCAGATGAAATGGATAAATATCTGAAAATTTTTGTTGTTAAGTAAAGTAGTAAACTTGTTCTGTCAGGACGATGCCATATCATTATTAAAATACTATAATTTATCTATTTTGAGAAATGAGATCTACGTAATACAGATTACTTCTGTCAAAGTGGTAAATTAACAAATCTAAAAGTTATATTCTTAAGTTTTATGTGGATTAGGATCTACTTCCCATATAAATTTCACTTTCTGGTCAATCTTGTAAAACATTTCCTCTTTCTGTTTTCCATGGCCGACCAGTAGCAACTGAAAATATTCACTGAAGGAACAGCTTTTCTGTTTATATTATGGAACACTGCAAATGTCAGCTATCATGCCTCTTCTTGCCTTCTCTGTGACCTTGCCATGCTGCACTTGTCTTTCTCGCAACTCGAAACCAACCGCAGCCATGCTCTCCTATCTTGTTTCGTATATGAAATTGCCTTGGTTTTTGTAAGCACAAGAAAGGTATACTTTCGTAGCTTGGTTATGTACAAATCAAATGTATCTTATGAAAATTAGTATGTATAACCCCGAATTACGTATAAACACAATATACAAAATACTAATCATGTTAAACCGTAAATAGTGTCATTATTAATAAACTGGAAATAAATATGGCAGGTGATATTTTGCAAACTGTCTTTAAAAAAATATGCCAAAATTCAGCCACAAGGACTATAAAAAATATAGTACATCCAGAATATTTTATTTTCACTGAAAGAAAAGTTACTGAAATTATGGTAGTTTCAATGTCACACTCGAACGAACATTTCCATAGTAGGCTCATATGTACAGCGTCAGAAACAGGAAATATATATTTTCATACATTTTTTTGTGCGTTCTAATCAAAATGTTCAAATACTGTATTTTACAGGGCAGTTTCCAGAAAATGCCTTTCTATGAAAAAAGATATATATCTATATGCAAGGTGCCAAAAATCATGCAAGCAATTTTAAAGATGTTTCTTTTTAATCGATTTAAATAAAAAAATCGATAAAAATTATTTTTAAAATAAAAATCATGATTATTATCCACCCTGATTCCAAGAGAAACACATCACTTGTTGCTTCAGTCTGAAAGCTTGCTTAGATGTTACGAAGCATGAGTGAACTTACCCAACAAGTGGTAGTTGGATTCTCTCTCGTACTTGAAGGTCAATCTGCCGTATGACACGTGGTTCAGGTTCTTTAACCACTCAAAAAATGACACAGTCACACCACCAGCATTCACGTACAGGTCTGGAATCACCAAAATGTTGCGATCAATCAGAATCTTGTCTGCAGCTGGTGTTGTGGGGCCATTGGCTGCTTCTGCAATGATCTGCAAATGAAAAAGAAATCATTATGTATAAGTTCCTTTAACAGTCACATGCATCCAATTGCACAAAGCAAATGCACTGAGAAGTGATCGAACGTTAGAAACATAGAATCACACTGAACTGATGATTTTTAACCTTGATAAGACTGTGGCCTTGGAATTTTCTGTTATAAAGTAGATGCCCTAAACCTGAACAATTTAACGAAAATACGTTCCTATTTTTTTAACCTTATACATTAATTAATATGTACCCTCAAAAATATATATTAGGGTAAATCAAAAACTAAAGGCAATTTTGAGTTCTCGCAGGAATAAATGAAGACTGGGTGTGTCCGACTTCACCACGTGTATACTTGGAGTGACGTGGAAGTAGGAGTATCCATCCATCACTGCCCCATTCAGTCGAGTTTCGCGGAGCAAAAAGTTCACACGTATGGATGCACCACTCCACAAATGCACAATCAAGGAACAGCGTGCCGTATTGTGCTTTCTGTGGTCGAAAGGAGTCAAACCGGCCAACATCCACCTTCGGCTGTTAGCGCAGTATGGAGCAAGCACCATGACTCAACGAAATGTGTATGAGTGGGTGGACCGCTTTAAAGTGGGACGCACAAGTGTAACGGACGAAAGTCGAAGTGGACGCCCAGAAGAAAAAGTCCAACGGGTGGATACCATTATCAGGGACGATCGAAAAATCACAATAGCACAAGTGGCGGAACTCTTAGACATAAGTTTAGGACCAACATATGCAATAGTGAATTAGTGTACCAAAAAGTTTGTTCGTGGTCGTCGGTTCAGGTCTGATGACGAGGTCCAGCAGGCGGTACAGACGTGGCTTCGTGAGCAAACAAAAACCATCTTTGCGGACGGGATGCAGAAGCTGATTGCACGATACCAAAAGTGCATTGCCGTGCAGGGGGTATATGTGGAAAAGTGATATGTGTAATAGTTCTTCTCGTGTGGAAATAAAGATCTTATGTGAAAATTGCCTTTACTTTTTGATTTACCTAGTATAAATAAATAAATTATGACAGATTGATCAAGTCTAGGTTACCTAAATTTGAAACTGAAATGTAGTCAGTTTTTGGATATAAAATTATTTTTTTAAAGCCTCAGAAAGTTAATGATGCGAACTTACTCTGGCTTTAATCTTGTGTGCATTGTCTTTCCTGATGGCCTTCTCTGTGGCAGCTGGGATTAGGATGTCGCAATCTTCAAACAACAAGTCTTCACCCTCGTATGGCTGGGCTGCTGGAAAGCCAATGATCGTTCCATGCTCATTCTTGTATTCTTCCAGTTCCTGAAATGATTCATTGTAAGAAATGAAAATCAATGGCACTTTGCATCATACCAGTCATTTATGGCCTCTTTCCCCTCCACCATATATATTACAAAATATACTAATTAGCTACCTCATGTTTCCCATGTGAACTCTAAATGTGTTTTCCTCGAGTGTTTCCAAAATCGTCAATTTGTTTTCAGAGTACTAGATAAACAGCACATCATTATTTAAAATTTATTTTACAATGGCCTCCTAAATTTTCCCTCCGTGTCTACCAAAATAACAACTCCAAAATTCTTGACTTTCTCTTGGCCTTTTCCCCCCTTTTTCTTAACATTAATTAATCGCCCCCTACTCAGGTATAGTTGGAAATCAAGAAAATAGATATTTTATTCAATGAAAAACCCCAACCACATGGCCGGTTAAGATGAAAACTAAAGCTGTACTTTAACAAGATATTTAGACTTGCTTTACTTATTAATGCATGTAAAAATTGATGCTTCAGACGTCATCCTGGATGGAGAATGGCCACATTACTTTAATATATTTACAAAACTTCACACACACAAGGTGTACAACTTTGCTTCCGCCGTTTTCTGACAGGTGGCAACAATAGGAAGTAGTGATCGAAAGAAGCAGATCGCAGACGTCACGCAGTTAGCTTGGACCTCTGTCAAGATAACCCCATTCAAACATTAGTCGAGTGGTGTGTACATCGTGAAGTTGTTCGCGATTGAAAATGTCAGTGTACGAGCCAAATTCTCGCCATTTGCGGGAGGTTCTACTTTTTTGTCTCAATATGAAGAAAACTGCGGCTGAGGCTCATCGAATGCTCTCCACTACGTATGGTGAGGATGCTATAAGTGAGAGAACCTGTCGTGAGTGATTTCAACGCTTCAAGAACGGTGACTTTAACGTCGAAGACTGGCATAGTGGTGGAAGACAAAAAGTTTTCGAAGATGCAGAATTGGAGACATTGCTGAGTGAAGACTCGCGTCAAACTCAAGAAGAATTGGCACGATCATTGGGAGTGACACAGCAAGCCATTTCAAAACGTCTCAAAGCCATGGGTATGATTCAGCATGACAACGCACGACCCCACGTTGCCAAGGTGGAGAAAACGTACTTGGAAACATTAAGATGGGACGTCCTACACCACCCGCCTTACTCTCCAGACATCACTCCCTCTGATTATCACCTGTTTAGATCAATGCCTCATGAACTGGCTGACCAACACTTCCGATCTTATGAAGAAGTCAAAAAGTGGATCGATTCGTGGATCGCCTCCAAAGATGAACAATTTTTTAGACGCGGCATTCGTACGCTGCCCGAAAGATGGGAGAAAGTAGTGGCCAGCGATGGACAATACTTTGAATAATGCCTGGGTAAGCAATGTTTTTCATTCCAGTGTCATATTTTTGGGGAAAAACGGCGGAAGCAAAGTTGTACACCTTGTACAAGAATGTAATTCTTAAGAAAAAAAATGTGAACAATCATCTCAATACAATTTTAGATTTCCAAATATTCGATTTTATCAAATCCCAGTACAGATATACAGGGTGATCGAAAAGTTCCCGAACCCAAACTTCAAATTTATTTTTTTCGTCAGTCGTTATTATGATAATGTCAAAATTTCTGTGGAAGCTGGTTTGTGAGGGTCTTGGCTGTACACGACACAAGAGATGGCGCTGGGGAGTGGCGCTAGCAGTCGTGGCGAGGAAATGAACTACGAGCAGTGCTGGTAACAAAATAATCAGGTAAACCAAACCAACAGTTAACCTAAACTGTGAAAGCAAGGAACAAGTGGACCTTACCTGCGTGATCGTGTAGATCTTTCTCATTGGATATCTGGGTGGATGTAGGCACATCACAAGAGATGCTGAAAGTGTCCCCCATGCTGCAGCATGCATAAACGTATGCGACGGCACATGTTTCGTGCTACGCGATGCAGAATAGGCACATTAATTGCAGTAATGCACTGGGCAATGTTGGTTTTCAGGGTATCTAAATCGTGGGGATTATTTTCGTACACTTTCCCCTTCAAATAACCCCACAAGAAAAAATCGGGTGAGGTTAAATCAGGTGATCTTGCCGGCCAAAGCCCTGATGAAATCAGGCGGTCATCAAAAAATTAACGCAAAAATGCCATGGTGGCATTGGACATATGGCATGTTGCCCCGTCTTGTTGTAACCACACATCTCGTTCATCGGCGTCCAAAAGCTCGATAAACTGCTGTATAATGTCCTGGTACACAATAGAGTTCACTCGGTTTTCAAAAAAAATCGGTCCAATAATTCGTGATCTGGACACAGCACACCAGACACCAATTTTCTGCGAGTGGAGGGGGACCTCGTGTAAGATTTGTGGATTTTCTGTGGACCAGTAGCGAGTGTTCTGTGCATTAACATGACCTGACAAATGGAACCAGGCCTCGTCCGTGAAGTATACCTTATCAAGGACAGCAATATTGTTGAGAGTGAATTGTTGAAACCACCGACAGTACTTAATTCGATCACCATTGTCACCTGGTCGCAGTTCCTGAACCACTTTCACTTGGTATGGCCGTAATTTTAACTGTTTTGTTGCCTTGTGTACTGAGCCATATGATACGCCCACCTGTTGTGATAACCACCGCAGTCCTTTCTGCGGTGATTGTTGTAATCGTGCGGCGACGTCTTCCAAAACATCATTCGTCACAACTAAAGGGCGCCCACTACGCGGCTTATCGTGCACACTACCATGTTCACGAAATCTCTTGATTAATGCATGAAGAGTTGATTTACTCGCAGAACGCCCGAAACGCCTCTCAAATTTCTCGTTCGCAGCACTGTAAGATGTCATTTTCAAATACTCCTCTAACAAAAACACACGCTCCTCCACCGACAAACTCATCCTTGCAACTGGCGTGATTATTTTGTTACCAGCACTGCTCGTAGTTCATTTCCTCGCCACAACTGCTAGCGCCACTCCCCAGCGCCATCTCTTGTGTCGTGTACAGCCAAGACCCTTGCAAACCAGCTTCCACAGAAATTATTACATCATCATCATAACGACCGGCGAAAAAAAAAATTGAAGTTTGGGTCCGGGGACTTTTCGATCGCACTGTATAACAATGCAAATTCACTGTACTGCAAAAAAATAGCAAAAATTCTTGACCACAAGCACAATTTCTTGACTTTTTTGACCTACTTGTTGATATCTTGACTGGTATACAACCTGGTAGAACATGCTTCCACCAAATGCAGAAAAATACATTATGTTTTGTTATGCATGATATTAACACATACAAATTATGCAATAAGTGGATGTAAGAAATAAAAGAGGAGCAGATGTAGCCAGTGACCATCATCTTGTGGTAGCCAAATTTAAACTAAAAATAATGTCAACATCCAAGAAGTTTGAAGGAAGAAAAAAGAAAATTAATATTCAAAGATTGACAGAGAAAGAAAAACAAAAGGAATTTAAATTAGAAATAAATAATAGATTCCAAGCTCTCTCAGAAAGTACACAGCATGAACCAGATATTGAAACAAATTGGGAATATGTGAAGAGAATCTACTTAGAAACTGGAGAGAAGGTACTTCTTGGAATTAGAAATCAACTACAAAAAGACTGGATGTCTGAAGACACTTGGGAAGTAATAAGAAATAGGAAACAAGCAAAACAAAAAATAAACCAAAGCAGAACAAGATTACAGAATGCAGCAGCTCAAACAGAGTACTCGGATATACATAAAAAGGTGAAGAAATGTGTGAGGAGAGATAAGAGGAAATGGGTAGAGGACTTAGCACAAAATGCAGAAGAGGCAGAAAAGAGAGGTGACTTAAAACAGTTGTATGACATAACTAAGAAATTATCCAGAAAAACATTCAGGAAGAGTAAACCGGTGAGAGATAGAAATGGTAATCTATTGCTAACCCAAGAACAACAAATGGAAAGATGGAGAGAATATTTTTCAGACATATTGAATAGAGATGGGAAAAGAGAAGAAGAAACTTGTAATCGAACAAGAACAGAAGGAAGTAGAAAAGATACCAAAATTAAGTTAGGGCCCCCAACTAGAGCAGAAGTTAGGCTAGCAATAAAGCAAATTAAGAATGGCAAGGCTCCTGGAATGGGTAACATCAATTCCGAACTAATTAAAGCTAATGTGGAAACTTCCATTGATCTCTTACAACCGATGTTAGAGAAAATATGGAATGAAGAAAAAGTTCCATTAGAATGGAGAGATGGTTTAATAGTAAAGCTGCCAAAAAAGGGAGATACAACTAACTGTAAAAACTGGACAGGAATTACTTTGCTAAGTATACCAAGCAAGATGCTAGCGAGAATAATAATAAATAGAGTGAAGGATGTTGTAGAATCAAGATTTATAAAAGAACAAGCTGGTTTCCGCAGGCAATGTAGTTGTGTTGATTTAATAAATACTCTAAGAATAATTCTGGAAGAAAACAATGAATGGCAAGCCACCTTATATCTTACATTCATCGATTTTGAAAAGGCTTTTGACTCACTAAACAGAAGAGTCACGTGGCAGACAGTAGCAGACTTTGTATTCCAATCAAGATATTAAAAGCTAATGAAAGATATGTACGAAGGTTCCAGGTGCAAATTTCTACATGAAGGACAGCTTACAGAATACATAGATGTTACAAATGGAGTGAGACAGGGCTGCATTCTATCTCCGACAATATTTCTGCTAATACTAGATGCAGTTATGAAGAAAACTATGGGGTACAGGAAAAGAGGAATACAATGGGGACTCAAAGATAGACTAGAAGATTTAGATTTTGCGGATGACATCTGCTTATTAGCTCAAAGACTTGGCGACATGAAGGAGAAACTAAAAAGACTACAGGTGGAAGCAAAGATAGCAGGACTCACTATTAATGTGAACAAGACTAAAGAAATGAGATTCAATGCAAGAGGAAAAGAAAAATTGAATGTTTTTCATGAGCTGGTTGAACAAGTAGAGTCATTTACATACTTAGGAAGTGTCATAACAAAAGAAGGAGATTCAGATGAAGACATACAAAATAGAATCAAGAAAGCCAATGTGGCATTTATACAACTGTATCCCATTTGGAAAACCTGCAATGTTTCTAGAAAGACAAAAATAAGGATTTTCAATACAAATATAAAATCAGTTTTACTGTATGCTTGCGAAACATGGAAAACCACACAAGCTAACACAAAAAGGATACAAACCTTTATTAATCGCTGTCTCAGGCGTATCCTCAATATAAAATGGCCAGAAATAATATCAAATGAAGAACTATGGAGAGAAACTAAACAACAGCAAATTGCAACCAAAATAAAAAGAAGAAAATGGAGTTGGTTAGGACACACCTTACGGAAATCAACTGGAGCAATAGAGAAAGAAAGCAGCCTTAGACTGGAACCCCCAAGGAGCCCGGAAAATAGGACGTCCGAAGAAGACGTGGAAGAGAACAGTAGAAGAAGAAGCAGCCGAGAAAGGAAAAACATGGAGAGAGGTCAAGGAGTTGGCACGTCACAGAGCCAAATGGAAGCGTTTCACTGAAGCCCTATGCTCCTGATGGAGCAAAAGGAATTAAGTCAAGCCAAGTAAGTTGACCTACTTGTTGATATCTTGACTGGTACAACATGCCTCCACCAAATGCAGAAAAATCCATATGTTTGTTATGCATGATGTTAACACATACAAATTATGCAATAAGTTCCCAAAATAATTCAAAAGTATATGTACGAGGAGCGTTGTATATTGATCTACACTTTCAAAACTCCCACTATCCATGGTCCGCCATTTGGCTTGTCATAACGGTCACTGATAGGTAGTACAAAGGTCTGCAGCCAGGTGTCAGCACAGGAAAGAGGGGTGCAATACCTGTGAACCACAGCACATCTCGCCCACAGCTGTCAGTATGTGCGTGGACAGCTTTGAGAGCGATCAGCAGGGGCAGCGCTGGATGACGTGGTTTCTGTGGAAGGAGGGTGTAACCACAGCAGAGATTCACAGGTGATTGGTAGCAGTCACAGTGGTCCAGATGCATGGAAAACCTGGTCAAAATTCATTTTTTGGTCTGTGACCTCAGAATGCAGATTTTCTTTCACATATTCTATCATTTTAGGGAAAGAACACAATATTGGACAGTATTATGATATTGTAATGCCAAACCACAACTTATGCGTTGTTCAACGTGTTTACAGTTTCCATCTGAATCGGTTTCAATATCAGTCAGTGCTGGAGGGGATGTTTGAGTGTCTATCTCAGACTACTCTGTGGAGATGACTGGATTTAAGGAGTCGAAGGATTATATGCATCATCTTTAAGGTGGAAAGCTCCTACTATGTAAAAATAAAAAAATGTGTATTTTTAATATTCAAATATGATTGTAGTTCTATTAGCCATTTTACCATGAAACCTTACCTTAGGATCAATTCCTTGAGAGCTGTAGATGGCGCCATCCCACTCCTTCACACCAATGCAGACTGCTCCGGCACGGTGCAAGTACCTTGTTGTGTGCAAGCCCACATTACCAAAGCCCTGTCAAAACAAAAATAGTTCAATGATAACTCCTCAAAGTTCCTACTGTGTATGAATTTAACATACAGTCACGAATTTGTAATGTTCTTATCTTCTGATATACAGGGTGATTCATAAAAATGATAACACTATATGGGAAAAAGAAAATTTGCTTTAAGAAGGAAACTTTGCTGCAATGACACGAATTTATTAATGTTTAGTGTGTTATATTCTTTTGTGGATTGCCAGCATATAACTGTTCAATATTATTCATTAAAAAAATAAACGTGGACTGTGAGTAGTACGAGGGCCATCTGGAAAATAGTACTCGTTCATGCTGTGTGGAGCGCTAGTGACGCGAATAGCCGCCGCTCAAGGTCAAACGACTTCAGTTGACTGCTCAGTGTGCAGAAGTTTCGTAGCGCCGTCATTGTAGATATTGTTTCTGTGAGTGTTTACAATGTTCAAAAAAATTGACAACGCCGCCACTTGTGAAGGTAGGGCTGTGATCAGATTTCTCAACGCCAGGAATGTTCGACCTTGTGATATACACCGTCAATTAAAGGAGGTTTATGGAGACAACATTATTGATGCGTCGTCTGTTCGGTGCTGGTGTCGAAACAATTACTCGTCTCTCATTACGGACGAACTGCTGAGTGCAGTTGACGAATTCATCAAGAACGATCGGCACGTCACACTGGATGAAATCAATGAACAGTTCACTGATGTTTCACGAACAATTATTCATGAAATTGTCTGAAGTATGGGAAAATTTGTGCAGCTGCGTCCCTCGCTGATGGACTGGCAGCAGAGGAATATGAAGCTGGTTTACAAAAACTCGTCACACGTTATGACAAATGCTTAAATGTACATGTAGAGAAGTAGTTTTAAAGTTTGTTGTTAACAATTACAAAGTTCTTCAAAAAATATTTGTTAGTTTTTTTAAAATTAAAAAACTGGTACTACTTTCCGGATGGCCCTCGTATATTTTTCTATTTCCCATATAATGTTAACAATTTTTTTATCACCCTGTACTTCTGCCTCTTTAAGCTGATCACCATGATAAGTAAGAATGATGATTAGATTAAATTTATGAAATAACAAGAACCTTAACTTCACCACTGAGGCAAAACATTTTAAAGAAGGGAACGAATTAATACGTAATACCAAAATATGTTTTGTATTACACTTGCGAAGTGTGGCATGTAAGCTTGAAAAATGCTATTTTCATTTTCCATATTTTTACATACACTCTGTCCCATCTATCTCTGGAGCAGGTGAACGAAAACAATTCTCTGCGCAAGTAGTGACACGAGACCGCTCCACCTCTGAACAGGTGAGAGTAATGGAACTGCATGGAAGTAGTGGAGCAACTGCAATTACCAGCCTTCCCAGCAGGGTGTACTGCTTCGCTCTGCCACTTGATTTCCTCCCCTTCTCTATCGCTATGCACAGCCTTGCTCCAGAGAAATATTAGACAGGGTATATATTAGGTTATATATACGAGGGCAAATTGAAAAGTCTTTGCACCTATTTTTTTTTTTCTAGCTTGTTATAAGTGTTATTACAAAAGCGAGATATACCAGCGATGCAGTAGGCTTTTCTTGGAACGGCCCTATTGTAACTTCCGATTTCTTCCACGGCACGGTGCTGTTATCAGTTGGCAGAGATGGCTGGAGTGCTCAGGAAGTCCACGCCATATAGCAGCGAAATGGAAAATGTGGAGGACAATGAGCGACCAGGCCAACCTCGTTCCTAGCTGACACCAAACATTATACATGTTGATGAAATGGTGAAAGCTGATCAATGTGTTCATCTGAAGGACATTGCCACTGAACTTGGCATTTCCTATGGTAGTATTTACGACATTCTTCACGATTTGTTGGGATACCGCAAGGTGTTGTGTTGGTGGGTTCATAAGCTTCTTGATGATGTCCACAAGGGCAACCCGTCCATTTCCAAACTCCTTGCACCACCACTGCACACTTCGCACTGATAAACACTTGTCCCCATACACTGGCTCCATTTCCCTGTGGATATCTGTGGCTGTTTGTCCTTTGCACCATAAAGAACGAATGACACTTTGCTGCTCATATGGCATGGACTTCCTGAGCACTCCAGCCATCTCTGCCAACTGATAACATGGCCGTGCCATGGAAGAAATCGGAAGTTACAATAGGGCCGTTCCAAGAAAAGCCTACTGCATCGCTCGTATATCTCGCTTTTGTAATAACACTTATAACAAGCTAGAAAAACAATAGGTGCAAAGGCTTTTCAATTTGCCCTCGTATTAAAGAATCATCTGATGTCAAAAGGCTATATTTAGGAAACCAATAAGCATATAACCTTGCAGTAAGATGTAAAATACATGCTGGTATATAAAGTTTTACTTACAATAGGTTTTACTTTGTTGCAGGTAGTGCCTTCCTGGTGCGAGCTCACTCTTTAGTCTGCGTCAAGATGGCAACCCAGCAACAGGAAGCATCCTGCGTGCTCTGCTTCAACAAATGTGAGTCCAAAACAGCTATGCAACGTCAAATACTGTGAGCAGTAGGTGGTGCAGTACCGTAATTACAGCAAAACTCATGCTGCACAGGTGTAACAGACACACATTTGTTGAAGCGGAGCACGCAGGATGCTTCCTGTTGCTGGGTTGCCATCTTGACGCAGACTAAAGAGTGAGCTCGCACCAGGAAGGCACTACCTGCAACAAAGTAAAACCTATTGTAAGTAAAACTTTATATACCAGCATATATTTTACAACTTACTGCAAGGTTCTATGTTCATTGGTTTCCTAAATATAGCATTTTGAAATTGGATGATTTTCTCTTAACAGTTGGGCTGAAAAGTTTGTAGGCTAACATAGTAAAAAATATTTTTTTGACAAAATTCGATTTTATTATTCAATATAGTTGCCTTCGAGGGCGATACAACGATTATAGCGGTCATACAATTTTTCGATGCCATTTTTATAGTACGATTTCTCTTTAGCCTCAAAATAGGCCTCAGTTTTGGCGATTACCTCTTCATCAGTGCTAAATTTCTTTCTAGCGAGCATTCTTTTAAGGTCTGCAAACAGGAAAAAGTCACTGGGGTCCAGATCTGGAGAATATGGTGGATTGGGAAGCAATTCTTAGTCTAATTCATATAATTTTGCCATGGTTTTCATTGATTTGTGACACGGTGCATTGTCTTGATGAAACAGCACTTTTTTCTTCTTCATATGAGGCCATTTGTTCGTGATTTCATCCTTTAAACGCTCCAACAACGCTATGTAATAATCGCTGTTGATGGTCTGGCCCTTTTTGAGGTAATCGATGAATATAATACCATGCGCATCCCAGAATACTGATGCCATAACCTTGCCAGCCGACTGTTGCATCTTTCCACGCTTTGGATTCAGTTCATCACGTGCAGTCCACTCGGCTGACTGTCGATTGGACTCTGGAGTGTAGTTATGGAGCCATGTTTCATCCATTGTAATATATCGACGGAAAAATTCGTGTTTATTACGGTTGAATATCGCTAAACATTGCTCCGAATCATCAAAACGTTGTTGCTTTTGATCGATTGTGAGCACGCGCGGCACCCATTTTGCACACAGCTTTTGCATGTTCAAATATTCATGCACAATATGTCCAACACGTTCCTTTGATATTTTTAAAGTCTCAGCTATCTCGATCAACTTCACTTTACGATCATTTAAAATTATTTTGTGGACTTTTTTGATGTTTTCGTCGGTAACAGCCTCTTTGGGGCGTCCACTGCGTGCATCGTCTTCGATGCTCATTTCGCCTCGTTTAAATTTAGCAAACCACTTCTCAACGGTTGATTTTCCTGGTGCAGAGTCCGAATAATGTTTATCAAGCCAAGCCTTGGCTTCAACAGTATTTTTTTTCACCAAAAAGCAATGCTTTATTAACACACGAAATTCTTTTGTATCCATTTTTTCACAATAACAAAAGCTGCTTCACTCACAATGCTATATCTCACGAAGTAATTATCCGGCAGCTGTGAAATTTATACACGTATCTTTTGAAGGTTAGTACTAAGTAAACATCACATGGATTTAATTCTAGTAACGCCATCTATGAGTCAGCCTACGAACTTTTCAGCCCAACTGTTATACACCCTGTATATTTCATATTGTTGGTATTACTACTACTATGTCCCCTCTTGTTAAATAACGAAGGTTTTCGTTCATCAGTACTCCATCCATTTTTGTACTCTGCTTATTTTCAATCTTGGCAACAGACAAAGTATTTTATATTCCAACATCTTGCACACTCAAGCTTTCATGGTGAAATCCACTTCATATTTTAAATAGACTCCCGTTACATTGTGAGATATTGAACGCAGTTTCAGTCAATATCTATCTGTCCATAGGGACAACAGGAGGAGATTACCAAGTTTGGTAATCCATTGTCTTGGTAACAGAATTTCTATTTGAATTTTGCTTACAATTAATGTCAAGTAAGGCTAATGCAATTTATTTAGCTGGGTGAGCTGCCTGCTTAATGAAAATTGCTATTTTTCACAACTGTAAGTCTATATTTAATTCCATGTTTTGATTAAAATAACTAAATATATATTTACATATCAAACACTTTTTAGTACGTACAAATCTTATCCCTGGTTATAAGTATTTACACCAATTCATAATTCTATGCACTGCATGGATATTTTCATTTCAAACTACTAATAAAAAAATACATAGATTTTGCAAATAACTTCACATATTCCGTGATATGCTGCGATAAGAAAATAAACTTCTCACACTTTTAATTCAGCAAAAATGAACACAATGCACAAGATATTGAGCCAATTTTTATAATCTCTCTCAGAATTAATTGCTGTAGCTTCATGAAATACCTACCATTTTAATAAATAAAACATCCTGTCCTTTGATGAATCAACACAATAAAATGCCACTGAGTGCAGCTGCACAAGGAACAGGGATCCAGGAATTGGCTTTCAGGAAGACAGGAAGGAATGGATGGTAAACTCTGGAAATTATATCAAATGTTATTTATATTAAATAGTACAATGTGATCCATTGAAATGTAGATAGACTGCCACGTTGGAGTTTGCACTCCCAACAAGAGAAGCACTAGAGGTAGTTTGTCGGCATCGTAAGGTGTCGATGAAGCACAGGGGCGGCGCCAGAATATTTTGACTGGGTGGGCAGGAGGAAAATATTGATAAATTAGGGTGGGCAGATATAAAATTTATGATTGTCAGAAACATGTATTCTCTCGGCCTCTCCTGCATTTCTTTCGCCTTTTCTCTTTGCTGTTGTAGGTATGTGTTATTTATCTTTTTCCACCATTGGCCTATGCTTCTATTACCACCCCCTTCCGTCGCTTTCACACACATACATGCGCTCGAACGGGTAATCTGTTCGCCAAACTTCTGATTAAACAGTAGGAAGTGACTCCATGTCGTCACCTGTTGTAAAGCCGATTGGCTATTATTTCTATCTTCCCTGTGTCAGTCTTGATATACCTTCCTTATTTCTCTCATTGAAGAGTTCCTTCCCTTCATTTTGTCTCCCTGCTCATTCCTTTCAACTGCTCACCGTATACTTCGCTTTGTAAGTGGATATTTTGTCTTAATCCTTTCAAGTAAGAAGGAATTTAATTAATTTAATTAGCTGAACGAAGCAGATTAGATTAATTGATATGATTGATTTGTTTTATTTGACTTCGAGTTTCTTCCACTTTTGGCTAATCGCGAAGATGAATTGTGATGAAATGAAATAGATGAAACGAGTCACTAACACGTATGGGCAGATAACAAAACTAGATACACATAGGATTATACAGGTTGTGAGTACAGACGACAGAGCCTCGTCTGCAAAATACAGCCCAGAGTGCAACGTGGAAGAAAGGTTGACATTTACACTCTGTCCCGTTTATCTCTAGAGAGGCCGCGCATAGTGGGAGAAGGGGAGGGGGTAATCAAGTGGGCAGAGCGAAGCAGTACATGCTGCTGCGAAGGCTGGTAACTGCAGTCGATTTCCTCCCTCCACGCAATCACATTTCCTCTCACATGTTCATTGGTAGAGCCGTCTCGCGTCCCTACTTGCGCAGAGACTTGTTTTCCTTCGCTTGCTCCGGGACAGAGTATAGGTGGCAGATTAGAGTATATTGCTTAATTCAGGGATTGCGAAACCGTTGATGGCGAGCTACAGGTAGCTCGCTGGGTAATTTCCAGTAGCTCGTAAGGGGTTTGGCTAGAATTGACTGTAGATAAGAACGGCAATATTTGAGTGGCAGAATAATCTGCTTTTGCGGAGAGATGGACATCTGGACAATTCGTTCCAATATCTGTGACAACCAGTTTGCACAACCTATCAAATATTGTGGATGAAAATGAGTGTCATCCTTATTAACATGGTAAGAAGCAAGATGATAATAATTAGAAGCAAGTTTGAAAATTTGACTGTTTGTAAGAAAGGTATTTACATGTTTTGAACTCTCTTTAAGAAATGCCAGCTTCTGTATGTTGCATAGAAATTAAAAATATTAATTTGATATGATTGGATTTGACTTTTGTTACTTAGTGTCGCTTTTATGCCACTTTTGGCTAATGGCAACGATGAGGATGAGTGATGATATGATGGAACTGATGAAGGGACACTCAAAAAGGAAACGCATGCTCATGCCGGTATTCGAATCCGAGACCCCTGGCATCTTAGTGCTGTAAAAAAACATTACTTATCTTAAGGTTTTTATGATTTTTTTTTCAATCTACACTCATCATGTATTTTCAAATGTTGGAAGTATAGCTCAATGGCTCGGTGAGTTTGGAGACCTCTGGCTTAATTTATGCGATAATTATGAAAAAATTATGGAACAATTTTTTTACAAATACAAGAGTCACCGAAACCTACAATAAGTATTTGTACGTGCTAATCTAGCGCCGTCCCTTGTGGAGGATTAAGTCCTAATGCTTCATGGAGTGAAGCAACCTAGCAGCAAATTTATTTGAAATGTAATTTTAGTGATTTAGTTTCGGAAAGCAAGTTATACCAAAGATTCGACATTTACAGTTGCGCAAGTTTCAACTGTCCGCCTTTATTAGCTACTACTGACGTACTTTCCAAAACGAAATAGTCTAACTTGTTTTTCCTTGAAATGCAATGTTGTATGATCCATATATTAAATATTCAAGGATGATGACAGAAAGTATTGTAATTAATTCATTTAATTATTGTTTTAAGTCCACTTTAAGAAAGTAAACCCCGACAATAGTGAAGAAATGTTTTTTGTCTTTTGTCCATTCAAAGGAATGATTTTAAATATACAATTTTAAGAATGAGTTTTTAACTGGAAAGAGCACTACTTCTTTGTTGAAGCTTAATGGATGATGCTTTTCCTTGGTTCAAAGGGGTGTTCAAAATTGATACGTGTAGCCACTTATGTGAATCTTTGAATTTAATTAATGCCTGTCAGAAAAGTTTTAAAGTACTTTTGTTCATTCTGCATTAAACTTTCCTCGCATAAAAACGGGAATTCACACAAAATAAAAATTGTAAAAATAAAGAAATATGTGCAAAATGAACATCGAAAAATCGATGCCAACACTTGCTGAAGTATATCATGACCTGAGTTATGCAGGAAAAAGAAATACTTCATGTGGTTCAATAAAAATATGCTTAGAGATTGAGAAAACGGACACGTTTCAGTAAGTTAGTTTTAAAAAATGAAGTTTGATCATTGTAGCTATACCGTATGTGGCAATTATTCTCCTGTTCACACCTTACCTTCATACAAATGGAGTTCTCTTGTTCATTGCGCTTTGAAACTCTTGGATACAGTTTCAGTTACTGACAATTTGCATGGGAGCGAAAAAAGTCAACCATTATCCAAAATGATTGGTGAAAGAAGCCTAGTCATGAATCTAAGTTCTTTTGCATACTACATGGAAGTAACATGAAGCTGTTTTTTATTTTTTGTTTGGTTTTTATAGATATTCTTCCTGTATGATTTTGTAATCCCACCTTGGGAAAAGTGTACTTTGGCTGTAGATATTATTGTAATACATAGCAGTCACAGAAGTCTTAACTCGATCACAAGTCTTATGCTTCAATGAATGAATGTTTTGGTGTTTTAAAGTCCATTTTATGCACAGTAAGGCTAATCGGACTGGACCTACAGTTTAAAGTGGGATCCGATTCACTATGTGCCTTCACCGGGTATCAACCCCGGGACCCCTTGATTACAAAGCGGTGACGTAACCACTACGCTATCGGGGAGGCTTCTCTTATGCTTCAAGTTTTAAATATAGAATACTTATAATTAATTCAATAATAATCGGTATTATTTATTTCTCACCATATTTTGCTACGATTTTCGCTATCTTATTCGGTAAACTAATCTAATGTAAATCCAAAGGCAGCGAAACTTCGTACAGGATGATATTGTGAGCCTCTCTCCTATAGACAAAATTCGTAAGAAAATATGCACGGAGTCATGACAAGAATATATTTTTATTGAAACATTTGTATTTTTCTAAATATTTATTAATACTCCTTGAGTATTTTGGGTGGGCAATCGGGTGGGCAGAGAATTTTTTGGGTGGGCGCTTGCCCACCCTCGCCCACCCGAAGTGCCGTCCCTGATGAAGCAAGCGCACAACAGTTTCCACAATTATTTTAAAAAGTGATTTACTTACCTTATTTATGAAAGAAGGTGTTCAAACTAGTCGCCTTTGATGCACACACATTTTTGATACAACCTTATTAAGACACCCACTAATTCATAATTGGGAAAGAGAGACGCGGTAGTATATAAATAAGGAAAAACTAGTACTCTCTTTATCCGCGAAACTGTTTTTCATCTTTGTTCTATTAATTTCAGTGGCCACTGCCACCATCCTCGTTGGAACTTGCTGTACTGTTGCTTGGTGTGCATCTTTTGTTTGTAGTTCTCTGGCTGCTGCTAGGTGTGCTGTTGTTAAATGTACGTCTGCATCAATGTAGTCTGCTATTTCCCGGTGTTAACTGTTGTAGTAGGAGGGGAATTCTACACATGAGCTAAACATCGATAGCGGACAGGCACACCACACTTGGATTCCCCACTACAGCAGTTAACACCGGGAAATAGCAGACGTACAGTTAACA
The DNA here is from genome assembly GCF_977018435.1 of Lepisma saccharinum. Lineage (NCBI taxonomy): Eukaryota > Metazoa > Arthropoda > Insecta > Zygentoma > Lepismatidae > Lepisma > Lepisma saccharinum. Next base: position 7,842,372 of record NC_139248.1, on the reverse strand, counting down.
ACAGCGCACCTAGCGGCAGCCGGAGAACTACAAACAAAAGACGCACGCCAAGCAAGTTCCGAGGATGGTGGCAGTGGCCACTGAAATTAATAGAATAAAGAAAAAACATTTTCGCGTATAAAGTGAGTACTAGTTTCTCCGTATTTACAGCCACTAACGTAAGCTCACGAGGGGGCTAGAAACTGGTTCTTACAGAGGTCCTGAAAGAAGACAGGGGACTGTGAAGTGATAAGGGTCCTTGCTTTGTATTGTATGGCCTCTTTATTAGTCTGGCGACTATAAAGTGATAGGGTGCTTGTTATGTATTGCGTTTCTTCTAGTGTATTCAACTTTAAAGTGTGTTATGGCTCAACAAATGTTTTCTACTGCACAGAGTGTATTTATTTATGATTCATGTGCGTTATATCAATCAGCATGTGAAGTTCAAAGGCAATTTGAAAAAAAAAAAAAAAAAAGATTCCCAGGTGTAAAAGTTGCGATTTTTATCTCTGAGATAGATTTAAAAATGCTGTATACAAGTCATATCCACACACCCTGGAAGAACTGAAACATAAGATCCACCAAGAAAGCAGTTTCCGACAATCGCTAAGAATGTACGTGTAAGATTTTTTTCTCTGGCATCTTGCATTGTCTTGTTTTGCCATTTCTGTTTTCTTGAAGCTACAGTTTAAGTATAAAATGGTCTTTCAGTACTGTATCTGAAACTTTAAATAATAATAATAATAATAAAAAAAAAATTCCAACATTAATCAATGAGAACTGCAGCGAGTTATGAGTAACTTCATCAAGAGGTGTCAAAAATGTATGGACAACAATAAATCACTCTTTAAACTAGTTATGGAAACTTGCACTCTTGATTCAGGACAGTCTATAGTGCCGACATACGGCTGTGAGCACCTCGGTTACAGATAGTGCACAACAAAGAGTTTACACTTCAATGGATCGCTCTGTATTACATGTTAGCATTGCTAGAATATTTTACATGGGCGGGAGTTAGCTGTTGATATATTTGATTTTATTAATTTGTTTTATTTTACTTCGCATTTTGTGCCTCTTGGCTAATTTCCGAAGATGGGGATGAGATATGAAATGATGAAATTGATGAATGGACATTTACAAACAACCATGCCCGAGCAGGATTCGAACCTGGAATCCCTTGCATCACAGCGCGATGTGCTAAGCACTCGACCACGGGGTCCGGCAGCTGTTGATATAAAACTGAATGGTAAGAATAGTAGTAATAAAATAATTATTGCTACTACGAACTATTCTTTTATTGTCAATCTATTATCATTAAATCTATGTCATACTATATGCACCAGGAAACTGATTTCGTTTCTATCTTAGAAAGTCATGGGGAAATTATCAGTTATGAAGTTTACAAGGTGAAACACATAGGTCGAAAATGGCATGGAACGAATCGCATAAAATTCCGTAGAATAACATAACGGTACTACACAAAGAACCAAATTGGAAATTAAGGAAATCAAAGCACAGCTTTCATAGCAATGGTCCAAAACCCTGTAAGTCATACCAGTGTAGAATTCAAACAAATATGGTTCCCTCTCCTCAAAAATTAGAAATAGTAGCATAAGTGAAGCCAGAAATTAGTATAGGATGTCTGTGGGCACCATGAAGTAGTAGGTTAGTGCTGGATTTGTCGTAAAATCACAGAGCTCTCATGGGTTTGATCCCCATCATCAGCAAATAGAAATTTGTTCACCTGAAGAAGTGAGAAGAGGTTCTCTCTCAATAATGTAGTTTTAGAAGTATAGTTAAAAGCACTAGACTATGGGTAATGTCCAATTAACATTGCATGCTAATATACGAGGGCTATTCAGAAATCAACTTCTGATTGGCTCTTAAAAAAGTAATACATAACCGCAGTGACATGGCACATGCACAGTTGCCAGCAGTAATGTGTAAATCGCACACCCCACACAACTGCAGTCCATTTGCTTCAACAGTAAGCAAGTAGGAACTGACAAACATGGACACTCTTATTACTGCTCCCGCCAGTTGTGTGGTAGAACAAAAACGGAAACAATTAATGAACATAGTTTTGAGGCCACATTCTGATGTCACTGTTCAATGCCTGAGTAGAATTTTTTGCCTTGGTGTTTATACTGATGGAACAAGGTGTTTGCCATTCTTATTCAATATTTTGTAGGGATGGGACCAATTATTCGGTACTCTATCGGTATCGGCCGATATAGGCATATCGGTTTATCAGTAAAATTACCGATTATTTTACCGATCCAATATATCGATAAATATCTTATTATTAAGTGCAAAATTCTGCCATTTTGTTGTAATTTTTATGGATAATCTCAATGCCCTACTTTTTAAAAAAGTAATTGTCTAAATATTCAACTTCTTTTGCACTGCAGTCACCTCGAAACACATATTTATTAAGGAGATCAATGAACATTTCAGGTTCTTCATAGAACATTTCTAATTTTATATCGGATCGGTATAATATCGGTGATCGGTATTGGTACATTTTATATCGGTACTTAATCGGTATCGGCCAAAATTTCATATCGGCCCATCCCTAATATTTTGATTGTAAAGCAGGGGGTACAAAGTCATTGAACTAAAAACTACCATAGATGAAACTTCTGAAACCATTTCGAGTTACGGTAATTGCTGAATATTTCTTCAAAAAATCTGTAAAAAGTTTGTACTGGAGTTCAGTATAATTTCAAAGAGTTTGACCGTTCAGTCTCGCATAAATATATTTTGACTAAACCTGACATTTTGATAAAAATTGGCTCCTCCGAGAAGTATCAGTTAAAACAAGTAGTAAGAAGTGTATTGTGCAAGTTTGGAAATTTTGCACTAAGAAATCATATTTTTTAAAGCTGAAAAGAGTAAATTTTAAATAACTTTCTAACATGTTCTGGAAATGTGTATTATTTATTTTGAATGTTTTGTGTCCTACATTTTGGGACACTGTGTCCTACTTTTACCTTATAGCGATCTGGCAACCCTAATTCGAACACTATGGTATTGTGAGATAGCCAAAGTTTTGAGTCCAGAATACGCCACTGGTTTCTATCTCTATTCTGTTGGAATACAACTTAACTGAACTTTAAATCTATTATTGGCTATCAAAAATAGTATGCTTTTTACTTTTGAAATTTTACTAAGGATGCAAATTTCCAGGGAGGGTGATTGATCTGTTCACCACTGTCCCCCTCCCCCCTCCGAAGTCCATGGTAATAACTAATAAGTTATAAAATTATATTTTTCAAATTCCCAAGAAAACAAATCCAACTTTCAGTTAAGCTTTTTCATATTGAAATAATGAATAATAATTGTGCACAGATACAGCGTTTTACATTTACGGTACTGAAAGACCAGAGAGTATTCTACCAGACACTATTTACTCTCTCTCCTGCTTTGGTTTGGGCCTGCATTCTCCTAATTAGAAGCTGATTAACTTCAAGCCTACTAAGTGCATTGTGTATGGTTTCTCTGTCACAATTTCCCAACCTTTAGTCTGCCACCATTCACTGATTTTTGTGTGTGAATATACAACTTCTATGCAGGAAAATGACCCTAAATATATTTACTAATTATGTTTTTAATTAGCTTTATTTAGCTTACGACTTCAGTGTGAGGAGAAAGTCATGCCCTGCAATTTACAATTCGGGAGATGCGGCGATGACAAAGCAAAATAATATAAAAAATTGCTTTTTAAATATTTTAAAGAAGAAGTAAAAAATAAGTCACAATACTCGCATATTTGAGCAAAATTAGTCACTCGATGCCATGAAACAGCTAGAAATATGCAAGAGATTTGCTACGTTTAGCGAAAAAGCATAAATTTCCCCACGGTTAGTGCTAGAAAGAGCCTTCACAGTATTTCCCCTTTTCAATTTTTTTCTTTCTTTTGATCCTGCGGTTCAAATATAGTTTTCTGAAAATAATGTTCTTACTTTACAAAACACGAAGTACTTCAATGTTGTTTTGTGTTTACTATGCTTACGAATGACAAGACTGATCAAGATTTTTGTTCTCGAGGTGACAGACATACTTACTTAGACAGAACCTTTTCCCTAACATATCTTACTTTCACACCAGGGATGGTCAACAACATCAGGATTCTGGAAAATTTAAAATCTCCATTCCTGGATTTCAGAAAGAGACGTTTAACAATTTTTCCATTTTTCGGGTAGAATTTAAGAAATATACAACGTAGAAGAAAATGAATTTGGCCATCTCTACTTCACATGTCTGTACGAACACTGTTATCATCATTATCAATGTAGAAATCCTCCCCTCCCCCTCCATGGTTGAAAGATTGACCCTGATGTTTGACAAGTCTTGTGATGACTAAGTAAAAATGTCATGCTTCACCACTGACTATTCTCATTCTTCCTATTATCTGTGAGCATTTTGACAAAATTAAAATGAATGTGAGTCTTATGCAACAATATATCTCATCCGCTTTAAGAGATCAATTGATTAATTTTTGTATTACAGGTATGCCAGCAAATAGGCTATCTGTGCCTGTCTCACAATATGGAGACAAGCCCATAACTAAAACAAAACTGGAGAGAGGACCCTAAAAATAAAATATCTGTTCAAAAGCATTCTCACTCAAGTCCTAAACCTTAGACTCCTTAATAGTGTTGGCAATATATCATCCAGACTATGTATTGTAGGGATGGGCCGATATGAAATTTTGGCCGATACCGATAAAGTACCGATATCGATAACCGATATTCTACCGATCCGATATAAAATTAGAAATGGTCCTTGAAGAACCTGAAAGGTTCATTGACCTTAATAAATGTGTGTTTCGAGGTGACTGCAGTACAAAAGAAATTGCATATTTAGACATTTACTTTTTTTAGAAAGTAGGGCATGGAGATTATCCATAAAAATTACAACAAAATGGCAGAATTTTGCACTAAATTATCAGAAATTTATCGATATATCGGACCGGTAAAATAATCGGTAATTTTACCGATAAACCGATATGCTTATATCAGCCGATACCAATAGAGTACCGATTAATCTGTCCCATCCCTAATATATTGCGATAATGAAAAAATATAATCCAGGCAATAACAACTAGACGTTATATCATTATGATATTTTGGTGATATATGTCATGTCAGCGATATATCATTGTGATAGTTTGGTGATATATATCATGTTGGTGATATATCATCATGATATTTGGGGATACATATCGCATCTGGGATATATTGTCACAATATTTTGTGATATATGTCATGGAGTCAATGTATCATCACGAAATTTGGTGATACATATTGCGTCAGCGATATATCATGATATTTGACTATATATCTATATATAGAGTGAAGACGATATCACAATACAGAAAAAATATCTGTATCATCTGTGACAATATTTGTTTTGACAATATATTGCAATATCAAATTTGCGATATGGTCCATCCTACTCCTTAACAACAAACAAAACCATGCTTGTCTCCAAGGACAACTCTCCATAGGTTAAAAGCTGATGGGGTAAAGGCGTGTTCAGCACACTTACAGATAATATATATATATATTATTAATAACTTACATTTTGCGAGTATCTAGGTAACTCCTGCGACGTTTCGGGACGCAACTGCTCAATTCCTTAGACTGCTCATGTTTAGGTTATGTATAAATCATAACCACGTTGAACTCTTCATAGGTACAGGATGTAGGATTGGTAAAAGGTGTGTGGTTAAAAAACAATAAAAATCTAAAACCCATTACAGGGTACGGTACGCGCGCAGGTTCGAGTCCCCTGGGAGAAGCATAACTTTTCTCCTGAGATTTCGGCCTACGTATGGCCACCTTCCATTGTGAGGAAATTGAGGAACTACGAATGAGTAGCGTAACCTGATCATGAAAACCTACTACGACTGGGGGTTCGTCGTGCTGACCACATGTCACCCGGTAACTAGTTGGATGATCTCCCACCTCACGTGAGGGAGTGAGTGAGAATAGGTGGGAGTGAGTTGTGCCATGGGTTTAGGGTGACCAGACATGTATATTCAAAAAAGAGGACAGTGCATGGTGAAAAAGGAGGACAAAGTCATAAAAAAGAAGACACCAAAAAAAAATGGCAACTCATATTGCCATTACTCAAAATGTAATCAATGTTAAAAAAAAACTACCAACACTTTGCTCACATATAATTCTGATGATTTTTTGAATGATTTCTTCTTACCTTTAAGCAACGAAAGCAATCTCCTAATCTACTAATTAACACATGACAATCATAACTAAGAGGGCCTCCCCGATGGCGCAGTGGTAGCGTCACTGCCTTGTAATCAAGGGGTCCCGGGTTCGATACCCGGTGGAGGCACAAGTGGTTCGGATCCCACTTTAAACTGTAGGTCCAGTCCCGATTAGCCTTACTATGCATAAAATGGACTTAAAACACCAACTCAACAACTCATAACTAAGAATATCTGTATTTTGAAGCACAGAATTTTAATATTTTTCCAATTCTTGGATATTACATATCCCCATAAGTGAAAGCAAATGTAAGAGTAATCTTCGCTTTCACTTTTGTCCAAAACCGAATTTTAAGTGTAGGTAGTTTAGGTTTGGTCAAGAAATATGATTTTAGTGCCACGAACATTTCTATCACTCTTTCAACAGCAGGAGAAATTGACAGCGCTCTTGCAATCTACCTCATATTCGTTTCTTCAATCCTTTAAAAACTGGATATTTACTTGCAAGATCATTGATGAATTTACACTTTCGCTTCGTTATTTCATAAAAGTAAACTTAATAGTCAAAATTCTCACTACGCGTTTCTCTAACGCCTATGTATGACTCGAAATTGAACTGGCGACATCTGTGATGGAATGGTTAGCACACCGACCCAGAATGCCAGAGGTCCCGAGTTCGAATCCCAGACTGGGCATGTGTGTTCTTTGTGAGTATCACTTCATCAAAATATTCATATCATCACTCATCCTCATCTTCGCGATTAGCCAAAAGTGGCAGAAAAGTGAATTAAAATAAACCATATCAATCAATCAAAAAGAACTGCTCAGACTACATGTGTATCGCAAGTCTCATACAAGTTGATAATAGTACTTACTAATGACTAGGGGTGTGCGGGACAGAACATTTTTTGGTTGGGACGGGAATTTTTTTTTAAATCCCGACCTTTGGGATGGGAAAATTCTGCAATTTTCCGACCAAGCTGGGAAATTTTCGGGAGGGGAAATGTTAAAAATTTCCCAATGCTGGGGAAATCACGAATTTTACACGTAATTTTCCCTTAAGGTTTTTTTCTGAAATTTCTTAAACAAAAGCTAACAATTTCTGAGAAGTGTCAAGACACTTACAATCAAAAAAACATCAAGAATTAACCATTTTCAAAAATGACCATTTGGAAGTTCCCGACTTTTCGGGATCCCGAGCACTCTGAAAATACCGAATGGTCGTTTTAAAAAGTTGTTAATTCTCGAAGTTTTCTGCATTGTAAATGTCTGGAACTTCTTGGAAAATGTTAGTTTTTATTCCAGAAATGCAAAAACAATCACTTATGGTGAAAACGACTTGTACAATTCAAGATTTCCAGAGCTTCGGGAAATTTTGAACATTATCCGTCCCTAAAATTTCCGAGAAATTGCGAGTTTCTCCCATCCCGAATGTCGGGATTTGAAAAATTTCCAGTTCAGATCCTGTCCCTTAAAAAAAATCCCTCACACCCCTATCTAACGTTACTTATGACTCAGTCAGGAAAATGATCTTGTTCAGCTCCCAGATGCTAGGTGAGCATTGCTTGGATACTCAATGCACCCCGAGTGATATGATGATCCTTATGTGTGGAAGCATTCTCTATGCAGCATATTTGCTACGGTTGATGATATACTCTTCCCCCCTCCCCCAAATAAAGGAGGACATTTACAGATTTCTAAGAAATCTGCCTGGACGCCGGACAGACACCTAAAAAGGAGGACATGTCCGGATAAAAGAGGACGTCTGGTCACTCTACACGGGTTACTATTATTATTGTTAGTACTAAAAATATGCCAAATTTACATACATGCACAATTCTGTTCCAAAACAACAAGCAATATATATATATATATATATATATATATATATATATACAAATAATGAAGGAGACAGTAAACACTTACCACACGAATAGAAATAATTCAATATTTCGCGATCTGAGTCGCATTTTCAAGAAGGTAGATAACAGATCGACGACACTTTGAGTAGAGGCACAGAATACTGACCGTAGTGTCTCTACGGTCAGTGTTGCCAGAAACAGTTGAAAGGAAACACGAAATACTTTAGCCAGTGTTTACTGTAAGGTGGGTGGGTAGTTTTGGGGAGGAGAGGAAAGAGTTACTGGTTGGCTAGGTTGAGTCCGGGGGTATAGTGGCGTGCATGCCTGCTATATAGGCCCTTTCCCATCGCCTCTGCGGAAAGATGTGTCACAGCGGGGGGGGGGGGGGGGGGGGGGGTAAAAGGTGGATGATGGCAACACGGAAGCAGTTATTGAAGGTGGTGTTATGGCTGTTGGTGTGGATGGCAACTGTGAAATCGGAGTTTTGGGTGGAGGAACGGTGATTATTTATCCTTAGATTCAAGGGGGTGGAGGTTTCGCCTAGGTAGAAGTTGCCGCAGATTTGACAGATGAGGGTGTAAATTAGGTTGGATGAGTGGCAGGTGCCCTTAGGGTGAAGGGTGAACTCACCTGCCGCTGTAGGGATCAGGAGGGTGGGGGAGGTGATGAGTATGGGGCAGGTCTTGCATCTGGGTTTGTTGCACCTGTGGGCTGGGGGAAGGGGTGCGGAAGGGGTGGGGGTGTTTCCGACCAAGATGTTTTGGAGGTTGGGGGGGGCGACGGAAGACGACCCTAGGTTTTTCTCGAAAGATGTCTCTGGTCTCGGGATCACTGTGCAGGATGGGGAGGAGGGAGTGGAGGGTATGTCTGATTTTCGTAATATGAGGGTGGTATTGGGTGATCAGAGTTGGAGGGTTGGTTTTGGGTTGTTTGGTGCGGTTGTGGGAGTTAGCTCTAGTGATTTGTTTGTTGATGAGGGTGGAGGGGTAGCCACGGTTGGTTAGGGCTTGGTGCAGGCGTAGGTTGTAGTTTTGGCGGGATGAGGGGGATGAGTTGAGGCGCTGGCCTCTGAGGGCAAGGGAAAATGGGATGGCTTTTTTGGTGTGGTAGGGGTGTGAGCTGGAGTAGTGGAGATACTGGAGGTGGTTGGTTGGTTTGATATGTATGGATGTTTCCAAGTGGTCTCCTGCAATGT